>NW_027040791.1:0-600000 GCF_037179485.1 Ochlerotatus camptorhynchus | reverse complement strand
GATGTATAATATTTGTTATGTGTTTTAATTGATTTAGAATGAATACTTGAATGTTTTATTTGTTTATTTTTGTCTCTTGTTTGTCGTCATTATTAAAAACGCTTTATAAAAATCATCTCAACACCCACCTTCATTTTATATTCGTTAATCGATAGGTAGAATTAAATGTTTAACAAACGTACTTCATAACAGTAGACCTGAGACGAAAATTATAAATATTTGCCTAATTGAGCTCTCTTCTAAAAAATTAAATAACTACGCATGTTGTCGGTGACCCATGTTGTTACTACTATGGAAACCTCTTTCGACAAAAACAATTTAGAATTGGCTCGTTCCATTTTTTATAATTCTATTTTGTTTTTTTATTCTTCGAATTTTCCAATTGCTTTCTAAGAAGAGGGTTTTTTTACCGACTTTGGAACGTTTTCTTTATTAGTTTGATTTCTTCCTTTAAAATCTACTTTTTTCCTATCCTCTCAACATAGTTTACTCTCGATCACAAAGTTTGCTCATTTTTGGCATTATTTTCGTTTCAGCTCCGCTGTTATGTTGTAAGAAAAAGAACAAATAGCAAGCTAACACAAAAGAGTACTATTTGAAAAGCGAAGTTGCTCAGACATAGAAAAGAGTCATACAGGATAAAAATACCTATACGTAATTGAGGAAAGCTATTTCGGAAAAGGAAGCAGCTAAAAGCAAGAAGCAAAAATTGGCATCGAAATGACAACCCGTAGGCAGCTGTCGGATGTACAGTCTTCATCTTCCAGTGGCGGTGGCGGGACAATGTCTGGTGGGACAGGTGGTGGGGGATGTCTGAGTGACTCGCTGATATCCTCCTCCGGCAAGAAACGAATGACTGCCCTAAATGGGATCCCCACCAGCATCGATGACAAGAGCAACGACTTTCTGTGTCCGATTTGCTTTGATGTCATTACCGAGGCACACATTACCAAATGTGGTCACACCTTTTGCCACCACTGCATAATCAAGTCGATAGAGATGACCAAAAAGTGTCCCAAATGCAACTTCACCCTATCCTCACATGAATCCATTGTGCCGAATTACTTGCTCAACGATTTGATCACTAAGTTTAAATTGAAAGGGAAGCGAAACGATTCCAGCAATACACAGTCGGGTGATTCAGCTGACACATTGAAACACTTTCTAGCGTCAGAATCGAAAAAACTGTCTCTGTCGGACGTGAATGTAATGCTGGAGATTCTGAATCAGCGGAAAATACTGCTGGAAGCCGAATCGTGTGCTGCTCAAAATAGGCTACTGCATGAGTTCCTGAAGCACCTGCTGCAGCAAAAAGAGCAACAACAATTGCAAGTCGCAAACGAGATTGCGTTGATCAAGAATGATCTTACGGATGTAGAGAAAATTTTGAAAGAGGTACAAAGCAGTTGTCCGACGGTGGAAGAGGTGGAGAATAGCGTAAAAGACGAGAAGGATGAACACGTGGTGGCTATTAAGAAAGAAATAATCCAAATCATCGACAAGATCGATACCATTACCGTCCCATCGAATCGCAGCGAGTCGTCAGCAGAGGGGTTCAACTTGTACAAAAATGACCCAAGCTCGTCATCTTTTATGGCCCGGAAGCAGCGAATGTACCAACACTTTGACGACTTTGTACAGTGCTACTTTGCGGCCCGTAGCGAAGAGTTGTACTTTGGAAAGGATCGTTCCTTTAGTTCAGGATCTCTGGGCACCTCCACTCCTACCCGCTCG
Source organism: Ochlerotatus camptorhynchus (assembly GCF_037179485.1). Classification (NCBI taxonomy): domain Eukaryota; kingdom Metazoa; phylum Arthropoda; class Insecta; order Diptera; family Culicidae; genus Ochlerotatus; species Ochlerotatus camptorhynchus. The sequence goes on along the minus strand of NW_027040791.1, from coordinate 598,266 downwards.
ATTGACACTACCAAATCTACACGATCGCTGGATACGTTTAGGGAAAATCTCATCAAATTCTCGAAGTACAGCGCACTCCGACCGTTGGCGACGTTGAACTATTCTTGCGAATCGAGTTACGTGTCGACCATTGTGTCCAGCATAGAATTCGACAAAGATAGTGAGTACTTTGCCATTGCAGGTGTTACGAAGCGAATTAAAATCTTCGACTACTACACTGCAATCCGGGATGCTGCGGTGGACATCAACTATCCCATCAATGAAATGGTGTGCAGCAGTAAAATTTCCTGCGTGATATGGAACAATTACTTCAAAGAGGTTCTAGCGTCCAGCGATTACGAAGGAATTGTGTCCGTTTGGGATGTTAGTACGAAGACCCGGACGAAAGCCTATGAAGAACATGACAAACGGTGTTGGTGTGTTGATTTCAACGAAGTGGACACACGGCTGCTTGCATCCGGATCCGACGATGCTCGAGTCAAATTGTGGTCGCTGAATGTAGACCACTCGGTAGCAACAATCGAAGCACGAGCCAATGTGTGTTGTGTGAAGTTTAATCCGAAAAGTTCGTGTCACTTGGCGTTCGGTTCGGCTGATCATTGCGTGCACTATTACGATCTACGTAACATTAAAGAGCCGCTGTGCGTTTTCAAGGGACACAAAAAGGCAGTATCGTACGTGAAATTCCTCAACACGACTGAAATCGTTTCGGCAGGAACCGACGGCCAGTTAAAGCTGTGGAACATCAACTCTCCGCCCTACTGCTTGCGGTCGTTCACTGGGCATATAAACGAGAAAAACTTTGCCGGTCTGGCCACGAACAATGACTATCTGGCTTGTGGCAGCGAGGACAATTCTCTCTGTGTCTACTACAAAGGCTTGTCGAAGCAACTGTTCAACCTAAAATTCTCGTCGAGCAGCACAAACCGTTCCATCTCTGACACCGAACGAAACACCGAAGGCAGTGATTTCGTTTCAGCGGTTTGCTGGCGAAAACAAAGCAATATCATCATTGCGGGCAACAGTGAAGGAATCATAAAGATTTTAGAAATTGTGTAAAATATGTGTTAGAAGATTCGGTCCAATTGTTCAAGTTTATGACACGCGTTAATTTGTTGTTTCTTCCTTTTATACACCCAGACACACATACACACACACACACGGACAAAAACAATGCACACAACCACTCGAGTGAAACCCAAACGTTTTAAACGATGTTAATAAAGTGATAGACTTAACGATAGAATAAAGCGCTTTATTTTGTTATAAATTTTTCAAGATAAGACGTAGACATTAATTACGTTCTAGCGCTAAGTGTGACGGAATTCCCTCATTGACGAGGTCGAACTGAAACAAACTAGTAAACTTTACCTAAAATAATATCGGAAAATATTGTCGTCAATGAGCTAAATTGGAAACGTAGATGATGATGGTATGCAGATCAATTGCCAGGACCCACGAAGGGAGTCAATTAATCCAAGAAAGCCAAGATGAGATAATACCTACAAAATATGTAAATCCTAGAGTTAACATTGAAAAGAGAAAAGGAGAAAAGCCCACAGTACAGTGGTGAAATCGAACAAAGGTGTGAATTTATTTACAATCTTCATAACAGGAAGACATGCCGTGTAGCCAACCTTTGTAGAGAGAACTAGCGAAACAAGAGAGCATAAGAAATTGAACTCTATACTAACCCCCTATTTTTCTAACATACTACTTCAATGTCGATATCATAAACATAAACCGACTGCACTGAGAGACAAACTATTGTAAAACCAACTGTAGTTTATACATTTATGTAAAAAAAATGGAGATCCTACTGCACCTCGTTAATTTTTAATCTTTATTAAAGTATCTTATCCTATATATATATTGGTATTTCTTTTATGAAACAGCATACGAATCCCTGTTGACTACAGAAGTTTGTGTTTACCAACTGAAGCAGTTCTCACAACTGTTTGCTATCTAGCGTCCAAAAGTTAATATTTAAAGCGATTAAGACCCTATATCACATTTTTTATGTCTTTGAGATACATGTCGGCCTCTAGTCATATATGTAATGCTAAACGGTGATGGTGAACATAACATTTGATATTATGAAGGGAATGGTAACTTATCACCCATATTTTCATAATACTGGTCATCAACTTTGTTCTGGAAAAGCATGGAAAAACAGACAAAAGGGTTGTCCCATTACATAAGAAGCAATGGCACGCAACATAAATCGTATTTTTCACGGATTTTTGATTTGTGCTATGGGATGGTCTTGCCGAGCAGTTGGGGGCTCGGTTGAGGGTAATATGAACATTAGGGTAGTTCAAAATATCGATGTTGCTCCACCCCACTCAATCGATTTCAAATCAGGTTCTAATCATTCTCCCAAAATTTGAGCTCATTTAGTTGCGATCTCATATTGCATTGAAGTTTATATGGGAATTACTATAATGAAAGTGAACTTTGTGTTCCCATCGTCCTATCCTTTCACCCTAATGAAAGGATTCAAGTCTGCCCGTAAACCATGTTATTTACTGTCACATTTTTGTCGATTTCCATAAAATCACAACGAAATTCATGGTTAACAACAATAAATATCATTTTTGAGTGTTTGAGAAATTTACAGTAAAAAAGGGGGGTTGTTAAGTATCTTCAGTTGTCCCACAGCTGTCTACAGCAGCAGTCGATTTTTTATTTAGTTGTGAACCACATGATAGCCTGTTTTCGAGAATCGCTATTATATAGTTGCTCTTTGTTCGTTGCTAGCAGTTCGGTGCCTTTTGTTGCTACGGTGCAAGATGTGTGAAGTAAAAAACACCATAAAGTTTAGCTTCAGCCATTGTGATGCCAAACCAAACATCGGAGAGATAGTAAATTTCGCCAAAGCACTCGACGCGGATCCGGCTGAAATGGAAGCTGTTTATCGCATTGGTGAGGAAAGGGGAGTCTTCATGAAGTTCAAATCAGAGGAAGCGATGCTCCATGCTCTGACATTCAATTCGGAGGATTTAATCTTCCATTATGCGAATGGAACGACGGCAAAGGTACGCATGTCGCATGCTGGTGAATTCATTCAATATGTGCGTGTGTATGACTTGCCACCAGAGGTACCCGACAACGAGCTGGATAAAGTGCTGGGGAAATATGGGAAAATTAAACGCATCATCCGGGAGAAATTTCCAACTGATCTGTGTTTTGAGGTATATACAGGGATACGCGGTGTATATATGGATGTGAAGAAGAAAATCCCCACGTCATTACATTTCTTCAATCGCAAAGGAAATATTTTTTATGATGGCAACAAAGATAAATGTTTTCTGTGCAAGGCGGACGGACACCGGAAGCTTTCCTGTCCCAAGCGGAAGGCTCGGAAGGAACCGGAGAAGCAACTGAAGGAAAAAGGAAAGCAAAGTGAAAGAAAACAAGGAAGGTGCGTCGTTGGTCATTAGCGATCAGGAAACGGACACGGGGTTGGAGATGTTGAATGAAGATAACGAAATGGACGTGACTACCCCGACGACCGACGAGAGTAGCGGAGAGCATGCAACGGGAAACGATGTTCAGAAACAGCAGCAGCGATCACGATTCGGGTTCAATGAAAATGAGGAACAAATTCGGGAAAGAAAGAAGTTGCGTGCACGGGAGAAGATCACTTTGTCGTCGCTTCGATCGCCACCCAGAAAAATCATATGATAAAATATATTTGTACATATTTTTTTTTGTATTTTGAGTACCATAATTGGTATTCTATGTTACTCGGCTCCGCTAAGTTATTTTTATAACATTTGAGCCTGCCAAATAAACGAAGTGAAAAAAAAAAAAAGTATCTTAACAATAAAAAAAACTGAACAAACTTGATCTCATCACACTAATTTTCATGGTTTTGAGCATTGTATTGTTAAAAATCGAAAATAACTTTTTCTCTCGTACAAAAATTTAACAATACATTTTAATGTACTCGAAATTCAACAGTAAAAATCATTGTAATTTCGTTGTTTTGTTATTTTTTTTTCTGGTGATGCGCAAAACCGTGCCGTGATGATCAAATTTGTGCTGAAATCCGCCCATGTAGGAAACTGTCTTCAGACAAAAAAAAAATACATTTGGTAAAAAACACTAATTTTGTTAAAAAATAAATAAAAAAAAAACTGGTGGGTTCATTTGACATTTAGCTTAGCATTCTCAAAGCATCCTCTTGGGATTCCTTTTAAATTCTCCCCATAATTTATTTGGATTTCTGTTAAAATTCACGTTAAGTTTCTTCTTGGAATTTCCTTGTAATTCCCCTCTTAAATCCTTTGTAAACTACGTAGGTATTTTCACAGAATCTCACAACTACAGACTGTACTCCAAATAGGTCAAAAGTTAACCGTTAGTTTAAAACTATGTTAAATTTAAATTCTTCAATCCAGTGGCCACCCTGATTTTTTAAAGTTGATCAAAAATTACTTAAATAAAGGGTATTTCGACGATTTTGCGCTTAATATAAATTCAGCTCCCACTGGCACATTCCAGAGTTGAACTGAGATCATGAGGGTTGATAAAAATCCATTTCCGTAGATGCTAGACGTTGTTAGTTGGCCCTTCGCTCAATTTCAACTTTTATTCAATTTTCCCCTTCCCCAATCCTCTTCAGAAATTTCTTTAGTAGTTAATAAATTATCACACTAAAGCTTCATGTAAATATTAGTATAGCATTTCCAACAAACTCTGAAAATCTTAAAAAAGTTTGTTAATTTTAGAATCTTGAAATTTTGTCATGTCATAAACCTATAGAAAATTTATTCATGTCTCGGCATATATATGATTTTTACGAGTGGAGAGATGGAGATCTCGTACAGAGGTTACACTGTTACACTTTTCAGAAATGTCTGGTCCCCTAATCCTGAGCAGTTCTTGGGCTTGAATTTATGTGTACGGGATCTTGTACAATTTTCAATGTCTGAATTAACTAAATTATTTCTTTGGAACTTATCTCAAACCTCAAATTTCTTAAAGATTTCCTTCGGATAATTTCAAAATGACCTCAAATATTATTTTTTGTATTATAGTCACCTTAATCACTATAGGCATTCGTGACTTGCCGGAAATGAGATTCAGATTCGTGACCTTTAGAGGTACTTTCAGGGGCCTTGTTACGGAAATCTAAACGGAACGTTTTCGTATGAACGCTTGCATGAATAAGTCATTTCGACTCGGTTTCTCCATAACATATTCGGAATTCTGTGCAGCACACTTTGTGAATTCCCTCCAGAATACTCTAGAAATTCACTCTGCATTTATCTTCGTATTCTACATAATATAATTTGCTTCAATTTCTCTCCATAAAACAGCAGAAAAGGTTATCTTCCATTTAATTCCACCTAATTAATTTTGGTATCCATGACAGATACGTATTTCGACTACAATGTGCAGTCTTCATCAGAGTAATTCCCTCTAAAGACTTATCAAATTATGACCCTCTAGATAAAAATGTTAAGATCACAGATATTGTAGTCGATATTTTTTAGTATCGTAGTATAGTATTTGTCATGGATACCAAAATTAATTAGGTGGAACTAAATGGGAGATAACCTTTTGCTGTTTTATTTAAGCATTTCGCTAACAACCCAATTTCAACTTCATTCTCTCTATAGTATTTCTTAAAATATTCCTCATAAATCTGTTGGTATGCTCTTTAAAATTTAGAAAGTATTCTTCCAAAATTTCTTTGGATTCCACCTCAGATCAGAATTGCATGTGAATTTTCTACGGAATCTTGGCATTCTTCTCACTTCTGGTCCAGAATGCAGATTTAGGTGGAAGGATATGTTTTGAGCCTGAAATTTAAACTTTAGACGAAAAGTCTCTTGTACAAAGTTGTTACTTATAGTTACTTATAGTTGCTCACTGTAAAACATCGTCGCTAAAACATTACCACCATCTGTTGAGTACACTGTGGTGGGTAGTACGCTGAACAGATGGCGGTAGTGTAAACGTCAAACTCAAGGGAAATGACTATGAGCGACACAGGTGGCGGTACTACCAACTACGATACTTTTAAATTTACCGTTAAATGCTTGTTCGATGAACAACTTGCGAGTGTTATGTCTGTTTGTCTGTGGTTAGGCCCTCAGTTTTATGACAATGAATTCTAGGGTGGTTCTTATTATGATTAAAATCAAAAATCTAACTTTTTTGTTTGAAGAAAGTAAGGTATAGTTATTGCTGAGCTAATTTCAAGCAACTTTGTAAAAAGTAACTGTTTTGTATCTCTTAAATTGACCGATTTAAAGCTATTTTCTTGAATTGAGTTAGATTGTTGTTTTGCTCTATTTTTCTTATTTCAAATTTCTCAGCAAAAATGTCTTCAAAAAACTTTTAGATCGTTGTTGTTGCACAAAGCTTGTCGATATCTTTTGCCGATCAAGAGTTACTGACGTTTTTCTACTAAAAATATGCCTTTTTCAAATGATAATATCGTAAATTTTTACGGCATTTGAAAGGGCCTATGTTATTCTCAATCATATGAAAAAAATAGGGGTATGCTATTTTTAAAACTCGTATAAAATCAATTTGAAGTTGATGATTTTTTTTACTATAATTGGTTATATCTTTTGCTATAGAGATACAGACAACAACTTTTCCTATAAAGAGCTTTAATAGTCTCTCCAAGATAACTTTCATGAGAAACTTGAATTAAAAAAATTATCGGCCAACGATGGTTTTCATAGGACCACTCTAATAACAAATTTAAATAATGTGCTAGTACATTTGTTTCAATATTTGGACATTTAGTGTTTTTGGAGAAGTTTTTGTGGAACTCGTTTGGCATTTTCATCAAAATTATCAAGATCTGCAATGTGTCAGATTCCAGAAAAAATAACTTACTTTAAGATTTAGAAAAATATGGTATACCTTTTAAAAGTTCGGCACAGAACAAGAAAATGGAAAAAAATGTAACCGTTCAAAAAACAATCGGTTGTAATCAGTTTACGACTTTCAGCTGCGGTCCAATTAAAGGTGGCCAAACACGCGTCTATTGGGACCTGGGAAAGTATCCAGCAGTGGCCGTCGCGGGTCTCGGTGATGCCTCCAAATGGGATGAGCTGGACGAGATCAACGGTGCCAAGGAGAACGTTCGCATTGCCGCATCTTCCGGTGTGAAGGCCTTGTCGGCATTGAAAATTGGTCTTATCGAGGTGGAGGATCTGGAAGATGCCAAAGCGGCGGCTGAGGGAGCCCTGCTAGCTAATTACAAATTCCAGGACTTCAAATCCAAGGCTAAGCAAACACCACTGCCTGCAGTTTCATTTGCTGAAAATGCCGATGGTTGCGAGGAATGGGAACGAGGATGGATTCTTGGTCACGCTCAAAACTGGGCTAGGACGTAAGTTTGTGTAAAATGAATTATTTGCCTTCATTGATACATCTTCTTTCTAAAAGGCTTATGGAAACTCCCGCGAACCTGATGACTCCGAGCATCTTTTCCGAAAACGTTAAAGCCAAATTCGTAGGGTTGAACGTGGACGTTCAGATTCACGATGAAGACTGGGCCAAGGAGAAAAAGATGGGATCTTTCCTGTCCGTTACCAATGGAACGAAGGAACCGGCTAAATTCGTTGAAATCACCTATAAAGGTGAAGGTTCAGATGACAAATGCATTGCATTGGTTGGCAAGGGCGTAACTTTCGATTCTGGTGGCATCAGCTTGAAGCCGTCGGCTAGCATGGACCAAATGAGGGCTGACATGGGTGGAGCAGCTAATGTTGCAGCTACCATCTTTGCGCTGGCTCAACTGAAGGCACCCGTGTTTGTGAAAGGTATGTGTACTCACTTTTTAGCTTATTCATGCCTTTCCTGATAGGTGACGGTATTTGATTTGCAGGTTTCATCCCACTTTGTGAAAATATGCCCAGTAGTACTGCAACCAAGCCAGGTGATGTCGTTTTTGCCATGAATGGCAAGAGCATTTGCGTGGACAACACTGACGCAGAGGGTCGACTTATTCTGGCCGATGCATTGTGCTACGCTTCAACGTAAGTGTCTAATCTTTGTCACTTAAAAAGCTGTTTATAAATCCGTTCTCAATCTCCGCAACAGATTCAATCCGAAATTCGTTCTGGATATTGCAACATTGACTGGAGCCATCAAGGTTGCTCTAGGAGATTGTGTTGCCGGGGTGTTCTCTACGAACAATGCGCTGTGGAATACGATTCACCAAGCTGGCTCCGAGACCGGTGATCGTGTCTGGCGCATGCCTTTGTTTAAGCATTATTCGGATCAAATGTGTGACCATAATGGTTACGATTTGAATAATCTTGGCAAAGGCAAAGGAGGAGGTTCATGCACTGCAGCGGCCTTTTTGCGTGAATTCGTGCCCAAGGAAATCCCTTGGATGCATGTCGATATGGCCGGCGTTATGGGTGACTGCAGCGATCAGGGCTATACCGGAGCCAAGGGTATGACAGGTCGTCCAATGCGCACGCTAGTTGAATTCGTCTCAAAAGCTAGTCCATAGGAGCGCAATACGCGATACTGCCGATACGTCACAAAACAGAACATTACCTGCATTTTAACCCAGTGAATAGTAGGTTTTAGATATTAATCCAAAGATCACAGAAAAATATGAAAAGTTAAACGGAAATAGAACGCATTCCGAATGTAAATAATTCGGAATGCAGGCCATCTAAATAAATCTAACAAACTTGTTATTGTTTTGAGTTTAAACATTTTGCACGCAATAAACATTTAGAAGTTATCACTCGACGATCAGAAGATGAAAGAATTCCATCAGGGTGTCGACTCAATGATGAATCATAAATTCCCTTATAGGTACTCACTGATTTTTCAGACAGAGTAGAAGTGATAGAAATAAAGGAAATACATAAATGAAGCTTATTGATTAATGTGTATTACGTGTATTTACAGTTTAACTTCTATACATTACTGGAAAATTATAACTTCATGGTTCAATTACAAACTAAATTATTAAGCTCCCCAACTAACAATTTTAGTTGCTGATCAGCTTATACCCGCAAAAATAAGCTGCATAAGGCAAAATTTGGATGTATAAGCTAGTCTGCAGCTAAAATTCATAAATAGTCACCAGTTATGGAGTTCCTTATATTGTTGGTTCCTATAACAGAGGAAACCATTGTTTCATATGGATTCTATACTATTTGAATAACACTATCGCAATTATAGGTGCAATAAAATATATTCGTTTCCGAGCAAATATCACACCTTAATTGAATAGGTACATATGAAAATTCGAGCAAAATTCCCATACTGCAGCTCCATCCCATCCCATCCACAGAACACCTATCTTATACATACCCATTCAAATTTTCTGGATTCATAAGTTTTAAATATTAGCTGGAAGGCTTTGAGACCATGCTACACGGAGTGTTGTTCGTAATCTCGTTCGTAATATTCTAGATTATATTTCTTTAAAAGAGCCTTTCGACCGTGGGCTGGTTCGTCTCTGAAAACCCCAGAAAGAGGTTTCCCTAGTTAGAAAGGTTGCGTGTTACCTTCTGGAACCACCCAAATTACAAAGTTTGATGTAGGGAATCCCGGTCTCCTTAATACAGGGTGTATCTTTTACAGAGTTTGAAAAAGTGTATTTGCTGTCAAAGTTCCAGTCATGACTTTTATTTTAAACATTGATGTCACATGACTTTAAACAAAAAATACATTTGAAATAAATCTAATTTATTATTGTGGCCAGAACAAACTGAGTTTACGTTTATATTTACCTGAAATATTTTTATTTCGATATTTTTTTCTGCGTGAATGTTATGGAAACCTGGGGCCAGGCCACTTTGAAGCGTTGTCATAAGCATTAAAAGTAACATGTCGGTTGAGTTATTTTGAGTCTTAAAGTCGGACTTTACGTAGTTGGAAACCTGGAGTGCGTATGTACCCCACTCCATGCAAATATTCTGTATTGCTATATCTCCAGATCCTGATTATTTAGAAGAATGATGTCTTCGGCAAAGTTGGTCAGGAACTCGGTCAGGAAGTCCTTGATAGTGTTTTAATTGTGTATGGGTCTTGAAAGTTATAGAAAAAGCGCTTGATAAAGCGTTGCGATCGGAATCCTAACAACAGCCGTAAATCTACTGGTGGAGGTGTCCTTGTAGTTGTCCGTAGCGGGTTGGAGGCAAAGGCCATCGAGAACGAATCATGGAACTATGTGAAGCAGGTTTGGACAGCCATCAATCTGGGTGATCGCACATTATTTCTATGCGCTCTGTACATTCCACCTGATCGAGTCCGCGACAATGAACTCATCGATACTCACTGTCGGTCAGTTTTCACAGTTATCGAAAGTGCCACTCCAGTTGATGAGATATTCATTTTTGGTGACTTCAATCTGCCAGGCGTTTCGTGGAGTCCATCTCATAGCGGATTCCTGTACCCAGATCCTGATAGCTCTACATTTCACGCATGAGCTATTAGCCTTCTCGACAACTACAGCGCAGCGACGCTTTCTCAAATTAACCATGTAGTTAACAAAAATGGTTGTAGTTTGGACCTCTGCTTCGTGAGCACACAGGACATGGCTCCATCAATTTCCTTGGCTCCTTGTGCACTAACTAAGCTAGTTCCACATCACCCTCCTCTAATTGTCACTGTTGAGGACAAACTCGTGCGTGATTTCGGCGACTATCCTGCTACGGTTTCTTATGACTTCCGTAAAGCTGACCACCGTAGCACAGACAAACAGACATAACACATTGAATATTTCTCACTGTAAAACATCGTCGCTAAAACATTACCGCCATCTGTTGAGTACACTGTGGTGGGTAGTACGCTGAACAGGTGGCGGTAGTGTGTAAACGTCAAACTCAAGGGAAATGACTATGCGCGCCACAGGTGGCGGTACTACCAACTACGATACGTTTAAATTGACCGTTAAATGCTTGTTCGATGAACATCTTGCGAGTGTTATGTCTGTTTGTCTGTGACCGTAGCATCATAGATGTATTGTCTAGCATGGTATGGGAGAACATCCTTGATCCAGATGACGTTGAGGCTGCAGCGCAAACCTTTTCACATGTCTTGGCATATGTCATTGACAGACACGTCCCGAAAAGAACTCACCACAAAGTGTCTCACCCTCCCTGGCAGACGAGAGAGCTACGTAGGTTGAAGTCAATCAAGAGAGCAGCATTGAGAAGATTTACGAAGTACATATCTCACGCTTCCTCTGAAACTACATTATGTGAGGCTGAATCACATGTACCAGCGAGTCAGTCGTGAATGCTTTTCAAGTTTCCAACGAGGCATCCAGCGCAAACTTAAGCTACACCCGAAATCTTTTTGGAACTACGTGAACGAGCAACGCAGGGAATCCAGCCTCCCATCGTCTATGGAATTCAACGGAGAAGCTGCTGTCACCGTTCAGGATATATGCCACCTTTTTTTCCGAAAAGTTTGCCAGTGTATTCACTAATGAGACCATATTAACCTGGCTGCCAGGAACGTTCCAGTAAACGATCAAACGCTGGGTGCAATTGATGTTAATGCAGAAATGATTTCCAAGGCCGCAACTCTGCTCAAGTCATCCTTCAATCCTGGACCTGATGGAGTTCCATCTGTATTTTTGAAGAGAAATATTGCTAGCTTGTTAATTCCACTTCTTCGCCTGTTCCGAATGTCTCTCTCAGGTGGCATATTTCCATCTTGCTGGAAATTTGCGCACATGTTTCCCGTCCACAAAAAAGGAAGGAAACGAGCTGTGGATAACTATCGAGAAATTACATCGTTAAGTGCCGTTTCGAAGCTATTCGAGCTAGTGCTGTCCCATTGCAAGCAATATTTGAGTGCTGATCAACATGGGTTTACGGGTTTACTGTCGGCATCTCAACAACCACCAATCTGCTGTGTCTCACATCGTATAAAACCGAAAGCATGTCGGATCGGGTTCAAACGGACGTTATTTATTCAGACTTATCCGCAGCATTCGACAAGTTGAACCATGGAATCATAGAGGTAACTCTAAGACTAGAAGGTCCCGATATAATGTGCTCAACTTTTTGGCTCAGCTCTGGTACTCTCTTCGGTCCCAAGCTAATCGATTCACCCCTCGAAACATAGGAAAAACCAATAACCCCTCATTTTATCTGTCAAACTTTCATAGCGAATCAAAACAAACATTGTTAAGTACTAGAATTTCGACTAGAATGGGATACGTTAATCGTTTGCTTGGGACCAATAGGCTAGTCAAGTAGTGAGCCAATTTAAAATCGTTAGTTTCGTATTGATTGTTGATGCTATTGTGATTGCTAAACTCGGCAGGCTCGGTGTATGCAGAAATCTTCTGAGTTGGTTTCGATCATATCTTACCGGTCGGCAACTAAAGGTTGCCATAGGAGATTGCAGATCAGCCAGCTTCTTCGCCACATCAGGTATACATCAGGGAAGCCACATGGGACCTTTGACTATATGCTTAGTATTACCAACAATCAATACGAAAGTAACGATTTTAAATTGGCTCACCACTTTAGTAGCCTATTGGTCCCAAGCAAACGATTAACGTACCCTATTCTAGTCAAAATTCTAGTACTACGCAATGTTTGTTTTGATTCGCTATGAAAGTTTGACAGATAAAATGAGGGGTTATTGGTTTTTCCTATGTTTCGAGGGGTGAATCGATTAGCTTGGGACCGAAGAGAGCACCAGAGCTGAGCCAAAAAGTTGAGCACGTTATTTCGGGACCTTTTAGTCTTAGAGTTAATGGTAGTGAACCCAGCCAAATGCTCCGCTTTTACGTTCTCACGAAAACAACAACCGATAATATTTAGCTATGACCTGCTTGGCTCGACAATCGAACGCGTGAATCAGGTAAAAGACTTGGGTGTGATCTTGGATTCGTAGCTTTCATTCAAGCAACACATTGCATATGTTGTTGATAAGGCGTCAAGAACTTTAGGGTTCATTTTTAGGATAGCTAAACCTTCACTGATATCTATTGTCTAAAATCTCTCTATTGTTCGCTTGGTCGATCGACGCTTGAGTATTGTTCAGCGGTTTGGAACCCAAACTACAACAACGGTGCCGAGAGAATTGAATCTGTTCAACGTCGCTTTCTTCGTTTTGCGTTGCGTAGATTGCCTTGGAATGATCCGTTTCGATTACCCTGTTACGAAAGCCGTTGTCAACTTATCGACCTAGAACTTCTCCGGACTAGAAGAGACACAAGCAGAGCCCTAACCGTGGTCGATATCCTGCAAGGAAGGACAGATTGCGAGGCTATCCTGAGGCAAATTGACCTGAATGTTCAACCCCGACCGCTTCGTAATAACCTTATGCTAAGACTGCCTCTACGTCGCACAAATTATGGAGCATTCGGTGCAATTTGCGGACTGCAGAGAACATTCAACAGAGTTGCATCTGTAACCGATGGTTCCAGAATGTGGGCTCTATCACAAGCAGACTCATAATCGACTGTATAACAGTGTTGTAGCATGGTCGTCCTAAATCCAACTCTGCTTTTGGTCGCTCACTTCCCATACCGTTCCATTCGCCTGCGGCATCACTCACTCTCATGAAACCGGTTGACAGCAGGCGCACTGCCGAAAAGGTTGTCCATAGATGGGGCAAGGGGAGAGGTAATGCAGATAAATTGAAAACATAAAAACAGTGAAATTCGGGTTCGCTCGTAGTTCATGGTTTTTCGGTCATTGCTTGGCGTGTTAGCAGGAGTAAATTAATTTCCTTCTTGACCGCACTCGGGAATAGTCTCAGTGCGCGCCGTGCTAAGTTTTCCCGTAAGTCCGCCGAAAGGGCGATGTGTCGGTAGTGAAGTTTTTAATTAATGTGATTTGTTTCTTTAATTGTAGGGTCTAGTGCGTGTACCTGAAAAGTTAGTGTCAGGGTTAGTAAAGTTAGTGAACATAAAAATAAAAAAGTGGTTAGTATTGTTAGAGATAAAAACGTTTAGACGCTAATTGTGTTCCTTTGTTCACAACCTAGGGTAGTGTGACCTATTGTCACCCCACATTAAATGTTCATTGTTCGGAACATTTTCGTCTGTAAGAAAAAGGTAATTTATTGTAAACTTTTGTTATATTGTGAAAGATCTGGGTGAGTTTGTAAGCTTGCAGTTTAATTGGTGATTTGGGGCAGGGCAAAACAGCATATGGCGTGTGTAACTAATCCAGGTGGTTAGGTCCAGTAAGGGCCTTTTTCTTTTGTTTCATCGACAGCTATTGTCCGGGAATCGGCGCCATTGCATTCCTCGGCGATAAAATTGAATCAAGGCTCGACCATTTTGGGAGAATTCTGGTTACCACTACCTGTCCGGATTGGCCAACTGGCCCGGCGAAAACTGCATGCCCCGTGAGGGAATCTGTGGGAACATTTCCGGAAGTTCCGTGATTCACCATACGCACCCGCACACCAGCAACACTACCCAACTAACAATTTTAACAATGTAAACGCTTTACTCATTTCATTTATACAGTCTCAAGCTGTATTCAAACGTTATAAGATATGAGGAAACCTTTACTCAACCTCTATACAAGCAAATTTGGCGAACTTAGTCAGCTACTTATGGCTGTTGGAACAGTCGGGAGAAGCTCTTATTTCACATCCATTAACGCTTCTATACATCTGTTATCCTGCTGTTTAGTTGTGTGTGAACTTGAAAGGCGCTTAATTCAACCTTTTCCCGGTTGTCCAATAATCACTACACAGCTTTCTCTTGAAGCCGGGTTAAATACTGTTTACGCTTTTTTATGAAGGAATTTATTGAGTTTATTTTGCTGTGAATTAAATTAATCGAAATTAGTTACAAATCATCACCAAATTATTTACCCTGCACCGGAACCTGGAATCGAACTCGAGACGACCTCATTGGCAAACCTTGACACTACCAACTGTGCTACGCCAACACTTTGAACTTATGTAAACAAATCAACGTTCCCTTCTACAACAAAATCGCTGAGTAGAGGCTTTATAATAGTGCACATGAATCACTTTTCTCGACTAGTTACTTCAGCTTTGTACAGTACAGTGCAGTATTCCAACGTAGATCGTACGAGAGAGCAATAGAGCGATTTCAAGCAGTAAATGTCCGTGAAGTTCTTAGTAATCTTAAAGACAAATCCAAGCGTTCTGGACGCTTTGTCGACGACATACGATATATGGTGTGAGTATGTCAGCTTTGAGTCTAGAAAAACGCCTAAGTCTTTCACGCAGTGCACCCGTTCGATAGTCGTGCCTAGTAGTTTGTAGTTGAAAATAATCGGTTGTTTCTTGCGTGAGAAAGTAATAACTGTACACTTAGCTGGGTTGACCACCAGTCGGTTTAGACTACACCAGTCAGCAAAGATGTCAATCTGATTTTGGAGAGAACGGCAGTCGGCGAGTGAGCGGATGCGCAGAAAAACTTTCAGATCGTCTGCAAACGATAATCGTGGCTCTGTGATAACATGGTGAACGTCGTCGAAGTAGAGGAGAAATACCAATGGTCCCAGATGGCTGCCCTGAGGTATACCGGACTTTGCGCAGAAGCTTGCTGAGCGACAAGTACCCAAAGTTACTGTCAATTGGCGCTCCGTGAGGTATGAACGAAACCATCTCAAAAGATTTCCACCGATCCCTAGCCTATCAAGCTTAGCGATCGCAATTTCGTGGTTCAGCTTATCGAAGGCTGCCGTAAGATCTGTGTAGATAACGTCCGTTTGGGTCCGAGCAATCAAACTGTCTGTGATGTAAGACGTTAGGCACAGAAGGTTCGTAGTTGTGGAACGCCCAGTTATGAATCCGTGTTGATCTGTACTTAGATATTGCCTGCAATGCGCATTTAGGGACTCTATGACAACCAATTCAAAAAGTTTTGATACAGCACTCAGCGATGTGATTCCCCGGTAGTTGTTTACGTCGCGTTTGCTTCCCTTTTTATGAACAGGAAACATATCCGCAGTCTTCCAGCAAGACGGAAAGATGCCGCTGGAAAGAGAGAGCTGGAATATGCGGCGCAGTGGATCTAAAAGACAAGTGATGTTCTTTTTAAGAATAATCGACGGAACACCATCGGGTCCAGCCTTAGTTGAAGTCTTAAGTTTAGATGCTGCTCTAGAAATCGTATCTGTAGTGGCTTCGACCATGCTGAGCGTTTGGTTGATCAAAGGAACATTACTGGCCGCGGAAGTAATGATATTAGCGGAGAGTTGCTCGGCTACAAACACACTAGCAAATTTGGCTGAGAACAGGTTGCAAATGTCTTGTTGATTTCCAGCAGTTTCACCAAAGATGAATACTAAGATGAAACTGTCGGAAGAAAAACTTTCTATTTTAGTGTCCTCTTTCACGGTCCCTTTCATCCAATGAATACCCCCCGTATTCAAGGTAATTTTGTGGTTTTGCTGCCCCCTCGGTAGAGATGAAATTGTGCGCTCTTTTTTATCAAAACAAACACACCAAAATCAGAGATGTCTCATTTTTTAATTACTCGATTAACAACTAATCGACTTTTTTTTTTGTTCGCTGTGCTGCCATTTTTCCACCAATGAGAGTGCAGCACATGTTTGAAACGATCGGTGATGATCCTCTGGATATGTTAATGCTTATATCGGCATGATATAACCGATTACAAATATTTTACTTTTCGGTTCGTTAATCGATTAATCAATTATTCGAATGAAAATCGGCCATCACTAGATGAATGTGAAACGTCATTTCAAATATAAGGACCGTACATAAATAATGATACAACTTGAAAGGGACCGGAGCTAATCATAAATTACGTCCCCACGGTAACTGAAATAAACACGAGTGTTCACCGGTTGGTTTCACCATTAAAAATCATGGAATAGGGTTAGCCGACTTCCCTGCGTTGCTCATTTACGAAGTTCCAGAAGGATTTCGGGTGTGATTTTAGCCGCCGTTGAATCCTCCTTTGATAGCGTTGAAAACAGAGACGACTTAACCGCTTATACTCGTGGTTGAGTCTGACATAGTAGCATTTCAGTGGCAGTGTGCGGAGTTTAGTAAATCTTCTGAGAGCAGCCTTCTTAGTTCTTTTCAACGAGCGAAGATCTTTCGTCATCCACGGGACGCGAGAGTCGATATGGATGATCTTTTTGGAAACGTGTCTGTCAATGACATATGCCAAGATGTGAGAAAAGGTTTGTGCAGCAATGTTGACGTCTACAGGATCTAGAATATGCTCCCAATCTAGATTAGACAGCACATGGACGATACTGCAATGGTCAGCTCTACGGAAGTCATATGACACAGCGTTTGGAGTGCTGGTGAAATCATGGACAATATTATTTTCGATCACGATAACTAAAGCAGGGTGATGATGCACTACCTTGACTAAAGGTTCGGGTGCCGTGGAGAGGAAAGGAGCTGTATCACGAGCACTCACAAAGCAGAGATCCAGGGTGCGGTTGTTTTCATTCAACAGGCCATTGATTTGTGACAGAATTGCGGTACTATAACTGTCCAGGAGCTGGATGGTTCCTACGTGGAAAGATGAACGCTCGTGATCAGGACAAAAGAAACCACTATGGGTTGGAGTCCATGCAATGTCCGGTAGGTTAAAATCGCCAAGAAGAATAACTTCGTCGGAAGGGCCTGCTTTGTCTGAAGCGGCCAAGACGGATCGACAATGTGCGTTAATAAGCTCCAAGTCACGGGTTCGATCTGGAGGAATGTACACTGCACAGAGAAGCAATTGACGATCACCAAGTTGAATCGCCACCCACATTTGTTCAACCCTGTTCCAGGAATCGTCCTCGATAACTTCTGCTTTCAGCTTGGAATTAACTGCGATAAGGACGCCTCCCCCAGTAGTTTTCCTACTATTATTCGTGTTTCGATCGCAGCGAAATATTTCGTAGCCAGCATATAACATATAAGGTGTGATAAAAAGAGCTGAGTGGCAAGATCTTCAGGAAGTCCATCTAGCTTCTTGGTTGCGCCGATGACATCGACATCAGTGTACGGAACTTTGAGACGATGGCGGAAAGCTACTGTGTTACCTGACTTATAGCGAACGGTTGTATACGGTTGTATACGAGCAAATGCTAGGTACGTTGTATTCGGGGTACTCGTATATAACGTATATTCGTTATAAGTCATGTTACACAGTAAACGGATTGGCCTTGTCATCACCGCATCGAAGACGAAATACATGAGAGGAAGAAGTTCTAGGGAAGACGATTTTAGCCTCCCACCGTCAGATTGACGGTGACGAAATCGAGGTGGTTGACGAGTTCGTGTATTTGGGCTAGCTGGTGACCTCCGAAAATGATACCAGCAGAGAAATTCAAAGACGCATTATGGCAGGTAATCGTGCCTACTTTGGAGTCCGGAGGACACTCAGGTCGCCGCCAAACGAAATTGACTATCTACAAGACGGTGATTAGACCAGTGGCTCCAAAGGGCTGAAAGGGAATTATTTCGAGAGTCGAAGTGACTTTTGTCACTAGTGAGGTGTCAAAAATCACGTGGTGGTGTTGTGACTCACTGTGCAATTCAAATGCACACTTCGACTCTCGGAATAACCCCCAAAGTACATTCAATAAAGAAAACCAACTGCTTCATTCCATGTGTTAAATGACGTTTGAGCAATTTTTAGATTACACAGCGTTCAGATTAAAGGGATTCAAATTAAAAAGTTTTCAGATTACCGGTGGTCCACGGAATATGAAACATCCAAATAACATTACTAAGCCAAATGTTTACGAATGTGTTCGGTTTTACTATGATGATTATGATTATGCGAAATCCTTAAAATCTTGACTGAGTTTGAAAATAGGCCATCTAGGTTATTTCGTGCTAGAAACCGAAAGCAATTTATTTTCAAAACTTCTCCCCCTCATGGCTTTCTCAAGAGTTGCAATCCATTAAACTTTTCCAATACCATAATGCTTTATTTATACGAATGGTTTTCAAGAAAGTCAAATTGTACTCTCCTGCAGCGTGGCCATAAATACAGATCTGTCCAAGGATTTAAATCAAGAAAAAAAATTGGCCTGAAAACAGTGAGATGGAAACCAATACAATAGACGAAAAACGAAGAAAACTTCTCACTCTAACAATATTACAAAACCGAAATGTTACAAAAAAAAACTAAAATTCGCCCTAAAACAAGTTAACCATCTCTTCAATAATGGGACTACCAATACATTTCCTTCTGAGAGTGGATCGATGATCTTTTAGTTGATTAATTTGTGGAAAAAATATCTGCAATCGGGTTCTGATCGCCTCACAGCGTTACGTTTGATTATCTTTTTGTTTTGAAATTGATCAGGACAAGGTACTAGACTTACATTACAACACACACAACCGATTCGGTGATTATTCGGCAATTTTTCAGATGGATTCCTTTCCTCAAGCTTTTGATTAGTTCTTCTGTTTTCTCTTGTCCCCTGCGCTTGGTTGGATGCTTGGTTTAACTGTGTTCTTCGTTTCAATTTTGAAGGAATATTAGATAGGCCAAAACAATATACAGGTATTTTTTTTCTAGCAGGTTGCAGAAATAGATTAATTTTGTGTTTTGCTGCTTTTAGTATGTGTGTGAGAGAGTAAATGTTGTTTGTATATTGTAATATAAACTAATGACGCCGTCTAAACGTGGCTAGATAATGATCCTCTTTCAAGATAACGCACCGCTATGAAACTCGGGAGCGTTTCCACGTCCGCGGCCTCGGCCTCGCCCGCGTCCTCTACCTCGCCCCCTGCCCCGCCCGCGTCACCTTCGACCATCCCCCATCCCTACTAGGTCTGCAAGTAGGAGAAAAGAAAGAAGAAGAAATACGATTAATCATTGAGAGGGGACTGCAAACGAAATTCCATTCCGGTGGATCGAATCACGGACAGCTGGCGGCTCACCTATATTGCTGGCTGTCTTCTCCAGGTAAGCCAAAGGCCCTTGGAGATTGGGACTTTGTTGAAAACCGGGCCCACCAGCGCCAACTCCACGTCCTCCGCCAGGCTGCGGAAACAGTTGTGGGTTTGCTCCTATTGGCATTGACATCTGTTGTTGCATTTGCTGGACTTGGAGCATTTGCATTTGCTGTTGCTGGGCTTGTTGCATTTGTTGAACTTGCATCGAATTCTAAAAGACATAAGCTTTGAAACATCAACCAATTCCACCTATGAAACAATTGGATACCTGCATCGGCATGCCCATTCCGATTCCCATTCCCGGACCTCCGGGACCTCCTCCCGCTAGATTTCCACGCATTTCCGGTGGCAAAGATTGAATCGGTTTGTTGTAATTCTGTTGATCGGACAGCAAATTCTTCCACGACTCAATCTTGTCATAATGTTTCCGGATCAGTTCATCCTTGCGAGCTATCTCCTGCTTGAGATCAAAATTTTCCTCTTTGAGTAGCAAATCCGGCTTCAAAGCTGACAAAAGAAAACGTTTCTGTAAGAAAAATGCCTCCATTTGCCGGGCAAGATCGATGAACTTGAGCGTCGTTTGGTCAACCTCCAGTTTGATTTCATCCTTATCGACGCCGGTGGCAGACTCTTCTTTCGTGAGGGCATGAATGCAGGACTATCGATCAGAAACGTTACTGGTGATTTGAGTCAAACGAATATATTCTAAAAGCATGCTCACCTGGAAAGCTTCCTCTAGTTCATCCACTAAATTTCCATTTACGTTTGAAGATGATGCCATAATAACTATATGGAGGATATTTCAACCTAAAACTAATACGAAATTCTTGAGTTTTTACCAAAAAATTTCACAAGAACGCTAAAAAGCACTAATCAACCCCATTATTCTGTTCTGTCACTGTATAACGTCAAAATAGAAACGCTCAAAAGGAAACACCCTTTTGATCGACTGCCTAAATCATCGCAGTACTTTTTATGTTCATGTTGGTTAGCAAAAGCTATCGATTAAAAAATAAGTTGACGGTTGTCGCCGAGAGAAAACTACACACTAATTGGAAGATTGCCGTAAAAGCTCGACGCAGATGTCGCCACTGCATGATGATGATAATGTTGACAGACTGCATATAAAATTCGTGAAAATTTGCATTAAATCATAATTTTCATCAAGCCTGCGTGAAATCCTTCCAATATAACATTCGAATTGAAGAAGAAAATGTTTTTACGATCAGACTGATGCGCATCTTTGACTTTTCCAGATGAACTTTCATAAGATATATTCATTTCATTTCACGGCTCCATCAATGCTGCATCGTACGTATGATGTAAACAGAAGTAAATTGCTAAATTACTCAAAATAAAGATGATTTGTCATCTTGTTAACACTTTATAAACCATCGAGCACCATTTTATAGTATGATGCGTGTTGAGTAAATCAAGTTCCATTGCGTTTTCCGTCGAAAATTGTGAGTATCAATATGTTTACCTAAAAAAGGTCAAAATGAACATTTATTGAAAATTGGCGTCCTATACAACCATTTCTACATTATCACCAGCATGATACAATCTTTCCTAAGTAAATTCACTTAATTTCCACTTTCATCCTAGTGGAAATCGCACAAATTCACCATTTTCCGAAAAATGCAGCTGCACAGGAGGTAACCTCTACATGTGGGTGTAAACTTGTTGTGCCTAATTTTCCATGAAAACATCTCCGATCCATACCGAAATAATAACAGTTAGTTTGCAGACACGTTTTCTTACACGATTCAAGCAAAAGTTTCCACCGGAAATTATTAGTTTTTTATTTATGTACCGATTTGCCCCCAAAATCGTCTGTTTTACTTGGAGAATTTGGAAACTATCCTCCTTCTAGTAGTTCTCACTTCGAAATGTAGGTGGCGAAAGCTTGGAAAAGTTTCACTGCAAGACGCCAATAAAATTCCACATATTATTATGGACGCATTTCCATGTGAAATTCCACATGATTTTCATGTGACCACACATAAACAGAATCCATCCAGAAGCACACATGAAATTTATGAGTCAAATGAATAGTATGTGTGGTTACACATGGCTTTTATGTGTACACATATTAAGTATGTGTCCGACACATAAATATCATTTGTTGATCACATTGCAAAAATTCATGTGTGGGACACATAAAAACAATCTTTGGAAGCGAACCGAAAAATTACCCAAAATTAAGATCTTTTCAATCATCTCCTATATTCCGTTCAATAAGCTAATTTTCAGTAAACCGCTTAAGGCCCGGCCACGCACATTAGATCCGGATAGGACGCGTTGCGGCAAAGTGACAGCTAAATCTATTGTCTAACTGTCAAATTTTCGTCAACGCAACGCAAACGGATCTAATGTGGGTGGCCCTTTATAGTAGTATACATTTGACTACGGCAAAAATAATTATTTACTCGTGAGTATTTTCTACCCAAAACTAAGTTCAATTGACTGAAATTTGAGAATATCTCATATACTCACTAGTAGCTTATTGAACGATAGTCATGAGAAAGGGCCCATGCATTAATTTATGTCACGCTAAATCGAGCAAAAAATTACCCCCTCCCCCCCTATCGTGACGTTTTTCCTATACCTAATGCATTGCTTGTCACAAAATCTTAGACTCCCCCCCCCCCTTAGAGCGTGACATAATATATGCATAAACCCAAAGTCGAATCCCTCGTTCCGTCATTGACAACAACAAAAAATGAGAGTGGGATGCAAAACTCAAAATTACCCAAAATTAAGTGAAAAGAACTTAAATTTAGGGTAATTTTTTTCTCTGTGTAGCATTTAGCCTCAAATTTTGCGTCAGATTATCCACTGATAAATTAAACTATTCCCATTTTGCTTGAAATTTAATCAATATATTAATATGTACTCTCTTTATAAAAAATAGACACTTGATATTAAAGCCAGTTTAATCATGGTTGATTAGATTGAAAATTATCTATATATTCAATAATTTTTGATTGAATTTTAATCTTTTTTGATTATATTTTAATATTTAAAAAGAATTAAATTTAATACTGGAAATATTATTTAGAGTTTAATCATGCATGACTACTGCCGGACTCAATAAGGTGAAGTGGGAATCTGCATACTTTTTAAGCTTTATTGATTTAATTTATCTTTGAGGGCCAGCTTTAAACACGGGGCAACAATCCTGCAGGGGGACAAGCTGTCTAATCAGCCTACTGATCATTCTTGTATGAAATTGGTTCCAAACGTAAACAAACCTGTAGGTTTATTATAGCTTGTTTACGTTTGGAACCAGTTATACGAGGTAGACGACGATTGTTCGTATTTGACAGCCACATCCACCCTCTGCAACAATCAGGAATTTCGTCATATGTCATATGTGATGAATTTACGGGTTAGGCAACAGACTACTCTTTCTAGCATTCAGCACTGCGATGTAAGTGTGAATGAGTAAGAAGTTTTGTTCTGTCATACCTCCGTCAGTTTTATCACTGTCAGTTTGCCCAAAAGTGTCAGATTGCCCAAAAATGTCAAAATTATGTGAGCTGTGATGCATCTATAGACCTTTTTGACGTTTAATCGTCTTTCTCTATCTAGCATACAGGGATAAATTGATGGTTTATTTTACCACTAATCTGTTGTCCGCTTGCTTGCACTCCTTCAATTCAAAAGGTGCATTAGTGTGCGCCGATTAAATGTCAAAAAACTCTATATGTGGTTGACAGTTGAGAGCCTGAGTTTATAAAGAGACGACATGTAAAATTGGAACAATCGATTATCTGCCAAAGTCATAGGAAAAGTAATTCCAATCGAGCAGAAGACCTGTCAAATGGATAAGATGTTGCCTCTTTACCCAATTCAGTCTCTTTAGTTGACAGGGATAGAGTTCCCCTGGCTTTAATAGAATGCTTTGGTTGTCCGTTGCTTATTTTCCTGAAATGGCAATACCCCTGCTCCATACCTCTAGGATTTGGAATTAGGTTCTGCACCTTGACATCAGTTCAGTGGTACTGTTTACAAGTACTTAAACGTTTTTTCGAAAAAAAATATTCTAAAATTTCCTAATTTTAACTTACAATTACAAATTATCGAGGAAAGGATGTTGCTCGTGGACAATGCAGACATGTGGTTTACATCTCACTGCAGTCAAAAAAATTATCGAGAAAATCTACCGAAGAAAAAATCCGACATGAAACTTAAACTTAACTCTTGATTGAGAATCCATAACCGCAGATTCAAATGTGCAGCGATCTCATCGGTCAAAACCTTAGAAATTTGTTATCTAGATAAAAATAATTTGCCCGGAATAGATTAGACACGAACCAACTTATACATTTTGTATGCGTGTTCGTGACTAGGATACACGTTTTTCACGAACACGGCGGCAGATGTCAGTTTTGTGCTTTGATCAGAAATTTTATGGTACTTTGTATGGTCATTCATGTCGGTTTGTCGGTGGGTTAACCCCGACTGTGCAAAACCTAATTAACTTAAGCATTTCTTTTGAGTGTACAGCTTTTTAAGCTCTCAATTTTTTTGACTGACTTCCGAACTGTCTGTCAATTTTAGCTATAGGTATTGGCAAATCAAAGATGGCGCTCGTAGAGAATAGGAGAACTATGAAAGTTATGATGGTTTCAAAATTTTCCTCGGGGAGGTATACGAGTGCAATTTTAAAATGCTTTTATTTTCAAGGTTATTTTGCAAATTGAACATTTTATTTAAATCTGGTTTGTACTTCAGTGGTAGAAGAGCTGGTATCTATGAATACACCTAAAAATCTGAATTTTTTTCCTTAAGTTTTCTACTTAATAAAAGCGTTTTAAGATTGCACTCGTATACCTCACCGTGTAAAATTTTGAAATCATCATCATCTCTCATAGTTCTTCTATTCTCCATTACACAGCAAAAAATGTAATATCGATCAATGTAATTCAAGCTGATGTATGAAATAATGATGTAATAGCAAAAATCAGATACAATATTACATCAATGGATGTAATTTTGTTCGCAAAATCGATGTACATCGTACAACGTTATAAATATTACCGATGGATTGACCTGGTTGCAGCAGTTTGGATGTAATATTCAACAATTTTTTTTTCTGTGTAGTGTCAACTTTGATTTGCCAATTCCTTACCGACTTTAAGGTATATGCATCTTAGCGTGTACGGTTCGGCAGCAATGAGTGTAAACAGATGAGGTCCAGCAAATTTGTTGTCTCTTTTGTTCCTCCGCTGTTTAAATGGCTGACGGAGTATGACGTCAAACTCCAACATCAATTTAAACAGCGGAGGAATAAAAAAGACAGCAAAATCTGGGCCTCACCTGTTTACGGTTACGGCAGCGCAGTTTACTCGGCAGCTTATGCAATTCGTTCGCCAGTAATGTTGTTTGGATACCGGGCGCATACTTTGTGAAGTAGAAATTTTCCAGTTCTTGAAGGATTCGATGAATACGGTTAAAATGAGATATTCAGTAGGAACGTTAATACGATATCCACTCGTGTTTGGTGGAATAGTGGCAGGATTTACGTTTGCATTTATGAACAGGTATAACTCGATACATTATTGGTTCTGACAAAAACAAAATACGCATTTTTTCAGAGACAAATTTATGACCGATTTGGAAGATGAACGGAAGAGGCTGGACCGAACGGATGAAGCTTCCAAACAGATGCTACTAGATTCGATGGATTCCGTAAATAAAACTCGCACTGTTAAACAATAATGCGAATGCCCAAAAAAATGTCACCTTTTATTTAAAATAATTTTCAATTTATTATCCCACTAAAAAGGAAAGCATCAACAATCCGAAACTTCTTAATCCTTGCGAATACTGGCAGCACGTGGATCTTCTGGGCGCATAACGACATAGTCCATTTTGTAACGTCGATTATCGCAATCTTTCCGGTAGTAGTTGCTCAGGCCAACAAAAGTGAGGCCAATTCCGACCAGAGCCACAACCGATGAGCCGATAACTTCCGGAATTTCATTCCAGCCTCTCTTGAACAAGGCTGTTAGGCCACGGCTGGCTTGAGCACTGGCTGCCATGTTAAACGTTTCGAAAATTGACTAAAATAGTAAAAAAAAAGTTAAATAAAAACCTTTTTTCATAGGAATATTTACAAAACTCACGTAATCACAGAACAATCACTCCACTGTACCTCCTTGTCTGAATTCTGAATCTGAAATTGACAGTGAATGGGTTCAGCTGTCAGCATCGAATGAGAAAAAAATCGCTCACGAAAAGGGCATAAGCACCAGCTGCTGTCATACACTAGAAAGAAAATTTTGGTATCCGATAAGATTTTTATGCGGTCGATTCAAACGTAAATTCGACAGTTAGTATGCATAAGGGCGTATACGCGATGATCGATTCTCTTCATCGATTTTCTCTTTGCATTGTTACAGCTAAGCGAAACAATATTCTAGAATTTGTTCAAAGCAGAGTTTTTTTTTCCTTTGGTTTTGTTTTTCGTCGATCTTGTTTTCCGTGCTGAGCACCAATGCTACCGACGCGCCTGGACCCTACACGGTAACATGCAAGTACCTCTTCGGGGAAGAAAAATGAGTATTATTTTACCCATTATTGGCAAATCAAAGTTGGCACTCGTGGAGAATAGATGAACTATGAAAGTGATGATGGTTTCAAAATTTTACACGGTGAGGTATACGAGTTCAATCTTAAAATGCCTTTATTTTGCAAATGGAGCATTTTATTTAAATCTGGTTAATGCTACGTTAGGAGAAAACTTAAGGACTACTCAATAGATATATAAAATAGAAAAAATAATTTCTTTTCAGATTTTTAGGTGTATGCATAGATTTCAGCTTTTCTACAACTGTAGCAACAACCAGATTTAAATACAATGCTCCATTTTTAAAATAAAAGCATTTTAAGATTGCACTCGTATAGCTCTCCGTGGAAAATTTTTAAAACCATCATCACTTTTATAGTTCGTCTATTCTCCACGAGTGCCAACTTTGATTTGCCAATTGGGTGAAAATTATCTTAATCAATTGAGAAATCCAACTTAAACTCCTGTGCGCCTGGTGGCAGGAATAAGCATTAACCGACGGTGATAAGTCTGTGACAGCCCTTGAAAATTTCATTGATTGTTTGCAAAATTATTTAATTTCAATGTAATTTCATGAAAATTTCTTGTCAGCATGGATGAATCTTGTACAAAATGCATAAAACTATTTTGTAATGCATTGTTCTTAAATAAAAAGCTACTTCAAGACTTATAAATTACTGAAAACATGTCAAGGTTTGAAATCATCTACCGATTAAACAGCAGACAAAGTTGGCCGACTAAATCAATCGACGAAAAACTATTAAATATGCCGATTGCTGGGTGTAGCACCAGACGAAAAACGATTTAATCTGCTGATTAATACACCGGCTGAAATTAACTTTTAGGGTGGCAATAGATTTAGTCGGTGGACGAATCGGGTGATTTGGATGATGTTTGTTTATTTGGAAGATATTTTCGAAACAAAGCACGATATAATTCAGCATTATATACCATTATTACGAGTACTACTTTTTTGCTCGGATGATGTTTTGACTTCCACAGAAACTCGCTAGAATAAATAGAAAATAATAGTTTTTTTGTTGAAATTTCAAAAATGTATTCAGTTTGACACATTATTTCGGACTTATCACCGCTGCGATTGCAGCGTCACTGTGGTCGATTGAAACATGGATTTGTCAATAGTGAATATTGTCTAACACAAAGCATATTACGAGGCCTTAGAAATTGATTTTCTATGCCATCTATGCCTAATAAAATGAGTATTGAAATGTAAGTATTTATTTGAAATATATCTAGGTGGTGTACATTATGAAATTCAGATAAAATTTAATAATTTTCATTTGCTTAATTTCAGATCCACAAGGAAGTGGCCGTGAACAAAGTGTTTCAGGAAGGGATGACAAGAAGAAACGTTCGGCAAAAGCAACACATTGCACAGCAGGGACAGTGGATGCCAAGTTATTATTATCGAAATAAATAAAAAACAAATTATTAATGCTAATGTTTCCGAGGGCCCCTATCTACGATGCAGAAAAGATTGTGTTTTGCTGTGGCTAGCTGCACACACGCTGAGTAGATAGAAAGAAGAATTATGTCGATTTTGAAGATTTCCTGCAAAAAGATGGAACACGATGCAAGTAGATGCGAGAAATGAAGGAAGATTTTTCGAAGATTGATTCGCTAGTGTTAGATTTTTTGAGCATCTAGAATTGAGATTTAGATGTGTCGCCCCCCTCGAATGTTTCCGCCATTTCAATGAAATATGCGAAAAATCAAATTAAAATTAATTTCTAAATAGCTCAATTATCGAAAATGTATACTTTTGTACCTATCGATCCATCATCTAATGAACCGGGGACCAACGGCTTTACTTCCCTTCCGAAGGAAGGCGTGATGATCAGAGATGTTATGCCTCAGAACATCCCGGCGGCGCTGACTGGGATTGAACCCAGGCCTGCTGGGCTGAGAGGTAATCACGGTTACCACTACACCACCGGTGCAGAGTTGTTACAGTTTGTATTAAGGCCGGTATAGAGATCATAGTGAAGCGAAAATCTCATACAAAATACTAAATTTTTCACCTGCGTGAAAAACGCAATGTGCAAATATTTCACTTCGCTTTGAACTGTAAACAGATACGATCCATGCGAAATCTAATTTTGTGGATCGCATCTTTTTCGCGCATGCAGCGCTCGCGAAAAGAGCAGCAGCTAAGCGAAAAGTTGACGTTTCGGGAGAGCGTATCTGTCAGATTTTCACTTCACCGGAGGTGTAAACTGATCGATTTCGTTTCACATGAACTATAAACTGCGAAAAAAGGAAACTGGAAAATGTTCCACAAACATTTTTTCACAACCTTTTTCGCTAGCGAAATTTCATGATTTTTCGCGTGCTTCAATTTTCGTTTCGCTTCGATCTGTATAAGCCTAGTATACAGATCGAAGCGAAACGAAATTTGAAGCACGCGAAAAATCATGAAATTTCGCTAGCGAAAAAGGTTGTGAAAAAATGTTTGTGGAACGCTGCATGCGCGAAAAAAAATAAACGTAAGCGAAAAAGATGCGATCCACAACATTAGATTTCGCTGGATCGTATCTGTTTACAGTTCAAAGCGAAGCGAAATATTTGCCAATTGCGTTTTTCACGCAGGTGAAAAATGCAGTATTTTGTATGAGATTTTCGCTTCGCTTCGATCTCTATACAGGCCTATACTAGGCTTTAGCTATCAAAAGCAAACGCATCGAGAAACGTTAAATCGAGTTATTAACAAAAGAGAAAATCGACGAAGATAATCGATCATCGCGTTTACGTCCTTATGCATGCTCACTGCGAGGCTCACTGTCGAATTATACATATCAAGCTGAACATTGCATTAGGTCCTAAGTAACATTGATGGATTCTCATCGTCGATTTTTTCTTTCATTAATAACTTGAGCAAACCGTTTCTTGGTGTGTTTGTTGTATTAGATGCTAGATAAAAGCTTCTTTTATCGATATGTGTGATGAAAATTCCTGGGAATGTCTTTACATGGCCATGGGGATACAAATAGAAAGTCGATGAAAAGAATCTGTCAACGTTACTTAGTAACTAAGGGGTCATCCATTAATTATGTCACACATTTAGGGGGGAGGGAGGATTTAATTATTTTTCGGTTCCGTTATGCTATTGCAAATTAGAGAGATTCTAGTATAAGAGAAGAGCGGATTCAACACAAACTTCCTTGGCGACCTATGCCTAGGTGATTTTTAGCAACACTGACAATGAATCAAGATAGGCGCTGCTCGATTGGTTATAGCTTTGACAGTTCGTTTGGTTCAGAACCAGCCAGTCCACTCCTCTCTTATACTAGACCCTCTCTATTGCGAATGAGTCTTGACAAATAAGCAAACTAAAATAACAAAATGAATGAAACGAAATGTCCGATAAAATGCAGCATGCACAAAGAAAAATCGTAGCTAAAAAAAAAACATTGGTAGAATTAAAAGTTTGCATTGGCTCTTTTGGGTAGAAAGCGGTTAGCTTCACGGTTAGCTTTCAAAACGAAAGTCAATCAACTGTCAAATCAAAAGTTTGTCGGCCATTACTTTTAAAAGTCGAAACTTTCAAAACGATGAACTACTGCCAAATTAAAAGCTAATTCAATTCAAACTGTTGAAATGACATGTATACTCTAGTGTATACTCATAGAATTCCACACATTTTTATTGACGAATTTCCATGTTAAATTCCAAATGATTTTTATTTGACCACACATAAACAGAATCCACCAAGAAGCACACATGAAATTTATGAGTCAAATGAATAATATGTGTGGTTACACATGGCTTTTATGTATACACATATTAAGTATGTGTCTGCTTTTTTTTAACGTTTTTTAAAATTCAAATTAAGAAACGCTTGCTCTAAAAATGAAAATATTTTATTTCAGATTAAAAATAGCCCATGTTATTTTAACTACACCCCACTTTCCTGGTAAAAGTTTGTTTTGAAATTAGAATAATTCACTTTTAATTTTAACACTGCAACATTTTTCATTTAACTACAATTCGTTTTGAAAGTTTAAACTTTTAAAACTAGAGATCGAGCAACTTTTGAATTGAGAGTTGACAGACTTTTGTTTTGAATGCTAATGACTTTCTACCAAAAAGAACCAATGCAAACTTTCAATTCTACTAATGTTTTTTTTTTTAATTTCATAAACGAATATTTTTTGTGTGTAGATATAATTTGTGGATCACATTGCAAAAATCCATGTGTGGGACACATAAAAACAATCTATGAAATTCTATCAGTATAGTATTTTCAATCGAAAAATTGAATATTTTTAGTTAAAAAACCAGCGTTTCCAGCTTAATCACGTTATAAATTATAGCATTTTTTTTATTCGATCCATACCAGCGGCAGGCGCGTAGGCACCATGTTATTGTCGGTAGACTTGGAAACCGAAATGACCCACTCGCGACAATCGATTTTACTCTCGTTCTGTACGTTAAACATAACGTCGCATCTATTGCGCTGTATTCGTTAAATGATGCGCTATAATGATGCGTTAAATGATGCCCTAGATGCGACGTTCCCAACAAACAATTGTCTATTGAAGAAACTACTTCTTGGCCATTTTATTCAACTGCATGCTTAATAGTACTTGTACTATTTTTAATAATAACTTCTGTTCAGGCTTTGTTCACACAAATCTGGAGAATTTATTCAACCACAACATTGAACTACTTGGTGTTGTATAAGGTATGTCGATAAGCTTTTATTCGACTCATATGAGTTGTAACAGAGATTATACGATAAATTTTTTGATTATTCAGCGTTTATTAGACATCACTGCTTCCTTAAAACAGTGATGCTCAGTATACGCTTGATTCTCATGTGAAGTAACGTTTAATTAGACATTATTATACATTTATTAAATGATTATTCAACGGTGGGAAAATTAACCCGGAAATAAGAGAGACGGTGTGTTCATTATTTCTGACGTGGCTCGCACCACACAGATACTAGAAAATTGGTTAAATACATATACATGTCGTTGCATGGGATTCGAAACCATGTACCTTCCGATCACCAGCCGCTTGCCTTGTCATTTTGAATTCCAACTCAATAATCAATAAAAGCTCTCTTAAAAGTAAATACCTATCAGCACTCCCGATCGCAACTCTAGCTGCTTCAAGGCCCTGTGGGTGGAAATGATTAATTCATTCATTGTTGTTTTAAATGAGACCAATGTTGTCTCTTCACCTCTCCTTGTCGAAAGAAAGGATGCTCGGTTATATTTTAAACTAGATCAATGCATTCATTGTCGTGAGTCATGTGATCGATGATTACTATTTAAATTAATTAGACGTAGAACACAAATAAAAAAAGCTTGGGATTGAACTCACGACCTTCTAATTGGAAAGCGGAAACGGTAACCACTACTCTACTGATTCCACCGTGTTGTTAGACTGAATCAGTGTTGTCGAATAATGAATCTAATACTAGGGGCATCCCACTCTAAACTTCATATCTAATATCAATAAAATATTTGTAAATCCCGCGTAAGTATTCTTAAGTATTTTTAAGTATTTTATACCATTGCTATGAATTTCCATCGAAGTAACACTTATTTTTTAATGACCGGTTGCTAGTGCATGTGTTTGTTGTTGACTTGTTGTTGTCGGTCGTCTTGTATTTATAAAAATAGGAGTGTTAAGTATTTTTATTATGAGTATAAATTAGTATTATTTAATTTATATTTTTCAGCGATTCAGCATGTAAAAAAGCTTCAAGGACTACTTACAAAGAATGATGTTTTCAGTACAAGTTTAACGGTGTTTACCGATCGACTGAACTCAAAGTGTGTATTGGCTCGGTGCACAAAGATCCTGCGATGATGAGTATTGGTATATTCAGATATGAGCGTGCATTAGTTGACCGGAGCAAAATTTGCGATGGCATGAGAGAGACAACTAGTACTTTTCTCTCTCTCTCCGTCGCGTACCTTCGCAAAATCTCGCCTTGCGCGTGAAACATCGCTCAGGACGGAATTCACCTTATTTTTAAACATTTTAATTACCGTTGACCTACCTAGCAGTGAATCATCTGACTACGATTTTGTTTTCGCAGTATCGAGGATCTGAAGCCGTGAAAACGTGTTGCAGACCTGAGGAAATGCAGGAAGAAAAGTTTGTCGATATACCGGGTGTTGAATGGGAATGATCGTGATTCGTTTCTGACCGGAAGCTTTTGGCCCTTTTGACTCTCCTTTTGAATAAACTACTATATTGATTTGTTTGAAAAAATAATGTTATTATTAAATCACATTGAACTCAACGTTTTACTTGTTTAAATTATACGTAGGAAAATAAAGAAAACTAAATCCGTTCATTTAATTAATTCTGACTATGTTGCTTATACTGTGTCCAATGGCCTTTATGGTTTATAATCTACTGTAATAAGCATGTTTTGCGTTTGGAAGGTGGAAAGCTAAGAGATCTGCGTTTCCGCAATACCCCCATATTCTCGTTTAAAATGCTATCCGGACGTAAGCGAGAATATGGGTGATAGTATGGTCACATGGTTTCGTACATCCAATTATGTTCTTATCAGGCATTGTCATAGTCACACAGCCAAGAACCGAGCGGAAAAAGAACAACACAAAACTCACTATTAGATTGGTTATACAAATGATGGAACTCGAACGAGTAACAACAAAAGGTTCCAATGCCTATCAGAATTAATTCTTTCTGGTACATGGTGAACAGATTACACCGAAAATGGTCCGGGACACCTAATCACGCTCCTAATCAAATGAATGCTAATTGCTTAACAAATTAACCAATATCCACACAAAACGCCTGACATTGGATAAACAAGCAAATTAAATTGACATAGCAACCAAGCAAATAAACTAACGCTAGATATTTCTTGAGTATTTTTAAGTATTTTTGGGTATCTTAGATATCACTAAGATTTTTATATGTATATTAGGAAAAATACAAAGTTTAGAGTGGGATGCCCCTAGATCTAATACGTCGTTTATATACACTAAGATTTTGGTTCCGTGTTCGGTAAATTTTACCGAAATCAGAACAGCTGAATGTTCGGTAAAACTTTGACCTTCATTTTAAAGGCTATTGAATTTGAAAATAATATTTAAAACATGTTCAACCTTGTTTAAATGATCAAATCTAGTCATTTTAGTGGAGATTTAGTTTCAAAGTAGCTGAAAAGCATTTGAACTGAATTGCATAAATTTTACCGAACAGTTCAGCTGTTCAGATTTCGGTAAAAATTACCGAAGTCGGCGATAATTTCTAAGTGTGAAAGCATTTACAAATCATGCTGACTGTATTCACCTTTATTCAGCAATATTGTTAAGTAATGTAATGAAATCTAATAATGGAGCTGGAGAACATTTATTAGACGTCTAATAAAGCATCTTATTAAATCAATAGAAAACAGTCGAATTAAAGTGTCAATGAATGTACAAATTATAATTATTCAGTTTGTTATTAGATCAAACTTCTGGCGTTGAATTGGAAAGACATTTAACACTTTTACAGCTTTTAATAAGTAAATTAATCAGATCAAAGGAAACAGTGGAATAAATATGCATCTATCGATCTCAATGAGCTTTTTCAGCACATAATTCGACAACTCTTTTTATTCAGAATTGTACACTGTTATACAGCATTTATTCAATATATATGCTTATTTGTCACTCTGAATTGTTTGTTGGGTATAGGAGCTGTTTTGCTAACTGTATTCACCTTTATACAGGAATATTGTAAAGCAATGCAATGAAATCTAATAATGGAGCTAGAAAACATTTATTTTATTAAATCAATTGAAAACAGTCGAATTAAAGCGACAATGTATGTGCAAATTACACTTATTCAGTTTCTTATTAGATCAAACTTCTGGTCCTGAATCAGAAAGACAGTCAACGTTTATAAAGCTTTTAATAAGGAAATTAATCATATCAGTGCAAACGGCGGAATAAAGGCGCATCTATCGATCTCAATGAGCTTTTTTCAGCACATAATTCGACATCCTGTTTTATTCAGCATTGTACACTATTATACAGCATTTATTCAATGTGTATGCTTATTTGTGACTTTGAATTGTTTGTTGGGGTTATGTTTAACGTACAGAACGAGAGTAAAATCGATTGTCGCGAGTGGGTCATTTCGGTTTCCAAGTCTAGCGACAATATTATTGGGCTGAGCTAGCAGGTTAAATAATAACACCGGAATTAATTGGTTTGATAATAAAAGTAAACTGATTTATTAAACACTGTACACATGTGTTCGAGATAAGAAACGATAATCAGCAAAATGGGCGACGCATAGAAAAGCGTCTCTCATTTATAGTTGCGCTTTCTCTATGACAGCACGCAAACAAGCTTTGCGCTGCTGGGTTCGACCGTTTGGGGGTTCGGCAATTGTTGCCTCCCATCCAATAAATATATACCATGACAGCGGGCCCAGCACAGCAAAATGAACGTTTTGAGCCCAGGACATCCTGCCTACTGTCAAACGCTGCTGTTGGAATAGGCCTTGTCACTGGCCTGATCCATACATATTTTTATTACTCGACATAAATAGCAATACCAAACCGTTATGATTACCCGATTTTTAAAGCCGTTGTGGTAGCACAAATGAAGTGACAGACGACTAACTGGTAAAGAATTCAATTAAAATAATGTGTTTCAATGTATTAGAATTTTCTTAGAAGCTTGTGCCATCATCCACCAGGTGGGCTAGGATTTTTGTGTTGAGTTTTGTGTATTATCTTTGACAGTGTTTTAAAAGAGTGTATACTTTTGTCCGTTTTTTTGAGTAGAGTGTAAGAGATAGAACCAAAACATTCTAGTACATTTGTTGAAAATGCTAGTACAATCACCAATCAATACGAAATTATCGATTTTAAATTGGCTCACTACTTGACTATTCTATTGGTCCCAAGCAAATCGATTAACATACCCCATTCTAGTCGAAATTCTAGTACTACACAATGTTTGTTTTGATTCGCTATGAAAGTTTGACAGATAAAATGAGGGGTTAGTGGATTTTCCTAAGTTTCAAGAGGTGAATCGATTAGCTTGGGACCGAAGAGCGTACACTCATAAAAATCGACTCATTTTTATTGGCGAATATCCATGTAAAATTCCACATGATTTTCATGTGTCCACACATAAACAGAATCCACTCAGAACTACACATGACACTTTTGAGTCAAATGAATAGTATGTGTGGCTACACATGAATTTTATGTGTACACATAAAAACTATGTGTCCGACACATATATATCATATGTTTATCACATTGCAAAAATGCATGTGTGGGACACATAAAATTAATCATTGAATTTTTATTAGTGTACCTCGGAAGAAAGCTGGTCCTGGTGTATTTAATTGAAGAAGTGTTTTTAGTAAAAATCTTTGTGAATCTTTGTCATTGACGAAAAATTAATGAGAAATTGACAAAGGTTTTTTTGAAGATCAAGTCTGTCAGTGACAATTTTGGCAATATCTAAATATTATCTAAAGTATGTCAATGACAATGACAAATCTCAGCACTGGTGTCAACTCGAGGTGCACGCAATACAAAGAACCGGTGCGTTGAAGTTAAAATGTGATTAAAAGTACTTAAAGTAATTAATGCGTTTTGAAGTAGTACCAAAGAAGAATACTAAGATGAAACAGTTGGAAGAAAAACTTTCTATTTTAGTGTCCTCTAGTCCTCCTACTTAGTTTCACGGCCCCTTTCATCCTAATACCAACAATCAATAAATATTAACTAACGATTTTAAATTGGCTCACTACTTGACTAGCCTATTGGTCCCAAGCAACGAATTAACGTACCCCATTCTAGTTGAAATTCTAGTACTACGCAATGTTTGTTTTGATTCGCTATGAAAGTTTGACAGATAAAATGAGGGGTTAGTGGTTTTTCCTCGGGTTTTTCCTATGTTTCGAGGGTGAATCGATTAGCTTGGGACCGAAGATAGTACCAGAGCTGAGCCAAAAAGTTGAGCACGTTATTTCGGGACCTTCTAGTCTTAGAGTTACCTCTATGCTAATACCATAGAGGTAACTCTAAGACTAGAAGGTCCCGAAATAACGTGCTCAACTTTTTGGCTCAGCTCTGGTACTCTCTTCGGTCCCAAGCTAATCGATTCACCCCTCGAAACATAGGAAAAACGAATAACCCCTCATTTCATCTGTCAAACTTTCATAGCGAATCAAAACAAACATTGCGTAGTACTAGAATTTCGACTAGAATGGGATACGTTAATCGTTTGCTTGGGACCAATAGGCTAGTCAAGTAGTGAGCCAATTTAAAATCGTTAGTTTCGTATTGATTGTTGCTAATACCATAGAGGTAACTCTAAGACTAGTAGACTGACGTTACCTCTCACCGCATATATGGAGGGATTACTGTACTCCTAGACTGAGTAAAAAATTCATGGATTTTCCTCATATTCACAAAGGTTTTCCTGGTTTTCCACGGCTTTTACCCGGAAAATTCAACTCAATTTTGAGTAAATCCACTTTTGCCGAAATTGAGTCGACTCGACTCAATTTTGAATTAGTCTGAACGACCATTTGAGCTTTCGGGCGATCGTTTTTATGCGCAAAAGCTCTTCCTTTTTGTTGCTCTTCTCTCTTTTCTCCCCTTTTCTATGCTCTCCAGAGAGAGAGAGGGTGTTTTGTTGTGCGACTGGAAACGTCAAAAGAGGTGCAAAAACATTGGCATCAGGGAAAACTGGTTCGATGATTCGCACGCTACAACATTAAAGTGAATGAGCAGCTGGCGAGTAGGGCAAATAATAATGTTGGTTGATATGGTTCGTGTATTTATGATGCAGTATAGTTTTGTTTCTGCAGTATAGTGTGAAAGACACAAAACAAGGTGAATGAGAAGTGTAAAATATACATAGTCTGCTGTTTGGTTCAAAGTTTAATGTGAGTTGTTCGTGTTTCCATTCGCAAATGAGTCTGGCTGAATTCGTTTGGTTTTCCATTTGGAGAAACTAGTGATGATTTCTGAATAGATATTGTAGGTGCAGGAAAGGTGTTTAAAACCTGTGGTAATGAATTCTTTATTGAAGAAGTTTTTGCGCTAAATTGAATTCGTATTAGAAGATAACTATCGTTGGATTAGCTTGAGTGTAAGAAAATGGGAAATGTGGTTGTACAAATCCTAAAATATTACGAGCAAGAAAAGTATCCTAAATGTAGGCATCATTCAACAAATCGAAAGCTTTCTTCGATCAACGAAATCGTGTGCTGATGCAAGTGAGCGCTTTGCTCGGCTCGCTTCGGCTATATCGATTTTAGTTTGTGTTGAAGTTTAGAAAATGAGAGACCCACGTTGATGTGTTGGTGTGTGTATGTGAGTGGTTATCCTTGCAATGATTTTCCCAGTGTTTTTCGCTCCTGTCAGCAATTGACAGGATTTTCCAGTTTGTGCTGTTCGGTTTTTATATAAAAGTGAAAAAAGTTTATTCAAGGTGGATCGTTTATCTGCTGCTTCAATAGATTGCTAGCTAGACAATGAAGAAAATGAGCATATTCTGCTAGTCAGGTGCGGTTTTGAAGTGTTGGAAAAGTGATAAGTGCGCTTCACTAAAAGCGAAAGGGTGTGAGTACACGAGCAGCTACAAAAGGGGAAAATGGGACAAGCAGCGAGCCAAAACGATGATGCCGATCCCGACCAGGAGGACGAAGAAATCATACCCATGCGTGGAGATCGCTTTCTGGTAAGCTTTCATTCATATTTTTCTCTATTCGTGTTGTGGCACTATAGACAAACTTTCTTCTTAGATATATATATATATATATATATATATATATATATATACCTATAGGTAGATATCTCTGATTGAACCGAGTGTTATACGAGTAACAGCCGACAGGAAAGCATTGGCTTTTTGTCAAACTAGCGATGATTAACCGCTACAATGAATCAAGTTATTGATTTTTAAAGTGCCATACCAATTACAATCTTTTGCTTATGATTAATAATTTATTCATAGGAATAAAATTGCGGAGTTAGACTATCCTATAGCTGTTTCCTTTAATGTAATGTGTTATTGAATTCTGAACAAATCGATAGGGATTGCATGCTTCACTGTCGAGTCACGATAACCATCATGATGTGGTTAGCCGAGCAACTGTGGCACGATGTGCATATTGATACGATAGCAATCGAGAATCCCCAGTTTTTTAACATATAGATAATCCCTTTCAATTCAAATTTGCAACGCTTGACTAAACCTGTTAACCTACGCTATCATTTGTTCTCGAAAAAATATTATTCTTTTTGAAACCTCTTTAATGTGTTTCGCTGTGAGATCCTTACACCTCGTAACCACTTTGAAACTTTAAGTGCACTAATATCAGTTTCTACGATTACGAAACTCGATAGTCATTTGCTTCAGAAAGCTAGTTTCGATAGGATAGGGCTCCTATTTAAGTTCGAAAAAAAAAAGAAAATAATACCGCGAATGGAATATTTCATTATTAATTAAGTTGTCTAAAAAAGGAATAAATGTAACATGATGAATGTGGGTGTCTATAGTGGAGTATAAATAAAGAGAGAAGATTCACTATGGACACTAATTGGGTGGGTCAACTTTTTAGCCCTCGACTCCTCACTGGTCTTTTAAATTGAAAGTATTAGCTTCGATGACCGCTAAACGATAAATTTATCATGAGATACATTAAAGTATTAAAAAGGATATTGATTATGAGTTCTTCGTATTCTTTCTTGGAGGCGACTTGAGCTTAGCATCCGGTTACAGGGATTTTTCTCTAACTTCAAGAACTTCAAAAAAGTTCAGGGAACATCGTAGAAATTGAGGAATTCAGATCTTTAGAAAAAAATCTTAAAAACAAGGAACTTGGGAAAGTTCTGGAAACTGCATAGAAGTGGAAAATTTATTTAAGTTTGATGAGCGTCGTAGAACATTATTATATTTCAGGGAAGCTCATTATTGATCGGGAGCCGTTATATAATTTCAGGGCACGTGTTTTTGAAGCCTCGTGGACTTAGAATAGTTGCGGAAATTACCTACAAATTCATGAAATTTCGTTCGTGGAACTTCACGGAAAATCAACGAGAAACATAGAAGTGCAACAAACTTTGTAGAAGTTTTGAGAATTCCGTAGCATTTTGATGAACTGCGTAAAATTCCATATAAGAGTAAGGAGTTTTGAAAAAGTTCAGGGAATTTTGCAGAAGATCTAACAATAGTTCAATAAACTTATAAGAACTACAGGGATCCTCGCTTCAGTTTAGGGAGCTTTGTTGAAGTTTGTCAGAGATCTTACTTCAAAATTATATTAGGCGATATTTAGAGATATTCGTAGAATTAAGAGGGATTGAAAAAATATGGAATTTGGAATAAATTCAGGGATCTTCGTAGAAGTTTAGGAAATTTTGTAAAACTTAAGGGAGTTTTGTAGATGTTTATGATACATTACATAAGCTACATGATATTCTTCCGAGACAGCAGAAAGTATTCTATAGACGAAGATATTAGTAAAGTTCTCTAGGAATTTTTTCAAGTCTTCAGGTTGAGCAAGTTCTAAGGATCTCCAATTGTTTAAAAATTGATTGTTTTTTCAAGACTGTAGGTTGTTCAGGAAGGATTCAAAAGTTTTCCAGCTAATTGAATCTGATGGAATCTTGAATGATGAATCTAGAAGGCTAGGCTAGGAAGGCCCGTGCCTGGGTGATTTAGTTATATTGTCAAGAATTTGCACTCCAGTAGCTGAATTCCGGGCACATATTTCAACGAAGAGATGTACATTTCTATATAGCGGAAATGGCTCTAATGTTGGCCTATAGATGTAAGATTGGGCCCATCGCTAAAAATCTGCTATTTATCAATTGTATCTAGATGAAAGCGTCATTAGGACGGTACTAAACGATATTTTTGATTGCTATTGAAAATTGAACCGATTGCTGAATTTATGTATGGGCCCAAATTAGGAAAAGGACTGCAGGATAGATTTTATGGCTTAGCACATAAAAAATTCGTGCTTTTTGTACGTATTTTTTTTATTAATTAAATCAATAAGTCGTGTAAATAGTAAATTGGCTCCGAATGGGTTTAACCAAAAGTAACACCATTTAAAAAAATCGTAATACTTTTATAAAATTTTTCAATGCATAACTATTCAAATCGACGTAAACAATCACTTCAAGCAACGATTTGTGGCAACTGCTAGCTCACTCACAGAAAATAACAACACCAGCTAGTACGGGAAAGATTACCCTACCTGATGATGGTGTTTGTTTGCGTGAGTAAGTTATCAGTTAAGACAAATCGTCGATTGAAGTGATTTTTTACAAAATCAGATACGTCGATTTGAATAGTTACGCTTGATATCTCCGAATATTAGCGTCGCCGGTGGTGTAGTGGTAAGCGTAATTACCTCTCATCCCAGCAGGCCTGGGTTCGATCCCAGTCCGCGCCGCCGGGATGTTCTGAGGCATAACATCTCTGATCACGCCTTCGTTCGGAAGGGAACTAAAGCCGTTGGTCCCCGGTTCATGAGTTGCTGGGTCGATAGGCGTCGGTAGCATTGGTGCTCAGCACGGAAAATAAGATCGACGGAAAACATCGAGGAAAAAAATCTCCGAATGTTAGTTAGTCCAGTGTATCGTATAATTTTTTTTTCTGGAAAATGCTTTATTGCTTTCTTTTCTCTTCAAATATGAAAATCATGACATTTGAAATCCGGTTTCATAAAAACCTGATGAAATTATATTATAACCTTATGTGTCATAACTTTTTGTCGGAAGTCAAGATTTTTCGAAATTTTTAAATCTTAATTTTTCCTTACTTTATTTTCTTGAAGAATTTTCCTATCGAAAAATGCTGTAATTCTAGGAAAGTTTACCAAGATCTAAAATTACGAATTATGAAGTCCTGGAGATTCAAAGCTTGTCCAAGCCTATGATATAAAAACCATTTTTAACCATAATCCCAAAAAAAAAATTTGAACAAAATTTCGTCGGATTTTTTCAGACATATCTATTTTGTGAAGTTTATGTGAAACTTTTGATATACATATTCTTATTATTAAAATTCTTATTTAATTTGTTTGTAATATTATTGTACTAGATTTTTTATGAAATGACTGTCTAGACAATTGATCTAATTTCGTTGACTTTTATTTACATTTGTATTCGAAGAATTTATACTTACCATCTATATCAGAGATATCTATTTTTTAGTTACAAAATCTTTAAAACATTTTGAGATCTCAAAAATATTTTTCTTTTAACATTCAGAATTTAACGGATTGTGCAGTGACATATGT
Organism: Ochlerotatus camptorhynchus; assembly: GCF_037179485.1. Lineage (NCBI taxonomy): Eukaryota > Metazoa > Arthropoda > Insecta > Diptera > Culicidae > Ochlerotatus > Ochlerotatus camptorhynchus. The sequence continues at coordinate 556,547 of NW_027040791.1, read as the reverse complement.
CCCGCACATTTTCCTAAGTCCTAAATATATGAAATTCATTCTGTGTGCATTCTCTGTTTCAAAGTCAGAATTTTATAAAATTATAAAATGTAAACTCCTGGAATTTCATTTTGGTTCCTATGTCTGAGATTTAAGGAATGATGAAATTTTCAACACCTTAAAAAAACTGGTTTCAAAATCCATGAAATTACCTAACTTTTACAATTTTCGTAAGTTTGAGATGCTTAAATTTAAGAGATCCGAACGCTATGTGATTTCATTACAAAAATTATGAACAAACGATCATTCAAAATCAGTAAGCTTTTAAGACTCCCCCAATTGGGGTCCCAATCGTTGTCATGAAATAAATATAATCAAATTGGTTCACCATTAAAATAATACTAAGCCTCAATGTCATATTATTCGTCACAGAACAACATCAAGTTGCCTTGACGCAACTTGATTGAATAACATCTTCGCGAGTTTTTATTTAACCGTAGTTTAGCAAAAAAAATGCAACAGGTGCCCCCCCCCCTAGGCCCCCTCCAGATAAATTTTCTAGCTACGCCAATGGGGATTGGCTGAGGATGATAGGAAATCCACTAACATTGAATGTAATAAATTTTTGGTTTGCGTGTGACATAACACTAGTTTTCAGCATATTTGAATTTTGCACGCTGATCGTCATTTCCCATGTAAAATCATGCGCTGAATCCAAAAATGAAGTCCAAAAAATCTCAAGATAGTTTTCGAGATAGAGCTAAACAATGAAATTTCACTTTGAAAAAATGTGTTCACTAAAATATCTCCGATTGTAAGGAAGTTACATTAATTATTTTAACAAACTTTTTTCAAGAAAATTTTAATTTTTAGCTGTATCTCCAAGACTATCTACTGAGATTTTTTTGACTACATACACAACTACTACGATTTTACATAAGAATCATTGGTCAAAGATTCATGTTCATTTTTTTTTGTTTGTAAACTAGTGTAATCATTATTATTATTTTTATTAACGAAAATGCATATACCCTCCCCTTGGCTAGTTTTAACCTGGACGTTGGTGGGCGGGCCTAATCTTATGGTTCATAGTGGTACGTTGGAGACGGTTAGTTTAGGTCCGGCTTCGTTGGTTCATGCCGTGGCAGAATAGCGTCATGAGCATGCGATGAGTTAGTTAGTTAGTTATCTTTATTAAGGAGACTTTCAACCGAACGCTGGTTCGTCTCCGGCAAGCATGCGATAAGGATTACTGAGCCTCTCTGATGAACCATTGCATGAGAGAGAACCAAAGTTCTAGTCTGAAGTGATTAGTGATTTTTTAAGAGCCGCGTTGTGCTTCATTTTGATTTGGGATAAGTGTTTGAACTATGGCTCGAGATTTCCACTGTGGCGTGCTTCTATTGTGACATACCTATACGCATTTTTGTGGTGCGACATAGTGGAAGTATGTGCTTAATAAAGCATGGGTTAATAACCCAGGATTATAATTGATTCGGTAGATTAGAGATTTCAATTATTTATTAAATTAGGCTAATGAGATATCATAATCATTAAACGAACTTAAATAAGAAAATTTCGACAGCCTAATAACATTAAGAAGATTAACAAAAGAGTTTGGATGTGGGGGGGGGGGTCCGCTTAGGGAGGCAACTAGCCTTTAAAGCAACTGGCAAATAGCATTTTCATATATTATCTGTTTATTTTGATTTTTTCTTTTTTTTCCTTTGGTTTGTTTTTTTCCGTCGATCTTGTTTTCCGTGCTGAGCACCAATGCTACCGACGTGCCAGGAAGGCAGCTCCCACACCTGAACCCTACCTATCGACCCATCAAACTCATGAACCGGGGACCAACGGCTTTACTTCCCATCCGGAGGCGTGATCAGAGATGTTATGCCTCAGAACATCCCGGCGGCGCCGACTGGGATTGAACCCAGGCCTGCTGGGGTTAGAGGTAATCACGCTTACCTGTTTATTTTGATGATTACTTTAAAATATAAATTTGGTATATATGTGAAAGGATGAATCAGTGGGAGATGGATTTTCGGTTTCTTTACATTTTGCAGCACAAATCTAGTACTATGTGTCATTTCCTCAAAACCCCACAATAACCAACCTCTTCAATCCCTTCCTTTTCCCATGGCGTTCAAGTGGTCCGCATAGACTATTTAGCCATTACCCTTTCCTTATCCTCGGCTTTGGATTGACTTGCGCTCCCATTTCCCCACCAAACGCTGCAAAATGAAAATGAAAATGAAAATACTAACGAAAATGCAAATATCAAAATGTCTACGTCAATTTGTTATCAGCAGAGCAATATTTTTTTATCATTTTGATAATCTTCATATACCATTTAGATCTCATTTTTGCTATGATTACTGTTAACTCGACCACACGGTTGTAAAATTTTGTTATCATGAACGATTATATCATAATATTTTTTTTTTCATTATCTGCTCGGCTTTAAGTCTAGTCAATTATGCGGTAAAGGCTATCAGTCTCTGTGAACGGCTTTTTCGGAAAGTTTTGACTAAAGGCCATTGAAATCAAAACAATTTCTCAGTTAACCATGCATAACTCATAAAATATAAAAGATAGAAACTCACATCTAAAGACAAAATGGTGTATCTTTATAATAAAAAAAAAAGTTTGTAGAGCATGTCGATGACGGGAAATTTCAGTTATAACTGTTGAGATTGTTTGTTTACAACTTGAAGCTCTCATGGATGGTTCATTGAAAAACGGAAACGAATGTTATTTTTTCCTAAATTATCAATCATGTTGATAATGCTGATGATGGTGGTTTGTTGCTATTGAAATATATTTCTGAACAAGAAACAATTACATTAGCAGCTGTGTTTAAGATTTATCTTCAATAAATAATGTTTGTAAATAGACTAGGGCATTGCTTGACAAAAATAAATCTTTTTTCGGCGACTCTATAAGTGAAATATAAGCACAAATGTTTGCTTGGCGATGAATATGTTATTCGATAAGGTTAGTTCTCCAGTTGAAGCAATGGTGTAAAAGTTACCCAAAACAACCCAAGTAACCAACAAACCAGCTAATTCGCCTTTTTGCAATATAAGGCTGATACGCAGCTAACATAGGGCATGCTAAGGTTTATATTAGCCGCATATTAGCCTTATATTGCAAAATGGCGAATTAGCGGGCTTGTTGGTTACTTGGGAATGATGCCTCTAGGGTTTGTGTCTTCAGGGCATAGTAAAGGAACAGATGTGAGGGAACAAGGTTTTTAATTGACCTGTAGATTATAATTATTATAGTTTATGATATTAATATCTCCTTTAAACTTCATTTGCAACAAGCTGGAGTTGATATCGGTTCTCACGGATTCGCACAGCGTCAAACAAGCCCTGAAATCCGAGGCCCCAACTCATCCCTAGGTACAGGCGACGATGAAGTACGCGCCACCAAACACGGTATTCTTCTGTGTTCCTGGGCAACTCTGAAGCTGACTTTCTGGCTGGGGCAGGATCATCTGCCCCACGCTACCCGAGCAAAGCTGAAGATCAAATTGAAATCAAAATTTGCTGTTATGATGTAACTTATTTTGAATACTCCAGTTGATCTCATTTTGGTTGACTTAACGGTTAACACAGCAAAAATGAGAGCAAAATTTTACACTGTTGAAGCAAACGGAAAACTAATCCTGCTTTCAATGAAATCAATTTGATTACTGATTTTGCATTCATAATGTTCAACTGAATACGGGCCTGGAGTAAATGGTTACCATTCATGTTTCTCAAGCTGAAAGACTAAGGCTCCAATCTCACCGCGGGCAAGTCACGAATGACCTAAAATGTGTTAAACAAATCAGATAAACGATAATCATTAGTTCAACGACAGATGAATTTCAATTAAATTTTAAACAAGACGTAAACAGCAGAACTTCAAGTTAAGTTGCTTTCATTTAAAACGTCTTGACTGCATAATGAAAGCACAATATGATATCAGACTTATGTCGCAACATTTGAAATCAAAATGAGTTTTCATTATGATAGGAACTGCACACTTTAATATCGATTTGCTTTCATTTTGTTAACCGACTTTGCTCGGGTATACCAACGAAGTACCGTTACACAATGTCAAGCGCTGGATCGTGAGCAAAGTAACCGCTCCCTCTTCATCAGACGGATCAAAGGGACGACAAGAAAGTGGACAGAACCGTTGAACCAGTCAGTGGGGTCAGAAGATAGCGTCGCATTTGAGGACCGGTCACAGCTAGATCTCGCACAATTGCGATGGAACGCCGTTCCACAGGACTTCCGTCGGTTCTAGAACCCCAGCCTCAATCGAGCACGTTCTATGCGTATGCCCTCAGTATCAGAACCTGCGGGAACTCCACGGGCTACCAAATAGCATACGTGACATGCTGGGTGATGATTCCTCCACACTGGCAGCAGTAATGCGTTTTTTAAAGGATGCTGCATTGTATTTTAAAGTTTAATCTTTTTTTAAATTCCTTTTTTCTGTTAGGACATCTGTCTGAAGGGGGCCCTCCCGGTTCCCCCGGTGTAGAGCTCTGTCTTATTAAGACTTTAATGTTTGTGGTCTTAATATGCTTGATGTGGAGATTTTTATGGCCATACTCCAGCTTCAACTGTTTCCAAGTTGAGTTTGTATATTATATTTTATAGTTTTTCAATCGAGCAGAACTTTTGACAATACTTACCTCATCCCATACCTCTTCCATTTTTTAAACGGCACCAAATTGAGTACATCTCAATAAACTCAATTCTAGGATTAATCAATGTTACACCAGTATTGACGGATATTTTCATTTGGAGTAAACAAACCTTACTAGTGTATGGTAAATCGATTAGAAAAACTTCAGCGATTAACAGTGTTGCCGTTTTATATAATATTGTTCGTGTCATACGTATCAGCGTGTACCTTAACGTGCCGAACAGAGTGTCATACTGTATTGCGGCACAGTGTGCAGAGTTGATTCTCCCTTGAGTGTTGCCCTGAAAGTAGGTGATGAACCACACCAGAAAATTATCGGCTTCGGAAAAAGAGGCAAGACAACCTAGATATTTTTGAAAATATCATCAACTAGTTCTAATCAAGAACATGTTTGAGTATTTTCAAAAACTAATAGAAGTAGCAGATAGAGCATTTTATGCTGAAATCTTTTTGTTTTTAAGTCTTAGTCAAAAAAACAAAAATTAAAAAAAAATGATATATTCAGCCGAGGTGTCTCGTTAATTATCGTGAAATTCAATCAAAAAGTGACCTTCAGCAAAGTTATAGTTTTACATTAGAACTTATCGCAAGCTTACCCGTAAATCATAATGGTGAAATATCAGGAAGAGGTGAACAAAAAGTTCACTTTTCCCATAGTAATTCCCATTTAAACTGCAGTATGAGATCGCAACTAACTGAACTCTAATTTTGGGAGAATTATTAGAATTGATTGAGTGGGGTGGAGCATATTTTGAATGCATATTTTAGTCCAATACTGTTCTTGTTTCCTATCTCAGTCAACCGGAACATTCATTAAAATAAACAAGTAGCATAACCGTCAACAAGAAGAGCTCTGGACCAGAATACCTAGATATGAAGTTTCCGAAAACTAGGGCACTAAATATTTAAAGTAGGTATTATATGAATTATTGTTTTCGCACCATTAAGGACATGAATCGTGTATGCCTTTTCTCATACTATTTATTTCACCACTTCGTTTTTTCTTGGGCACACAACTGACTTCTACTTAATGTGCGAAGTTGAAAATGCTACGTAGTGTTTACCATCACGATTATGATCAAGTGTCGTTAATAAATAAAATAATACTCTGTGTGTACTGCAGTTACAGAGAAGCAAGCGGAAAGTTATCTTTTGGATGATGAGATTTATTTGCCTGTAAATGCGAAATGATGATGCAGATGAGGCGTCGTTGAATCTTATCCTTATAGGGTAGAGCGCTGTTTCGCCGTAATAGCCCATTTCCGTTCTATCGATCAGAAAAAATCAATAATATCAATGATTTTACCGTGTACAAATAAATAATAGGTTTGTTCCGAAGCGTTAGTTCATTAGCTACAACATAAATCCTATTAGAGCGCATTGTGTGAATATTTTTGCTCATTGTGCTCACAACAAGAGAAGCGCTCCCAGTGAACCCCCTTTTCTACGTTTATCCGTAGGACGAAGAAAATCTAATGTGCTTACCTCTTAGTATGTTAAAATTTTCTTATTAAAAAAATTTGATATTTGGATACCAAAAGAATACCTATGTGGTATTGTTTTGGTATTACATTATCATAATTTGGTATTGGAATAGTATTGTGGGAACATTTTTTTGGTATTTTACCGCTTATGTTAGGCTCATCCATACCAATTTAAGGTATCGAGTATATTTGTTCCTGTTCGGGTAAGAACGCGTGAGATGAATTCCCTGATAAATGAAAAAATGCAAAAGTTGTTGCAATTTTCAAGGTGGATAAAAATCCAGCTGAAGCTTCTTGCTACCGTCCAATAAGTTTGCTTTCTACAATAAGTAAACTTTTTGAAAAGGTAATTTTAAATAGAATGATACTTCACATCAATACGAACTCGGTTTTTGAAGGCAGTTTGGATTTCGCCATATGTCCATTCAACTACCCATCAACTCTTAAGAGTTACCAATTTAATTTGTTCAAACAAATCTGAAGGCTGCTCTTCTAGACATAGAAAAAGCATTCGACAGTGTTTGGCAGGAAGGTTTGATTGCTAAATTGAAAGAGTTTAATTTTCCACTATATATTATAAAATTAGTTCAAAATTATTTAACAGAACTCTGCAGGTAAATTATCAAAATTCCAAATCTGAACGACAACCTGTTAGAGCAGGAGTTCCACAGGGTAGCATTCTTGGGCCTATATTGTATAACATTTTCACTTCGGACCTCCCTGATTTGCCTCAGGGTTGCCTTTATCCGTTAGGCGGAAGGTAATTCAATATTTCAACCATTACTCTTTATCAAATCTTACGGTACGTGCGGAAAGCTAAATACATTTAAAAGGCATCTGCAGTGAAAACCATCTATTTTGTGAAATAGCCGCTCGAAAAATAGACGCGAGGGCGGGTTGTGCATAGTAGGCCGAAAAATTAGATCTAAGCCATAGATAGGTTTTCCAAAATGTGTTCTTGGAAAACAAAACCCGCGCGGTATGAAATAGGGCCCTTCTTTGATAATTTGGATTCCTTCCAATAATATTTTTCCATACTGTGGTTTAAATCTCAAAAATCATTTTTTTTAATCTTTCAATTTTAAATTAATAACTCTTTAAAATGGTGGGCTGACGATGACAAATAACTTGATTGGTTGGTTCGGTTTGGTAGAAATAAAGCAAATTTTGTGTTTTGCCTATCCAGGTGGGAGTTCAAGACCTGCTGACATATACGCCACATAATCAATTGGTGAAGAGTAGGAGATGTTTATCAAATTTAAATCTGAAGCAAGTATGCAAAATAACCCGAAGTAACTAACTTTTTAATATGCTAATCGAAAGGCAGTGGAGGTACAAATGCCGCTTGCAGGGTGCAGCATGCAATAAGTGCGAGTATACGATCTACCAGAAGTACCAGATGATGATCTAACGTTGGTGCTAGCAAAATACGGAAAAATGAAGCGTATCATCCGGGAGAAATCCCCTGTGGAGTTGAGCCTCGACATTTACACAGGTGTGTGAGGTGTATTCATGTACGTGGAGAAGGAAATTCCCTCTCCTCGCTTAATTTCCTCGATCGGAAGCGGAATAGGGGAAATGACGGCTTCGGCATGACAGACTATTTTCGGCAACCCAAATTGAAACACTATTTTCACTGGATTTTCTTACGAAAACACTTCACTGAATGCATGCAAACGATTATTTATGCTTTCATCTTCAATTTGACTATATTTTTACCACTGAGAAAAAGCAATCTAGCAGGGTTTTCTTGAAATGAAACACACGCACTACAAATTGTAGCTGATTTTGAGTTGCCGATAATAGAACAGCAGATTTACATGCAGTTCAAATGGAACGGTTGCCGAAGAAAAACTGGTTGCCGACAATACTCGCTCTCACTAGAGAAGATTGGAGCTTTGTAAAAGCGTTTCAAAACAGTTTTCGACAATTCTTTCGACTGAAATTGTTAGAGCAGCTGGCAGCAAAAGATTGTAAACAAACCAATACTGCATATGTGTGCGTTCCATAGAGAAAAAGGCTATAGAAAGAAGGTCGCTGCTTAGGTTGCCGAGAATACGTAAATTCCCCTATATTCTATTTGGAGAATAAGGAAAAAATGCTTCCTAAGTAAGGCAAAGGGGATGAATTCTGTCCCAAGCGGAAAGACTGTAAGCAGCAGCTGCTTGAAAAGCACCTGGATGTGGATAAAAAGCCGAATTAAGAGAAACCTGACGAAAGAGGCAGCAGTTGGTACGCTGATGTAGTGGCTGGAAGTGCATCGCCGGACAGCAGCAGCCAGGATCAGGGGAAGAGATAGAGATGCTGCATAAAGAGTTGGTGGATGACGTGGCGACACCGGTTACCGAAAACGAAACCGAACCTCAACTGACCTTGTCCCAGCAACGGTAGAAGTAATGGAATGATCTATACGAAGCGATGCAGATGAAGAAAAAACAGGAGAATATAATCTCTATTCAAAGATAAAATTTCTAAAAATCTTAAAAATCCGGGGTTGTAGCCCAGAGGGAACAAATAATGTTAGAGCTAAATACAAAAAAGTCATTTTCCTAAAATATAAAAATAAGCTTTTAGACAAAGATTGGTTGAAATCGGTGGCATTGGTCACAACATTGTATACAATTGAGCTGGACTGACCCATATACTAGTCGGACACAACAGGAGATGTTGAAGCCATTTCAGACTGTTTTCTATCATGATGGATAGAAATCAGTTCAACTAGCCTGATTGCTTTTGACGCTTGAGTAGCTGCCAATGGGATCATTAAATATTGTCCCGCTAAAAATGAGTACGTACCTTTAACAGCCGTTTTGCAGTCGCTATTTGCGAAACCTGTTGTTACATTGCTACACGGCGCTCCGGTAAGTAACACGCCTTTTTTTTACTAGTGAGGTGGGTGGTGACATCAATCCGCCACCGATCTACCACATTATAACTTGTTTTGACCAACCGGGAAGGCCTGGCATGCATTGCCAGATTTAAGGCAGTGGCACATCGAAGGGGGGTTATAGGGTTTCAACAGTTCCCCAGGGAAATTAATTTTCTTTAATCTTTTTTTTTCAACTGTATTCCTAAAAATTATGGAAACCCCAGAACCTTAACCCTCACAGGAGAAAATCTCTGATTGCGCCACTGATTGGACGCAAATAGCTGATATTTGATACGTTTTCAGGGCTAATTAGAACGATGTGATGTAAACTAGGGACATGAAAGATTTTGTTTGGATTGAAATTCATACGTCCATCTTCATATCTCGGTCAATATTTGAGTATGGCGGATCGAACCATGGGGTTCATGACGAGGACTGCTCTTTTATAAAGGCTTATTTATACCCCTTTTTAGAAGAAACCTGTTAATTCATTTTATACAGCGTTTGGGATTTATGAGCTTTTCCTCGATTATTCGTCGATTAACGTCACACAGGTAAATATTTTTGTATTCCGTGGATAGTTTCGGGCACAGTGTGAATAGAAATCCGCGAAAAGCAATTGATATTAGTTATAAGTTTTGCATGAAATGTTTTTCATTCAGATTTTTTGCATTTAATTGTTAATGATATTTTATATGTAACAGTCGACGTAAAACTTACCTGTTGTATAATCAGCCGATTGTAGATCACCGAATCTGTGTAAAATAGATAAGTGTTAAACAGACAAGTGACAAACATTTATATTTATGCTTCGAATCATCCACTGGATTTTGGTTCTTGTGGGTAACTATATTCTTCCATATTCGAAAACACAATGTAAGCACAACTGAAAACCATTATAGGTGTTGGTGGTCATCGTGCATAAACATTCCTGATCACGCCTGTTTGCGTTTTCTACTACATGCCATTGAATCGACAGTTAAAAGAAATCATCTCCTTTTATTTTTAACCATCACACGATACACGGTCTTCAGTTGAGTTAATATAAATCTCTCTCGTGAGCCGATAGTAACAGTGCAGAAAATCTCGGTATGAGACTCATAGTATACTATACATCTTGGTATTGGGATTTTGCTCTATGAGTACTGACTGTGGGTCAACAGGTCGAAATGAATAATGAATGAATGGTCATCGTAGATTAATTTAATAGCACTGACAAACGTGATTTTCCTGTCCACATAGCACGTGGACATGTTTTGAGCGATTTTAAACTCCCCTCCCTCTGCTTGGACCACCCCATCAAATGTGTACGTGGTTTATGGACAGCCCTTTCTGCGATTTTATAGTAATGGAAAGTAATTGTTCTGACAGCATGGCGGACAAAAGTTCGACATTTGTTGAAAAAAATATTTTTTTTAACACTCCAAGCATTTGGAATCAAACTAATTCTATGCACAGGATCCCTCATTCCAAACTTTCTTCTGCAGAGCTTTGATGAGTTTTCAGTCAATTTGCAGCTAGAACGATTTTTTTCGGAAAAGACGTTAACCCTCTATCTCGACATTGTGAAAAAATGAATTTTTCATCTCACTTTTAGGGGGATTAATCACAAAATTCATATCTTCCAAAGATGCAACATGTCATACCCATCAACTTTGCTCAAGGCGTCATTACTCTAAATTTACTCTCCACTGTGCTATTAATAAAGATCGTGAAAATGGACTTTTAAACCACTGTGGTGGGTTCGTTTCAGCAATGGGGCAAAAGTTCACAAACTTAATGGCAGTTTTTTAGAAGTTTTGTCACTACAAATCTATAAATTCCCCATGATGATGTAATCCAATCAATTTTTTTTCGAAGTTTTTGTCACATTCTGCTTTATGTATGATTATTCAGAGTAAATAAATGCGTTTTAGATATTTGTGAATGATTACATGGGTTTGGAACACGACTCGAACTTTTGCACCGCTGACTCGAAATTTTTCCCCACTATATGCAATTCCAGCTTCCTGATGACATAGCAAAAGTCTGATACTCCAACTTCAACTTCTAGAAAAAATGCAATCATGCCCTGAAATATAATTATCCCTCCCTATTGAATGTTTCTTGTTGTACGCCCCCAAATTTGGAATAAAAGTTATAATGTAACATCCCGAAACACACTTTTGCCTATAATTCTTCGAAAACACAAAAAACACTAACTCTAAAAGACCTTCCAGACTAGTGGCAAAACAATGAGTTTTATTTTGAACAGGTGGCGAAAACCTCAAAAAGTCTCTCTTCTTTTATCTTCTTTTATATTCTTCTTATCTATAGAAGAATTAGTCATTTCCATTTAATTCCACTACCTTATTTGCTTATCCTTGACAGATACGGGTATTTCGTCTACAATGTGCAGACTTTTTCATTGTCTTGTACTAATACTCGACTGAAGAAAACATCGCATTTTACTGAATATATATTAACCTAGGTACATTTACACTTAGAAGCTAGGTAAACTTAAATTTAATTTCCTGTAGGAACAGGTATTCCGCTGCTTACTCGTTGATATGTCCTAGGTAGTAACTTGAAAAGCCATGTGTGTCCGTTTCCTTGATCCCTGTTGAGTAAAGTTGAATTCCGTTGTTTGTTGATCTCGAGGCTCTCTGCAACATCCAATTTCCATGGTGTAGATACGGTTTGTAAAATCGTGATGTCCTCCGTCGATAGTTTGTGGTCCTCTGTGAAGATGTGTTCTGCAACCTTTGATTTGAAATCATATGTTAGGCCTTGTTCCTCTTGCTTTTTGGCCTTATGAACCTCCGCTATATGTTCTTTAAATCTAGTTGCTAAAGTTCTCTTGGTTTGTCCTACGTATACTTTGTTACAATGACTACAGCTTATTTTATGTACACCTGCTTTACCTAAAACATTAACCGAAATTACCTAAAGTTAAATAATACCCCCTGGAACTTTTTAAAAATACAGTTTCCATACAGTCCAGTCCGATTTTGTGTGAAGCTCTTCGTTATTTAAATGAAGTTCTCCAAACTTCTATACAATATTCTCAAATTTCTCAGAAGTTCCCAAAATTTCTGTAAAATTCCTAAATTTATATTGAAACTTCTCAACTTCTAAGAAGCTCTCTGAACATTTACGAAAAACATCAATAAATACACCTGAATAAATTCGAAATATAGTTCTATTCGCGTTTCAAACCCGTTCAGAAATAAAACCCAAATAGTCGAGCAGATGAAAATCTCGTGCAAAATAGTGCTCGAATAAAGAAACTGAAAGTCAGCATTGCGAGGGGTGCGTTTCTGTTCTAGTTTCAAATTGAAACAGTTCATATTAAATACAACAGTTGCGAACGGCCTTAGGATCGCATGCAATTTAGACGTGAATCTTCAAAGTTAAATATGCTCTAAATGGCCCAACATTCTGAAACCAGTGTGTCCCACGAACCAATTTTCACTTACGTGAGTTCATCCAATTTTATGTGATCTGACCCAAATTCAAAATTTTAAAAATGAGATGGTCTTCATGAAGAAGTTTCAGATCAGTTTCAAATGAGACGGTTGAACTCTTGAAACTCATTGTTAACGGTGAACCTGAAATTAGAAAAAAAATATATGAAATTAAAATTATACACATTGAAATCGAAATTGTACTTACCTTACCCTATACACCTACCTTGAATTAGACGTCACTCAGCCACTCACGAACACACACAACCCAAACACGAAAAGAGACAGAAAACGGAAACTCTACCTACAGATTGTTTTGATCGCATTCTATTAAAAACAATACACAACACAAACCAGTTGAAATAAAGCAGTGAAGTCGAAAGGATACACGTCGTTTTTCCTTCCCGTCGGTCAATCCGAAAGTTCGAAAGTTTTATCAGTTGCACCTGGCCACTTCGGTTTTCCTCCGTCGGTATTGTTACGTGTGGCAATATCACCGTTTCGATTGCCTGTCCAACGTCGCGAGTGCACTGTTTGATTTTTGTCGCGAACATTTTGGTGCCGAAACCCGGGACAGTGAGTTGCAGTTTCGTTGTCGCCATTGTAGTATCGTGTCGATAGGTGATTCCAGAAAATCGCCATCGCTGTGAAGCACGGAATCACGTTCACAACGTAGTCCGTCGAAAGTGCAGTGTATTTGCAGTCCCCGTGGTAGCTCCAGCAGCAGCCGCAGCATCAGCATCTCGTCGTTGGAACCAGCAGCAACCGGAGGAAAACAACATTAGCAGCAGCATCGTCGTGGTACCCTTCCCAGCCACAGCAGTCAACAGCAACAGTAATCGGTGAGGTAAAACAGTCACCGAGAGCAGGTACGTCTCCATTTTGGTGGTGGTGATTATATAATTACTATGCCAGTAAAAAAGGCAAGCAAGTCCGCTAGCTCGGCGGCAAAATTAAAACTTTTGCATCGCCGGCGTTCGAACATTTTGGGTTCGGCGATGTTAATTAAAGAATTTAATCGGACGTTTGAGCCCACTCAACAGGAGCAATTAGCCACTCAAATTGCGTACCTGGATGAGTTGTGGCATGACTTTCTCTCCGCACAAGAGGAGATTGAGGTTTTGGAGGACAGCGATGAACACTTTTCGGAGCAGAGGCGCGAATTTCAGCTTATGTATCTCCAGCTGAAGGGTTCGCTGCAGAGCAAATTGCCCGCTGTCCCTCCTCCTCCACCTCGTGCACCATCGTCCGTGTGTGCCCAGCCTGCTCAACCGGTTTCCAACGTGCGGCTCCCGGAGATTAAGATTCCGGTGTTTAGTGGCAAAATGGAGGAATGGGTATCGTTTCGCGATCTTTATGTCTCGTTGATTCATTCAAATCAACTTTTGACAGCCGTACAGAAGATGCATTATTTGCGAGCATCATTGTCGGACGAGGCAGCGCGTATTATTTCCGCTCTTGACGTTTCTGCCGATGATTACCAAGTAGCGTGGAATATCTTGAAGGATCGATATGAGAATCCGAATCTACTCATTAAGCGGCATATGTCAGCTTTACTGTCGATAACACCATTGAAGAAGGAGTCCGCCGTTGGACTATTGGAGTTGGCCGACAGCTTTGATCGCCATGTTCAGTTGTTGGATAAACTCGAGACGGCGGAAGATCATTGGAACTCCTTCCTCGTCGAGCGATTGAGCAGTTACCTGGACCACGGTACACTGCGGGAGTGGGAAACCCATATTGATGATGGCGAGCGACCCATGTACAAGGAGTTACTCGAGTTTATCCACAAAAGATCGCGAATCATTAAAACACTAACGCTCTCCCACCATAATAATACCCAATCTGAGCCAAAATCGCAAAAGTCCCGCTTCGCAGCCTATGTTGCTTCGGAGAACGTGAAGAAGTGCCCTCACTGCAAGCAAGCACATCTTTTGTTTCAGTGTAGCGGTTTCCAATGTCTTACACCGCAGCAACGATTCGAATTCGTGAAGAAGCACGGGCTTTGCATCAACTGCTTGAAGGGTACCCACCTAGCGAAGGATTGCTCCAGTGGTTCGTGCAAACAGTGCTCCAAGAAGCACCATTCTCTGCTACATCTACCACCGATTTCGTCGTCGTCGGTTCCTGGTACATCCGTAGCAACATCAGCTTTGGTTGGTCAACCCACTGCAGCAATCAGTTCGCAATCGTCTCAAATGTCGCAAAGCAATGCGACCACAGTCGCACGTTCGCCGCCGGTAGAAGCCGGTACCTCACCACTCGCGAACTCGTCTCGATCGTTTCCGCAATCGTTTTCGGTCGGTATCGCCCCTTCCACATCGCCGGTTGATCCAATCGTTCTCGGTAATCATTCACCGTCCTCCACGTCCTGTCAAAGTGCTGAAGTGACTCAAGGTTTTCGGCAAAGTACTGTTGTGCTCTCCACAGCAGTGATCAAGGTGAAGGACGCTGACAACAACGAACATTTCGCCAGAGCCTTGCTGGATAGTGGCTCACAGCCCAGCTTCATCACCGAATCACTCTGCCAAAAGCTCCGTTTGAAGCGTGTCAAGCTCAACTCGCCGGTCAGTGGAATTGGTCAATCTACTGTGAACGTCCACTTCGGAGTTACACTCTCGTTCGCTTCACGCTACGGAGATCATCGCTTCAGTCTGGACTGCCTAGTGCTGCCGAAGCTTACCGTATCGTTACCCAGCCACCATATCGACGTTACGCGGTGGAGGATTCCACGTAACCTCCCGCTGGCTGATCCCCAGTTTAACATCAGCCAGAAGATTGATATCATTATCGGCGCTGAATTGTTCTATTCGCTCCTGGAACACCAGCAAATCTCTGTCGCTACTGGGTATCCGCTACTACAGAAGACAGTTCTGGGTTACATCGTTTGCGGAAAGGTAGTGGATCCAGCTCCCTATCCACCGGCAGTTCAGACTAGTCACGTCTGCATGAACGACACGCTTGACAAGCAGCTCGAACGGTTCTGGGAAATTGAAAATTTTGACGTCGGGAAAGCCTACACTCCCGATGAGCAGCGTTGTGAAGAACACTTCCAACAAACCGTTAGTCGAGCTGAAGACGGCAGATACATCGTCCGTCTACCTCTACGGGAGGAAATACTACCAATGCTTGGAGATTCCTACCCAGTCGCACTACGTCGGCTCCAATCCATGGAGAAAAAGTTTGCTGTCGATGAAGGTCTTCGTGAAGCTTACCACGGATTCATGGAGGAATATGAAAGACTGGGACATATGGAGGAGGTGAATCCGTCCGCGTCGCGTAGCCCTCAGTTTTTCCTACCCCACCATGCCATCCACCGTCCTGAGAGTACAACCACGAAGATACGAGTAGTGTTCGACGGATCCTGCCGAGGTTCTCGCGGCTTATCGATCAACGAGGTCCTATTGTCCGGTCCGACAATACAGCCAGCTCTGTACTCAACCGTTATCAACATCCGCATGCCTCGCTTCGCCGTCACTGCTGACGCCGAGAAGATGTTCCGGCAGATTTGGACACATCCAGATGACCGGAAATATCAGGAGATCCTGTTTAGGAAAGATCCGTCAGAATCAGTGCGCGTGTATCAACTAAAAACCGTGACTTATGGTCTCGCTAGCTCGCCTTTCCATGCTACTCGTGTGCTCTACCAGTTGGCCACTGACGAAGGAGAACGCTTTCCGTTGGCGGTCCCCGTGATCAAGAAAGGAACGTACGTCGACGACGTACTCACCGGCCACGACGACCTAGATACGCTCGCTGAAACTTGTCGTCAGTTGATGGAGATGCTGCAGCAAGCCGGCCTCGTGCTCAGGAAGTGGGCGACCAACGATGCCGCCGTCCTCGCAAGCATTCCTCGTCAGCTGTGGGAAACCTCGCGGGAGCTTGAAATCGATCGCTTTCCTACTGTGAAGACCTTGGGACTTCTCTGGTTTCCACAATCGGACACATTCAAATTTAAGATACCAGCTCTGCCACCGCTGAACGCCGCAACAAAACGCCTCGTCGTGTCCGAAATGTCACAGCTATTCGATCCTCTAGGCCTCCTGGGACCAGTGGTGATTAAAGCCAAGATGTTTGTGCAAGTTCTGTGGGCAGAACACTTGAACTGGGATGAAGGGCTGTCCGAAGAATACGCCGCCTGGTGGGCAGTCTACCGCTCGGAGCTCAGCCAACTACAAGCTCTCTCCGTGCCACGCAGAGCCATGCAGAGTCGCCAATACAGCTTACACTGCTTCTGCGATGCTTCGAAAACAGCATACGGCTGTTGCATCTACGTCGTCTCTCGTGACGATTCCGGACAGCTCCACAGCCATCTACTGACTGCCAAATCACGCGTTGCTCCACTGCGTGGACAGTCTATTCCTCGACTGGAACTCTGCGCTGCGCTGCTCGGTAGCCAGCTTGTCGACAATCTACGTCGAAACACCGAATTCGTGGAACCTCCAACATTCTGGGTGGACTCTACGATCGTTCTACATTGGATCAAGTCACAGTCGAATGTCTGGAAGGTTTTCGTCTCGAACCGCATCGCTGAAATACAGCGTCTCTCGAAGGATTGCACGTGGAGGCATGTGCCGTCGGAATTGAATTCAGCCGACCGGATTTCTCGAGGAATGATGGCAAGCCAGATCTCGAAGGACGATTTGTGGTGGCATGGACCGAGTTTTCTCAAAACCCCCGTTGACAATTGGCCCGAGTGTGCGTTTTCGACGCCGGACACTTCCGATTTGCAACAAGAAGCCTGCCCAAACATCGTTCTGCATAGCACAACCGTCGATTCATCACTGTTCGAACGATTCTCGGACCTAGCCAAGCTAGTACGCGTCGTAGCACGATGCTACCGATTTTTCAGTAACGCAAGGCTCCCCCGGAGCGAACGCACTATCGGTTCACTAACACCAGAGGACGGTGAACATGCGCTCAAGATTCTAGTGCGAGAAGTTCAACTAGCGTCCTTCCCGGCTGAATTTTGTAACTTTCGTCGCCTGCAAGATGCACCATTCGCTGCAGCAATATCCCCGTCGAAATCACCACTCAAGGACATGAAGCTGTTCATGGACCACTTCGGCTTGCTCAGGCTCAACGGAAGACTAGCCAACATGAGAGCACCGTACGACACTCGTTTCCCGATATTACTTCCAGCTGACCATCAACTCAGTTGGCTCATCGCAAGGTCCAGCCACGTCCGAACACTTCACGGTGGTCCTACACTCACACTCGCTACTGTTCGACAGCGATTTTGGCCAGTCCGGGGTCGGCAACTAGTACGCAAGGTGGTACGCCGATGCGTAACCTGTTTCCGATGTAAACCACGGGTAGCACAGCAGATCATGGCTCCGCTACCGTCCGTTCGCGTATCACCTGCCAGACCGTTCATACACTCTGGGATGGATTACTGTGGGCCGTTTCTCGTACGTCCGTTAAGTGGTCGGGGCGCGTCGGTTAAAGTGTACGTCGGGCTATTCGTGTGTCTTGTGGTGAAGGCCGTGCATCTCGAAGTCGTCGCCGATCTGTCGTCCGTCGCCTGCATAAACGCCGTCAAGCGATTCGTAGCTCGTCGCGGGCGAGTGCTTGAATTACACTGCGACAACGCGACTGCCTTCGTCGGGGCAGACCGAGAACTTCGTACGATGCGAGAGGAGTTCCGTCGTCAATTCAAATCCGAGGACTGGGAGAACTTTTGCCTGGAAAGCGGAATCAAGTTTCGCTTCATCCCGGCCCGTTCACCGCATTTCGGCGGTATCTGGGAAGCCGGAATAAAATCCTTCAAGCACCACTTCCGGCGCATCATGGGCAACCGCTCCTTCTCCGTAGACCAGCTCCAGACCGTCGTTGCCCAGATTGAATCGGTGCTCAATTCCCGTCCTCTTTCTCCGCTTACAGATTCGCCTGACGATTGTTCCGCTCTGACTCCTGGTCACTTCCTCGTCGGTGAACCTCTCGTGGCAATCCCGGAGCCCAACTTGATCGACGTAAACCCGAATCGGTTGTCACGCCTCCAAGAGATGAAGCGGTCGGTCCAAGACCTTTGGCGTTGCTGGCAGCTGGATTATGTCAGTCAACTCCAGCAGCGAACGAAGTGGAAGCAGTCCCAATCCGACATCCGCACCGGCCAACTGGTACTGATCAAGCAGGCGACCGCACCACCACTCCAATGGCCGTTGGGGCGGATCATCGAAACCGTGGCAGGGAAGGATGGAAGAGTCCGGGTGGTCGTGGTCAAGACCGGTTCCGGGCAGTACAAACGGGCGATTACCGAGATCGCTATCCTTCCGATAGATCCCGACGAAGACAACGCAGGAGCTAGCTCATGCCTAGCTCAACTTCGCATCGAAGAATGTGCTGATGATGGTTGAAACGGACGGTTTCAACGGCGGCCAGCATGTTAACGGTGAACCTGAAATTAGAAAAAAAATATATGAAATTAAAATTATACACATTGAAATCGAAATTGTACTTACCTTACCCTATACACCTACCTTGAATTAGACGTCACTCAGCCACTCACGAACACACACAACCCAAACACGAAAAGAGACAGAAAACGGAAACTCTACCTACAGATTGTTTTGATCGCATTCTATTAAAAACAATACACAACACAAACCAGTTGAAATAAAGCAGTGAAGTCGAAAGGATACACGTCGTTTTTCCTTCCCGTCGGTCAATCCGAAAGTTCGAAAGTTTTATCAGTTGCACCTGGCCACTTCGGTTTTCCTCCGTCGGTATTGTTACGTGTGGCAATATCACCGTTTCGATTGCCTGTCCAACGTCGCGAGTGCACTGTTTGATTTTTGTCGCGAACACTCATATTGGGCCAATGTGTTTGTTATCGAATGTTCATGTGACTGATAGTACAAATTTGTCAATCGTACTTTTGCTTATAAAAACTTAGCATGATCCATAAAATAGATTTAGGGAACGATGGTCTAAGACGGCCACTGTTTGGATTATTGAAACAATCAACTCTTGACAATAATAAATGATGTAGAGTTCTTTGTTATAGTATAATTCATGTTGTAAAATACATTGTAGCTTGATAACAGGTGAAACTTCAAAATGAACAGTTTTTTTGTGTTTACGTTGTGTTTAATGTTTTAGGGCTATTATATAATTTATCATGTAAAAGTAATGTTATTATTAGGAAAACATAGGCCTGTTCTATGTACTTACAGTGAAAAATTGACAGTTTACCTTAAATTATGAGGCATTACAGAGGCTGTTGAGAGGAAGTTTACCGCCCCGAAAAAAAAAATCTGCTCGTTTTTATTTTTTCTAAACATATTGGGAAAAATTATCAAAAATCCAAGAAAATTAGTTTCTTCCTTAGATTCTTGACAAAAATTACATGTACAAATATTTTTTTCTATCTCATCATGAAAAAAATGGACTCTCAGCAAAACCGAAAAGTCGATGTTTTGTGGTTTTTTGAGACCAACTTTACGCCATGACTTACAAAAAAATTGTTTGCACATGAATTTTCTTTAGAAAATAAGAAATCTTTTTCAAAATTTTTTTTTAGAAAAAATCGAAACGTAATTATTTTTTCGTAGTGGGAAGCTTTCCCTTAAGGCTTGACTTTTATCGGGCAATGTTGGAACTGAATGCAATAAATAACAATATCTTGTTTCTGAAAAACATTAGGTTTTTTCGAACACATTCGTAGATCTGTTATCAGAATGAACTCAGTATACGGGTCCTCGGGAAGTCCACTGTAAGTTCCGGAATATCCGTAAAAGTAGTCAATTCATGAAACTAGGTTCTGACTTCTGTACGATGAATTTTCTGTTTCTGGCAATTTTGGCAAGCTGATCGAAGCCTACACGGAGATAAAAAACTACCCAAAATTAAGTACTTTTCCCTCAATTCCCGGGTTCAGCCCAATAATCCAAATTTGAGTAAATGGCATAAAGTAGTTTCCATTTAACACCAGCAAACAAAATAACTTACTTTTAAGTATATTCTACCCAAAATGAAGTTTAATTCACGTAAATTTGAGAATATGCAATTTACTCAAAAGTAACTTATTGGGCTGAACTATATCGTTGGATCGAATCTCTCGTTCCATTTTTGACAACAATAACGAGGGTAAGTGAGAGATTCAACTCAAAATTAAGTAAAAAGAACTCAAATTTTGGGTAGTATTTTTTCTCCGTGTGAGCAGCTAAATTTGAAGTTCTCTCACTATGCCGCGCTAGTGTACATGTGAATTTCCTGTACCTATAAGTAATATCTTGATATCCTGATCATCTAACATCTAGGAAGTTGCTGTTTTCGGCAAACTTGTTCAAGTTATCAACGCTTTTTGGATGGTACACAAATTAGTTCACAATTTTCTCACAACGCGGTCACTACTAATCTGGCTCCCATCCAGAAGGTTTCAAACACCTGAACGATTTTTCCGAAGATAACAACTTCTTAGATCTTTTGTTTTTATCAAGAGATTTTCAGCCTCGGACAACTTGTTAGATGATCAGGACATCAACGTGAAATTCACATGTACACTAGCGCAACGTAGTGAGAGAATTCAAAACTAATCTGTCTATAGTTTTGAAGACCTGGATCAGCTGAACAACTTTCCCCAAGACGGAAACTTCTAATATTTATCAAGATCTGGAGATATATTTTATATAGGATATCGACTTGCACATTTGCGCCGCATACTACTGTTCTCTAAACAATCGATCTCGATCCACTGTACAACTTTGCCCAACATGATTTTTGTCTTGCATTTAGACTTTTTTTTCATCAAATGAAAAGGAAATTTCCTGAAAATCAATGTAATGAGGGAAGATGGCATTAAGCTTCACGTTAAAAACTTCACTTTGATCAATTATTATTCTGAAGATCTTCAACTGTTAAAAAAATAACGTCTCTAAGATATTGTCACAATAAGGCTGGTTCATCAGATATTATCTTGTGAATTATTCACAAGATCATCAGCTGATCGAACATTTCAATGAAATCCTCTGGTTAATTTTTCATGAATTCAGTTTGATAAAGATGAAGATATAAAGATCTTAAGTCAAGCAGTACTTAAGTGATCTTCAGCTGATTGAAGATTTCAATAATGTCTTCTGGATATTTTGTCAATACTGCAACCACATTATGTCCAAAGGCGACTTTTATATAAAGTGAAGGTACCTAAAATTTAATTCCGAGCGATCATAGTTTGGGACCTCTCGTTTCATAATGTACGTATGTATGTAAGGTAGCCACCATCCCTTCAAAGATTTTGTCTTGTATGCAGCTCCACTTAATATCAAGATCAATTTCTGATCGGTAACTGAATTCACAATATCGCTGTATGAAGGGCCAAAAACGGAGTGGTGGACCCGTAAGCAGGGCCACTTACGCGAAATCCACGGGAATTTAAGAATCTCCTTCCAACGATACGATCCAACAAATCGAATAACGCAATTCGCAATACTTATTAAGCTTCCTACTGGATGGTTTGTTAAGAAGGGTGCGTCAATCTCCCTGAAACTGTTGAAGAAGAATTCACACCATCACAATCGAATCGGTAGGATAAAGAAAATGATAGTGTTTATTCCCTCCTAGACTCCGGTTGTCATACCACTCCAATCGTCCAGTTCCAGGTCAAATGATGCTCCCTCCCAACCCAGTATTTATTTATTTGTAGGAAATATATGTAATGAAGAAATGAAATATATCAGAACATTAAAATACGTAATAATGAAAGTACATTTATATAGATAAAAAAAAACTGGTATTCTGCAATGAAAATAATGATTATTTTACATACAATATGATGCAGCTATATGTCTCCTCAGCTCCCAATATAAAGAAGATGTAACCCTGATATTTCCATGTTATATTATACAAATAAATATTTTTAGCTCGCATGATACTTGATATTTTTGTGATGTGTTATGTTGTGGAAGAGCTTGGGATTAAACCCATGATATTCTGCTCATTAAGCAAAACCTCCCTCTAGGGTTACCGAGCATCTCAAAAACACAACACTCCACGGAAAAACATGATTAAGCCCTCACTTGATATGTAATGAACAACAGAAATACGCGACAATTCATATAGTTTCAGCGGCTGATGGTTAACCTTAAATATACTAACGGTACTGCCTACGGCGACTATGACGGTGATTACGACGGCGATTACGACAGCGACTACGACGACGGCAACAGCCAAGTTGTAACTTACCATTTGTCCAGGATGCAACACCCATGTCTTCGGAAGTCTTCTTCAGTTTCAACTTGTCTTTAAAAATCTTCACAAAACATGAAATGTCTTCACAATGTTTGCAATAAAAAATGTCTTCACAAAATCAAGGCATGTCTTCAAATCTGGTATATTTGCTCAAAATGTTTCAGTTAACACCACCAATGCAGTTTGATCTCCACATACTGACTGCTTTTCCAGAACAAATTCCACTGAAATGCTCATACCTCGGTTGTATATGGACCGATTTAAGATCTTCAACCTGTAGTAGTACCTGTAGTAATGAAACCTAGTTTTTATGAAAAACATATCATTTCATGTTTTCAACCTTAAACCCTAAAATTATCAGCGGCAGAAAATTGCACAATTGACATAATCTTGAAACATCTGGAACATTTCCGGTGTCCGATAACTAATGCAAATTTTCGGGCCAACATATTAAAACTTAAATAATGTCCCCGTCTATTGCTTCCAGGTACATTGAAAGCGGTTTATTATTCACGGAACTTTGATTTTGCCCAATGCTATTAATTATTTTTAGTTTGGTTTCGTCTTACTAGTACCAATTTTAAGAACAGAAATAGCGCAAGTTCGACATGATAGAAAAAAGTTTGACTAGCCATTGATTTTGTGGTACTTTCACTTCTGGTAAAGGTGAACGCAGAGCACATGATGTAGGTCACTTCTCCCCTCAATGCAAATGAACGTAGCTCTCTCTTAATTTATTTGTGGACGACCTTTCAGTTCCGTAAAATCACTCCTAGCAACAAAAGACGTCAAGGATATGGATAAACACTTTGTTTAACTAGTTGTATTTTTATGACTACATATCAAAGCAAAGTTCATCGCAATGCATCATATGCGCAGATGTATTTGATGGTAGTCATCGTATTGAACTGGAATTGTATTGAGCAGGTCAGTAATCGAACTCGTAGGTAAGTAAATTTTGCCGAATGTACTTCATACCGCTATTGTATGTGGTCAGCAATTAATCAAGTCATACGAGCGCTGCAATACTGTTTTGTTGTGGCACATTTATTGTGGCTTGAAGTTACCTTCAGGTGCCATAGAATTGCTGATATTAGTATGGTTGTAAATGAGTTTATTGGTGTTAACTTCATGAATGATTTAGATTGGTTAATGAATTCAAAATAAAAAAAAATGTTGTTGAAATAGATGGCTATATAAAATAAAACATGAATCATCGGATCTTTCCTCAGATGGGTTGTCAGGATAAGAGCAGCTTTAGATTGAATTCTCCATTTATGAGACTGCATGAAGAACTTATCTCGTTGGCACAGGAAAATTATAGATAAGTTGCTTCAATCCTCGGTTTTGGCGGTTGGCCAAATTGAATTATACGTATAAAATGTAATTCCGAAATGCGAATCACTGAACCTTTAGTTTGGAGAAGTGAAGTCCGCATCAGCCCACAGCGAATTTTGCCCGCTCTTTGTGTGTTTTGTTTAAGTTACTTTGGTGGGAGTCAACTTCGAGCATGAGCAGTTCGATAGACATTTATGTGATATCAGCTGTTTGTTAGTGTTACATGGGCAGTTTGGCGGACACACGAGTTGAGTGTTGTTTTACCGAAACCAGAGTTTCTGTGCACTGAATCTCTCCCGTTTTCGCCGTAAGATAGATCATATGTAGATAGATTTGCATGTGGTATTCTCACTCTCTCAGCGATCCGCCGATCGTATCGTATCCGCTAGCAGCAGTGGTAGCGGTGTACTTGAAGTTAATCTTCGTCACGTCAAAAGCTTCAGTTTGATTCGAGCAGTTCTATCAAGCAGGTCGAAAGCGATCGGCCTATTAGTAAAGGCTGTGAAGTCAAGAGTGTACGTAGAACCAGCAGACAGTGTTTCATATAGTCTTTGGCCAACCACGCGTATGTGCACTCCGTTCGAACTAGTATCAAGTTTCCAATATCAAGTGCATATTTTTGCATAATTATCGACTGAAATGAGCACAAGATCGCGTTGAACGTCTCTTTGTGTTGCACGGAAGCAGCACGCAATAATTAGAACAAACGAATTACTCATTGCTTGTGCAAAGTGAAGGAAAAGGACCTAAATACGACTTTGAAAATGAAAATAAAAGTTTTTATTTGAGGAGCTTCTTTGTGCTGATGTGAGAGGTTTCCTAACGTGTAGGGGAGCGAAGTCTGCTCAGTTGCGGTTGATTTTAGTGAGAAAAAGATTCGGGAAAACACACATTGAGAGGAGGAAAAATCTAGTGAAAAGTGTTTGGTGTGTGCGAGATTTTTCCACTAGTAACGTTGTTAAAAACAGAAAATTGTTGTTAATAAGAGTTGTGCGGCGGAAGGAAGAACATATTAATTTTAGTTTGCTCTAATTATCTCTGCCGCCTAGACTGTGTTGTTGTTACTGTTACTGTACACAGAGAAAACAATTTTACATGTAGTGCGGCAAAACATTGGAGCACGAAGCCATATAGTATATTCATTACGAAACGCAGTTCACGGTGGTATACTTCGGGATTGGTTACGTGCTGGTTCTATCTTCGACAAACTTCGTCACATAATAGCATCACTCACACGAAAATCTAAAACAGCTGTTTAACTTTGCCAAACTATGCACATCGGAGAACGTATCGAGGAAAATTCAAACAAACTGTCATACAAAATTGAAATAAACTAAGGTGATACTACGCTTTTTCTGTGACAGGCATTAAGGCCTTGAATTTAAAATGAATGACCTTAAAAAAGACAAGCGTAACTTTTGCGCGTTTTGCATTTAGCTTTTAATACGTGCCTGTCCGCATTATCGTTGCTCACCGGCCTATAAAACTGCAGAAAAAAAAAATAGTATGATAAGGCCACTCGTTACCGTTGTGGTTGTACTGCGGGTTCATTTTGATACAGACAATTAATCAGTACCTAGGTTGGTGCAAGGTGTGGTGAATGAGTGAATGAGCTCAACCGTCTATATTCCCTTCGTTCGATTTACGATGGTATTGGAATACCGGGTACAGCTCAAAACAGTCGAGTGTTTGTGGTTATCGATGAAACGAAATAACTGGGAAGGTTGCACGAGAAAATGACTTTTACAATTGTGATGTTTTTTTTTTAAATTGGGAATATTTGAATTTATGGTAATACAATCCACTATCCTGACTATGTTTGGCTACTCTGGCCGAATAGAGATATGTTTAGCTTGCATCTGAAACAACAAACTCGACATAAACTGCATTTGCAGCTACTCTAAAGAGAAAAAAAATAAAATCACAGATAGGCCCTTTTATTGTATTATACAGAGTTTATCTAGCGCAAAACGCTGTACAAACAAAACAGTTACATATATAACTCGATATAACGTAACTGTCACTTTTCACTTGCATCGTTGATTTCTTGCAAACAACCATTCAAACGCGCATAGTAACACCAACAGCGGATGTTCAAGGTGGTCCAAGCAGTGAAAGACGTGATCGTGTGGAATTACACTAAAACCTTTCATTTTAGGTACATAGTGTCTTGGGAAAAGTTTGTAGACATGCAAATCCTCATCTTTTGACTGTACCCATTGTTTGATTAATCCCCATAATATATCAAGGCGATTATTTAATAGGATCATATTTGTGTTCTCTCCTTAAAACAGCAGTGTTTTGCAGTGTTCTCATTAAACTTTCGAATATTAGTTGACTAGTCTGCCGCCATAAATTAGCTGGAGATACAAAGAACAGTGAATGACTGTCTTCTACAAAAAAATGTGTTTTAACAAGCTAAAGAACACTTCTTCATAGCTCTTTTGTGAAAATAGATATAGAGTTAGTGTCTTCAGCAAAGTTGTTTGTATTGTCATTTACTGCAACTTAGCAGAACACACCAACTCTGTATCGCAATTTACTATAAATATAATTTTGAATCTAACTTTTAAGGGGATTTATCAACCTTTGCATTAAAGGTTTTGGTTGAATTTCAAATGATCACGTTTTTTAACTCCACTGTGAACAACGGTTGTACGGGAAACTAAATTTTCTCCATGACGCGTGTAGAGTAGTTTAAGTATTGTCGTTGATCCTATAGGGATTTATTCTGTGTTATGTAAACAAAGTGTTAAAGTTTGCTTATACATTTCAATCAATGGCATTGTCAAGCTGAATTTAGGGGCTTGAATTGCTAAGGGCACTTGTCATAAAACATATATGTAGCGCTTAGAATAGGGCCTAACTCTTTCTCGTTTCTCTTTTGTTAATAATCGCCTAGTCGAGTGACTAGATAAACATTTCTCTGTGCGTTTGTTGATACTTTTGATAGGTAATACAACCTGTTAAAGCACTATTTTTATATTCAACCCGCAAAATGAAAAAGGACCCAGGTAACATTAGGTTGCTTCACACTAGCTTTGGTTCTAGTAGCCAAAATTTTGTCAAAATTGAATATGCTGTTGCTATTACAACAAGTAACAAGCCTGTCACAGTCAATTCTGTTTTTACACGATTTTTTTTCCATGATTTGTTTTCCGTTGATCTTCTTTTCCGTACTGAGTACCAATGCTACCGACGCCAGGGAGACAGCTCCCACACCTGGACCCTACTAATTTATTTCCCTTCTGAAGAAAGGCCAGATTAGAGATTTTATGCCTCCGAAAATCCCGGCGACGCCGACTGGGAATGAACCAAGGCCCTTTGGGATGTTTGTACACAATTATCATTACAGCATTTTCAATACCACCATATTTTTCTTTGATTGTGTTCTGCTTTTTTGAAACAAGTTGCACTAAATTTGGTTGCAATACGCTAAAAAATACGATTGAAATAATCATCATCACCGCATTGGGCATTTTTTTTTAAATTTATATTTTTCTTTAAATGGTACCAAACTAAACGTAGCAACGACAAATAACACAGTATCATAGTCTTTACATAGGGTGGAG
Source organism: Ochlerotatus camptorhynchus (assembly GCF_037179485.1). NCBI lineage: Eukaryota > Metazoa > Arthropoda > Insecta > Diptera > Culicidae > Ochlerotatus > Ochlerotatus camptorhynchus. Next base: position 528,961 of record NW_027040791.1, on the reverse strand, counting down.
AAACACTTCCGTTATACGCCGAAAAACAATGAAGATAATCAGCTATATCCAACATTTATGCATTAAATTCTTTGCTCACGAGTTAAGTTACGACTACAGTTGAATAAAAACTATGGTGATGACGAATTATCGATTTAAAAGGGGTATGCCAAAGTGAAGTGGAGTATGACGAAGTAGTGCCACACCCTATTACATTTTAACATCAGTTGGGCAACTAGAACCTACGATAGAGCGATGTTAGTGAAATATCAAAATATCCCATGAAACCCATAAACCTCCCTTGAAACCGTTTGCACGACCCCTAAACCATCATCAATCTTTACGATTTTTGCATAGCCTCATATTTTAAGGTTATGAATCGAATTGGATGGCGGCGATTCAAGTATGACGTTTTAATTTTCTTACAAGTTTTTTGATATTTAACCAACATTGCTACGACGTCACCCCGAGGAGTTACTAATTTGGCCCCAGCAAGATTGCATTTCAAGAACAACATGTGAAAGGGGCATACAAGCTTTTTGTAAACAAACCTTCTTATGCCCTTTTCTCGCCACCCATATGACACCAACGCAAACCATTATCATCATCGGGTAGGGGAATGTTTACCCTTCCCGATGATGTTGTTGGTTTGCGTAAGCAACTCTCGGTTGGTGAGAAAAGGGCCTACAAAGGTTTGTTTACAAAAAGCTTGTATGCCCTTTTCACATGTGGCTCTTGATTTAATGATGGCATCTCTTAGCCGTCTTTCTCCCCACGATCATGTTAAGACCTTTCCAGTTATTTTAGACAAACGGTTCAACATAAGTTTGATTTCCAGCTCAGTCTAGGAACTTTTCGTGTTGGAAATTCTCACTACTTTCCTGGGCACAGGACTATCATTGTTTGTTCTTACCACACAATATACAAATCAAGTGCAACTTTTCAAATCGACGCATCTACTGTTGTATACTTTATCATACATACATATACATTTGTCGCCCACGCAAACAAACATCATCATCAGGTAGGGTAAATTTCCTCCTATCTTCTACAATGTTATACAAATGCAAAAATGTTGTATAGGCTGAGAGAGCTCTCTTTACGATCAACTGCGGAAGATGAAGAAAACTCATTTTAATACCAAAATTTTTGGTCTTATTTAACTCACCATCTAAGACTGAATCTCATAAGAATTCATAAATTAGGTGGGGGGGGGGGGGGGGCGGAGTAAGATGGTCACCCCAAGCTTAAAACACAATTTAACAAAATCTAAACAAAATTTCAGCAATAACATGAATCAATATTGATTTTAAGAGTATTTTTGATGACTCAATTGATTTTCAGAAAATTTTATTTTCATTTGATGATGTTTTATTATGAATAAAAAACAGTTTAAATAATGCAAGAATGGAATGGAGGGTGGTCACTAAATTAATTAATTTTCGTTTCTCAGTGCTTAAACGGTTCTAAATCGGTTCCTGATTGGCTTTTCTAAATTTGATCTAGTTTAGTTAGAAACTAATCATGAACAAACCATTTGAAGTTTGAGTGGGATTAACTATGGGAAATCCAAACTTTTCGTTCATTGCCGTCAACCCCTTTTCTGTATTGCCATGAGAGAAAGTTCTATAGCAATTCTTGGGTGCAATTTTCTCTGCTACAACTTTTCTAAATATTGTTTTTTAGTCAAACGTCAAATTAAATAGATCTTAATTATTTAAAAGATTGGTCATTTTATGTATGCCAAAATAAAGCAGCTGCATTCTGGGCAACACATGATTTTTGTGTTTTTGTTGATTGAGCATGATCTTTTGTTCCTTACATTTCATTGAAAAGCGGCCTTGAGCAAGTTGTAGCTGAGTAAATTATTTGTTAACGATAAATATGGTGAATTGTGAGAAAGATATTAACAAAAAGTATGATTTTCCTACAGTAGATCCCTTATAAATTTCAAACGTTTTGTGCAGTTTTGTCAGTTTTTAACCAAATTTTAAGGGGATGATCGGGATCCGATTTGAAACCGTTTGAGCATTATGGAGTAAATTACAAATTTGCATCATTCTCGTTGTCACCTCTAGGGTTAAGACGGTCTTATGGAATATCTCATGCTGTAGGCCATATAGAAGGTTATTATCTTTGGCAAAGTTTTACAGTGGTTCAACGCCTTTTGGATAGAGGACATCAGTTCAGAATTGACTCACTACGTGGAGCTAATGTGCATGTCAATTTCCTGTATAAGCTATATCTTGACCATCTAAGAATTTTTCGTCATTGTGAAAGTTGTTAAGCTGACCAAGACCCTACAAATGATAGACACATTAGTTCGGATTCGTGGCCTCATAACCTAGTCAGTAAAGACACCTGTTTACTAAGGCGGAGGTGGCGCGTTCGATTCTCGGTTCGAACGGTGGGGTGTGTCTTTCGGTGGTGTCTTTCGCAGAGCTTTTCCAGCTTGATAAAGGGTGATACGGTCAAAATTTGGTCAAGGGAAAACGCGTGTAAATCGGTGAAATCGTTTATTTAAAAAATCAAATTAAATTTCTTTTTCAAGTTCAATTAGTATAAAATTCAGGAAAAATATTCAGTTAGGCTTCCGCTTTTCCAAATCCGAATTGCCGGGCCTTACGCTTGACCCCTGCCATCAGATTTTGTACAGCCACCTTGTCCACCTTCTTCGCCGCAGAAAGCCAGTTTGCCTTGAACTGCTGCTCGCCCTTAGCAGTTTTTTTGGTCTTCTTTAGGTTCCGCTTGACAATAGCCCAGTATTTCTCAATTGGGCGGAGCTCTGGCGTGTTGGGAGGGTTCTTGTCCTTGGGAACCACCTGCACGTTGTTGGCGGCGTACCACTCCATGGCCTTTTTACCGTAATGGCAAGATGCCAAATCCGGCCAAAACAGTACGGAACAACCGTGTTTCTTCAGGAAAGGCAGCAGACGTTTATTCAAACACTCTTTCACGTAAATTTCTTGGTTGACAGTCCCGGAAGCTATGAAAATGCTGCTTTTCAAGCCACAGGTACAGATGGCTTGCCAAACCAGATATTTCTTTGCGAACTTTGACAGTTTCATGTGCTTGAAAACATCTGCTACCTTTCCCCTTCCTTTTGCCGTATAAAACTCCTGTCCCGGAAGCTGCTTGTAGTCGGCTTTGACGTAGGTTTCGTCGTCCATTACCGCGCAGTCAAACTTCGTCAGCATCGTCGTGTACAGCCTCCGGGATCGCGCTTTGGCCGTCGTATTTTGTTTATCATCGCGATTTGGAGTCACTACCTTCTTGTAAGTCGATAGTCCGGCTCGTTTTTTGGCTCGATGCACGGTTGTAGACGATACACCCAGCTTATTTGCGGCATCTCGGAGAGAGAGGTTAGGGTTTCGCTTGAAACTACCGGCAACTCTCTTTGTCGTCTCAGAGGCTTCCGGTTTTCGATTTCTCCCCGATCCAGACTTCCTGGCTGTCGACAAACGTTCCCCAAACACTTTAATTACATTTGTAACGGTTGATTTGGCAACTTTTAGCGATTTTGCCAACTTTGCGTGCGAGTAGCTCGGATTTTCGCGATGCGCGAGCAAAATTTTGATACGCTGCTCTTCTTGCTTGGACGGCATTTTGACAACTGAAGAGTGAATTCCAAAATCAAAATAGGAGCAACATTCTAGACACACACACCTTCAAAATGAGGGGTGTTCAGGTTTTTTAAATGCAAAATTGAAAGAAATACGTCAAGTTGATATTGACCAAATTTTGACCGTATCACCCTTTAGCGCCTGTTGAGCACTTACCCTACATTATAAAACCCTGTTCCCCACTGCTCTTTCCATTTGTATTGAGGTCCCCACCAACTGTGTCAAATTTGAATGAATTTAGTTGCCATCTGAATTTACTGAAGAATTTAAAAGTTTGTGCAGGAAATATAGGGGAATTAGCTCTAATGTTGGCCTATGGATCTAAGATTGGGCTCATCGCTAAAAATCTGCTATTTATCAATTTTATCTAGATGAATGCGTCATTAGGACGGCACTAATGAATATTTTTGGTCGCTATTGAATTTAGTCGATTGCTAAATTGATGTATGGGCCCAAATTATGGGCATTTAGGCCGACATTAAATCCATTTACCCTATATAAGAAATGTATAGAAATTCTCATGCTATGCTTGCAATGATATGCTTGCAATGCTATGCTTGCATACATGCTGAGCATTTCAAGTGCAAGCTCGCTGATCTCAAATGCGCCAGGTAGGTGCACGTGGAGCACTTGGCAAAAAGTTAATGGTTAATCACTTTTTGCACAGAAGTCGATCTGCGGTTTTTGATAACATTGTTTACCATAGTTTCCGTAACCTTAGCATCAAGTATGGGCAATATTGAATAATGTGGGATTTTTGACAGGCAATGGAAGTGGGATTATGAATCTATGTTCAATTGACTTTTCCACACGATATAATAAAGATTATTACGCGAAAGTTTTTTTTTTTAGAGAATTCTTCTTTTCCATATTTTGTTTAACGTCTTTACACCAAGTTTGATATCAAAAATTCCTATCGGAATTTTCCATGCAATCTGCTTTGCATATCTTCAAACATTTGCTCTCCACCAATACATTCGTCTCTGGTAGCATAACTATTACAAACTATTAGAATAAAAATTCAAAATAATCGCACCGACGAGAGCACTACGTTTCCAAGTGTTACTTATACACTTCTAGTCATATACCTGCTAAAAATTTAAGCTTTAACCACTATTTCGTTGCGACTAAGGTAATCGATATCCAAAATTGCAAAGGACTTCTCTGATTTCATTTTCGGACGACATATTTGGCACAGGAACGCTTAAATCGAAAACAGTGTCAAGGTGGCCTGCCATATACACTATCGATGGGCTCGTGACGTCATTTTGTTGTCTGACCACTTTTGTGTATTTTGTTTTGATTCAATTATTCTACGCAGCAGCTCCCCGAACGCAAAGCAGCATTTATCCATTCAATCACCTTCAACACATGTTTATGGTTGGATTTTTTTTTCCATAAGTGAACCCCACACGATAAAAGTTTCGCTAATATTTCCATCAATTTTTTCAAGTCAATATTATCAACAATAGTTTCTGGTTGGTCATCGATACAGAACTGCTCCTCGCTCAATTTGTTATATTAGATGGACTATTCCATGACAACTGACAACTTAAGATGTAGGGGAAATGAATGTAATGTCGGCCTAACTGCCCCTAATTTGGGCCCATACATAAATTTAGCAATCGACGGAATTTTCAATTACGACCAAAAATATCCATTAGTACCGTCCCAATGACGCGTTCGTCTAGATAAAATTGATAAATAGCAGATTTTGAGCGATGGGCCCAATCTTAGATCCATAAGCCAATATTAGAGCAATTTCCCCTATATGATCGTCTGCTGATGTCAATAAGAGAAAATTTGGGGAAATATTGGAACACGAAATCAAACTTTTTTGATTCTGCATCAATTATACTACCACCTGAACTTCAAAATAATAGTATATTTAGTCGAAATAACTTGAATTTTCATCGATTTAGGAAAAATGCTAGGAATTTGACAGCCAAGATTCCACTAACAGATAACAGTTTTCGGTGCAGAACAAAAACAAATTGCTACATGTTTTAAAAATGCAAATCATCTACATACACACCTATATGAACAAAACAGAAAAGTGACTGGTGTACTTCAGACAGAAGTAATGGAACACATAGTGAGTCGCGAGAAGTCCGAGTGCAATAAGTAGGTATATGATGCTACACGTTTCACTACATGCAAATCATGGAAGGGTGAACCGGGTAAACCCCACAAAGAGAGTGCAATAAACTGGCATAATGCTGTTTTCATATTGGCGCCTGCAAATGCGTTAATCGCTGAATAAAAAGGTCAGGGTCAGCGAGTTGCCGATTGTCAATGATATCTGTTTGTGGATATTTTAATAATAAATCTATAAGTATTGCCAACTCAAAGACTGTTGAGCGTCATCCGTATAAATTAAGTGGATGTCCTCCTACACTTTGATAGTTTGCATTGAAAAATGAAATAAGCTAAATTATGTCAGAGCACAGGCATTCTCTGCATAGGCGAATGTTTGTTAGTTCCACCTATTTTTTGTTCTTAATTAAATTACAAAGCAAAATAAGTTTTATGCTTAAGTGGGGTACAGCTCGATCGAAATAAGGTTGTTAGGTGACTTTTTTTTTCCATGATATACTGCAAATTTGGAATGTATATTCCCCATGGAAACGTTTTCCAAAGTTCCATTACTATCGATGGAAGTGCACTGATAATTCAGAGGTAAATTTAAATTAGAGCTCAAAAAAATAGTTTTTGTTGTATGCACACAACTTCATTTTATTATAACTCAGACACATTGTTGTTTTATGTTATATTGACGTGGTTACTTCAAAGATAAGAACCTACAGTGAACATCAGTAACTTAAGGAAGACTCTTAATTAATTTTACTTTTCCTAATTCAGCATATTTCGTTTAGTTTTATATATTACGAAAACCATTTCATGAGTTAAACGTACTATAACTTGAATGTATATCATGGTGTATCAATGACAGTGCTCCAAAATATCAATATCAATACCACCACCTGATGTCAGTATCAGTTCACACAGTTAGAATATCAATATCATTCGCTTCAAAGTCAGTGCGCAAATCACATTGACATTGTAAATGTACCACTGATATTCAGAGTTCTGTTGTAAATATTTCTATGCCAGCTAATCGAGTACCAATCGTTAGAAAACTCATCAGTAATGTTAAAACAATGCAACTTTTATACAAAAAAAAATTGATTATTGAGATAAAAGTAAGATTTTTAACTATTCTCTTGTGACATTCATATGGATAGTAATATCAAAGCCTTACCGCCTAATATCATGCTTACTACGAATATCAGCGTCAGAAGTGAAATTCAGTGCTAGACCAATATCTTACGCCAACTGACATTGTTGACAGCACGCAGCACTGATCAATGAATATATAGTTGAAGATGCTAATTTCAAATAACAGACTAGAGTGGTAATTTTTATGCGATAGAGTAGAAAGTGAGCAAGGACAACTTTTATGAAGGTACAAATCTGTTTGATCATCTCTCTTTACCAAACTCTCCCGTTGGACCTAAGTATAAAGGGAATTAATCGTTGCAATTGAGGATTGCAACGATTTTTGCCGGAAATTATTAATTATTTTGTTGGACATTTGTGCTAAAGTCTCAACATTCGAAATTCTATGTACTTCGGTAGTACTGTACCAGGGAGGCAACTTCAAAATCATTTTCAGAACTTTGTTCTGAATCCTTTGAAGTGCTTTTTTCCTGGTAGTGCAACAACAAGACCATATTGGCACAGCGTAAAGCATGGCCGGTCTAAAAACTTGTTTAAATATTAGAAGTTTATTCGTCAGGCAAAGTTTGGACTTCCTGTTTATAAGAGGATACAAACATTTAATATATTTGTTACATTTAGCTTGAATGCCCTCAATGTGATCTTTAAAAGTTAATTTTTGGTCAAGTATTAATCCAAGATATTTCACTTGGTTTGACCAGGAAATTGGAACTCCGTTCATAGTGACTATGTGACTACTACTAGGTTTCAAAAACGAAGCTCTAGGCTTGTGTGGAAACATTATAAGTTGAGTTTTGGAAGCGTTGGGAGAAATCTTCCATTTTTGTAAATAAGAAGAGAAAATATCTAAACTTTTCTGCAGTCTGCTGCAAATAACACGAAGACTTCTTCCTTTAGCGGAAATGCCTGTGTCATCAGCGAACAAAGATTTGTGGCAACCCTGAGGCAAATCAGGGAGGTCCGAAGTGAAAATGTTATACAATATAGGCCCAAGAATGCTACCCTGAGGAACTCCTGCTCTAACAGGTAGTCGATTAGATTTGGAATTTTGATAATTTACCTGCAGAGTTCTGTCAGTTAAATAATTTTGAACTAATTTCATAATATAAAGTGGAAAATTAAACTTTTTCAATTTAGCAATCAAACCTTCATGCCAAACACTGTCGAATGCTTTTTCTATGTCTAGAAGAGCAACTCCAGTTGAGTGGCCTTCCGATTTGTTTGAACGAATTAAATTGGTAACTCTTAAGAGTTGATGAGCAGTTGAATGCCCATGGCGAAATCCAAACTGCTCATCTGCAAAAATTGAGTTCGTATTGATGTGAAGCATCATTCTATTCAAAATTATCTTTTCAAAAAGTTTACTTATTGATGAAAGCAAACTTATTGGACGGTAGCTAGAAGCTTCAGCTGGATTTTTATCCGGCTTCAAAATTGGAACAACTTTTGCATTTTTTCATTTATCAGGAAAGTATGCCAAATGGAAACATCTGTTAAATAATTTTACCAAGAAAGACAAGGTACTCTCTGGGAGTTTTTTGATGAGGATATAGAAAATTCCATCATCACCTGGAGCTTTCATATTTTGAAACTTTTTAGTTATAGACCTTACTTCGTCCAAATCAGTCCCCCAGGAATCATCAAAAATATTTTCCCGAGAGAAAATATTCAGAAAATCCCGAGCAACCTGATTCTCAATAGGACTAGTAAGACCCAAACTGAAATTATGGGAACTCTCGAATTGCTTCGCAAGTTTCTGAGCTTTTTCCAAATTTGTGATCAAAATTTTACCACCTTCTTTAAGCGCTGGAATAGGCTTTTGAGGTTTTTTCAAAATTTTTGTGAGTTTCCAAAAGGGTTTGGAACTCGGGTCTAATTTAGAAATATTATTTTCAAAAGTTTTGTTCCTCAGGGCAGAGAATCGCTTTTTAATTTGTTTTTGCAAATCCCTCCAGATAACCTTCATGGCAGGATCGCGTGTTCTTTGATATTGTCTCCTACGGACATTTTTAAGACGGATCAAGAGCTGAAGATCATCGTCTATTATAATTGAATCGAATTTAACCTCGCATTTTGGTACTGAGGCAGCTCTTGCTTCAACTATAGAAGTAGTCAGAGATTCAAGAGCATAATTAATTTCATCTTTGGTTTGCAAAGGAATGTTTGGATCGAAGTTATATTCCATAAATGTTCGATACTGCTCCCAATCAGCTCTATGGTAATTGAAAGTAGAGCTGTTGGGATTACAAATTATTTCTTGGGATATTTCAAAAGTTACTGGAAGGTGATCAGAACCGAAGTCAGCATGGGTAACCAGTTGGCTACAAAGTTGACATGAATCAGTTAAGACCAAATCAATAGTGGAGGGATTTCTTGCAGAAGAAAAGCATGTTGGGCTGTTTAGATATTGAATAGTGTAATAACCTGCAGAACAATCATCAAACAGAATATTACCATTGGAATTGCTTTGAGCATTATTCCATGAGCGGTGTTTTGCATTAAAATCACCAATAATGAAGAATTTAGACCTATGACGGGTAAGTTTCTGGAGGTCACCCTTGAGAAAATTCTTTTTCTGGCCTACGCATTGGAATGGCAAATAGGCAGCTATAAACGTAAGTTGTCCAAATTTTGTTTCAACAGAAACTCCCAAAGTTTCAAAAACTTTGGTTTCAAATGAAGAAAGAATTTTATGTTTGATTCGTCTTTGAATAATGATGGCAACGCCACCACAGGGTCCATCAAGACGATCATTTCTATAAATCAAGTAATTTCTGTCCTTCTTAACCTTATGGTCAGGTTTAAGGAACGTTTCAGTTATAACGGCAATATGCACGTTATGAACTCTCAAAAAGTTGAATAGCTCGTCTTCATTATCTTTAAGAGATCGAGCATTCCAATTTAAAATGTTTAATGCTTTAAAATCCATTACTGAATTTTAAAGTCATGACAATATTATTTGCAAATTTTACTCCAGTTTGAATAGCATCAAACATGGAGTTAGATTTAAGCATATCAGAAATCATGTCAATTAATGATTTCTGTAAAAATTCCATTTTAGGGGCAGTAATGCTTCCTAAGTCAAAATTGTCAAAATTTCCGTTAGAATTACTTTGGTTAGTATTTTGATTTCTACCCGCTGCAATAGCAGCATAGGTAGCTCCATTAACTCGTTGAACATTGTTAGCAGCGAGGGGAGTAGGTACAGATGAAAAATTTGAAGCAGGGGTGATATTTGTACCTGCGGGTACGAATGTAGAATTTGTTCCTCGCTGACCGTTGTTAACAGCAGAGGAATTTGTACCTGGTCGGAAACGTGGAGCGTTTCTTACCTGTCGGTTAGAACGAGATTGTAGGATCGCTTTGCGAGTCTTACATTCCCAAAAATTGGATTTGTGGTTTTCACCACAATTTGAACATTTAAATTTCTTAGGATCTTCCTTCACAGGACAGTCGTCCTTTGCGTGAGAGGAATCACCACAATTCATGCATTTAGCTGGCATGTAGCAATTTTTAGTTCCGTGACCCCATCCCTGGCACTTACGGCACTGAGTGAGGTTTTGGAAATTTTCTCCAGTCTTCCTGAAGTGTTCCCACTTCACTCGGACATGGAGCATAAGGCTAGCTTTTTCTAAGGCCTTAAGGTTGTTTAGTTCACTAGACTTGAAGTGAACTAAATAAAAATCATTAGAAATCCCGTTGCGCGAATCGCCAGGACGGGATTTCATTTTCATTTTGATTACTTGGAGTGGCACAACTCCAAGTAATTTTGCCAGTTCATCTTTGATCTGATCCAGGGATTCACCACTGGGCAGTCCTTTCATGACAACCTTGAACACACGTTCAGTTTTGGTGTCGTAAGTAAAAAATTTGTGCTTCTTCTCAGTAAGATACTTGAGAAGACATTTAAATCCGTCCAAGGTTTCAGCCAATACACGGCATTCACCCCGACGTCCAATTTGTAGAGAAAACTTAACTTTCACGAAGTTCAAAAGTTCCATGCGAAGAGCATGGAAATCGGAAGTGGTTATCACAATAGGGGGAATCTTTTCCTTCTTGGCATTAAGCCGGGAAAGTTTACTAGAATTTTTCTTGGATGATGGATCATTCTCATTATCCAAATCGACTTCCAAGCAGATTACTATAAGAATCTGAAGGATCGAAGAGGAATTTTCCAAATCGATATCCAAGAAGGATTACCTCGGGTAGGGTCCAAACAAGGATCGAAGAGGAATAAAGTTGAACAAGGTAGAAATTTTACAGGTTGAGCACTGAAATGAAATCATTAGAAATCCCGTTGCGCGAATCGCCAGGACGGGATTTCGTTTTCATTTTGATTACTTGGAGTGGCACAACTCCAAGTAATTTTGCCAGTTCATCTTTGATCTGATCCAGGGATTCACCACTGGGCAGTCCTTTCATGACAACCTTGAACACACGTTCAGTTTTGGTGTCGTAAGTAAAAAATTTGTGCTTCTTCTCAGTAAGATACTTGAGAAGACATTTAAATCCGTCCAAGGTTTCAGCCAATACACGGCATTCACCCCGACGTCCAATTTGTAGAGAAAACTTAACTTTCACGAAGTTCAAAAGTTCCATGCGAAGAGCATGGAAATCGGAAGTGGTTATCACAATAGGGGGAATCTTTTCCTTCTTGGCATTAAGCCGGGAAAGTTTACTAGAATTTTTCTTGGATGATGGATCATTCTCATTATCCAAATCGACTTCCAAGCAGATTACTATAAGAATCTGAAGGATCGAAGAGGAATTTTCCAAATCGATATCCAAGAAGGATTACCTCGGGTAGGGTCCAAACAAGGATCGAAGAGGAATAAAGTTGAACAAGGTAGAAATTTTACAGGTTGAGCACTGAAATGAAATCATTAGAAATCCCGTTGCGCGAATCGCCAGGACGGGATTTCGTTTTCATTTTGATTACTTGGAGTGGCACAACTCCAAGTAATTTTGCCAGTTCATCTTTGATCTGATCCAGGGATTCACCACTGGGCAGTCCTTTCATGACAACCTTGAACACACGTTCAGTTTTGGTGTCGTAAGTAAAAAATTTGTGCTTCTTCTCAGTAAGATACTTGAGAAGACATTTAAATCCGTCCAAGGTTTCAGCCAATACACGGCATTCACCCCGACGTCCAATTTGTAGAGAAAACTTAACTTTCACGAAGTTCAAAAGTTCCATGCGAAGAGCATGGAAATCGGAAGTGGTTATCACAATAGGGGGAATCTTTTCCTTCTTGGCATTAAGCCGGGAAAGTTTACTAGAATTTTTCTTGGATGATGGATCATTCTCATTATCCAAATCGACTTCCAAGCAGATTACTATAAGAATCTGAAGGATCGAAGAGGAATTTTCCAAATCGATATCCAAGAAGGATTACCTCGGGTAGGGTCCAAACAAGGATCGAAGAGGAATAAAGTTGAACAAGGTAGAAATTTTACAGGTTGAGCACTGAAATGTGCTATTTAAATTTGTTGTAGCTTTAGGTAGTAGTAACACTTCCTTCAGCAAAAAGCAAATAGTTCCGCACGGCAAGAGAGCACGATGCGGACTGTTTTTCATCTCCTCATTTATCGTATAAAATTACCACTTTAGTCTGTTATTTGAAATTATCAAACCAATCCCACCAAGGTAGGCCTGATAGGACTAGGAAATGTAAATAATAATTAAAATCTCAAATGTACTATAGTTGAAAAGACGCATCTGTGTCACTTGAAAATTTTCATACATGTAAACCACACAAACACAAGAAATAAAGATCATTTAAAGTCAAAAAAAGTTTTTGTTATTTGAAATTAGCATCTTCAACTATGTAAATCGTTGACTTCACGCAGAAGTAATATAAGACAAATAGTTAAAGTAATGAATATATGTTCATTTCATAGGATGTTTTCCTTTTGTTCAAATTACACCAATAGCATTTTGCTCAAAATATTGGATTATTTTGGTGATTTCTATTGTTACCTCATTATTATCGAATAATCCGGAAATATTTGATTCAAATAAATAAATAAATATATGTTTTTGTAAGATAAGGAAACATAATTGCCTCTTTAACTTTGATTCGCTATAAAATAAGGATTTCGAAGAGAGTTTCTGGAATTGTTAACAGAAAATTGTTCACTTCAAAGGGCATGGGTACTATCCCAGTCGGTGCCGTCGGGATTTTCTGAGGCATAAAATCTCTGATCACGAGGGAAGTAAAAGCCGTTGGTCTTCAGGCCATGAGTTGATGGGTCGAGAGGTAGAGTCCAGATGTAGGAGCTGCATTCCTGGCGTCGGTAGCATTGGTACTCAATACGGAAAACAAGATCGACGGAAAACAGATAAAAAACGTTTTTGGTATGGTGCCACCTCACTGCAAAAAAATATCCAAAGATCTGATCTGATACCAAAATTTGGTGTTGATCAGCCTTAACATAAGAGGTAAAATACCTAAGAATAATACCAACAAATTGCGTGCAAATTGTTAATAACTAATAAATATATTTGAAAACTAAAAAATACATGTAGGGTATTGTATTGGTATTGTACTTGTATAATTTAGCATTGGAATGGTATTGTGCGATTTTTTGTATTTTATGTCAGGCTAATCCATACCAATTTTTGGTTTCGAGATATTCATTCCTGCTCGGGATGCTATACCTTTTCTTGCTGGAAAAAGTCTGTTGAATCGATTGTCCGGAGACTTTTTCCTGCCACCATATAGGGCCGGAAACATCCCGTGTTTCCTGTAAAATAGGGTAAGCCCTTGTCAACCAAATTATTATTATCTTTCATACAACTACAAGTACATTACAGAAAATATATAATACTTCATAAGTATATACAGCAAAAGTACACCATGTATGACCACAAGGAACCTCTATTGGCCTAATGGAGTATCCGGAAGGACAGGAAAGTGGTCAAATCATAAGAGTTGTCCTAGAACCAGTGCTGCATAATCTCGACAATACACGGCGATATTCAAAATGTTGCTTTGGTCACTCAGCTAACAGTCATCGTCAAGGCAAACCCTGTCAATTGTCAGTGACGAACATGTGGAGATTTTTATATTAGCTTAATTTGTAACGAAATTAAATTACTGGAGCGAAACAATTACATACATAGATCTGTTAAAGTAAACAAGCATCTACGGCCTGACCTGCTTGGATAACAATAATGTGACACAGAATGCACAAAACTAAACGTTTTGTTGCCAGGTGAATCTTTGTAATTGACAAAAAATGAATGAGATTTTGACAAAGGTTTTTCTGAGGATTTGTCAATATCGCCCAAAAGCCTGTCATTAACAATGACAAATCTCAGCACTGCCTAGAACCTTTTGATTTGCTTTTTCCGATATTGTTCAGAATCACTAGAATCAATGCGTATTCACCAACAAAGGTATTATTATTGTGGGGATATCTTTGTTCTACGGATAATTCGGATTGATCGTAAAAAAGCCGCATCATGAAAGTTGTGCTAAAACCTTGCCATTTTTGCTAACTTTTAACTTGGTTATTTATAAATGGATTTCAATTCTTATTACACCATTTGATTCAGATTTGATGAAAGATTTGTTTGGTATTGCAATTTTTATTGTAAATCAGTAGTATACTATTGAAATGTGATAAAATTTTATGGCCCAAATCAACCAATCACGGACTAGCTTGCCATGACTATAGAGTATAGACAAACGAGCCGAAAGTAAGCTCTAACACGGACGTAACCTTATGTATGTTCTAGGAAACTGATAATTATATGCAGATTTTTGTAAATTGTAAAGAACAAAACAAAAATAAATTGAACAAGTGGTGCTCATCACGTCATTTCAACAGAATCCGTTAGCTGTTAATCTAACATCCTAGCGGTGCCGGAGGTGTAGTTGTAAGCGTGATTGCCTCTCTCTCTCTCTCTGCAAAGGGCACACATTACCATTAGTTTGAGGTAAATAGTGTCTTTGCGAAAGTTCTTCCATATATTTTAGTCAATATTTTGATGCGAGTAAAGTTATGGTGAACCCTAAGGCTAGGAAGCCCTAAACATCAACTTTTTAGTTATTTGAGATGGATTGGCAAAATGTTCAATTTATTGTAATTGTGTGTAGTCTACAAAGGTTTAAGCCTCTCGCGCGTGCTACGGATATAGAGGACTGAATTTATCAAAATCTAGAATCGTTTAAGGAAACGCCGCGGTGAGTGTTTGCCCAAATTATAACCGTGTTTGTCTGCTATAATAAATGGCTGTGCTCACGTGTGATAAATTTATTACATGAACGTCAATGAATTCGGGATGCGCAATACCCAACAAACAATTTGAACTGAACTAAAGTGGAAGAAGCCAATTATTATGTGAAGAAGCATATTTTTGCCTGATTAAGCTTTAATGCAGTTGTCAATGTTTTTTAGGTATGCTGCGGCCTTTTAACTGAAAGAATTCACGTGGGTTTTCTAGAAAATGTGGCAGTAGCAGTACCGATTCAGAACCAATATGTATCATAATACACTAGCACATATTACATCATGAACTTATCTACATTTGTGGCCGACCTCTGCACCATCAGACTCTTCAGCCTTGAATACAATAACCAACACGATAATCATTCATCAAACAGTCAGACTGTAATTAAGAAAGCTCTTTCATAACTCAACTGCGAGTTTAACGTTCCCTCACTTGTACTTACATCGCATCATAGTTCACGTAGCGCAATGTTACCATCTTGGACTATACTGATTATGACCGTGCTGCCAACTTTACCTAGAATACTGTGTTAATTCTTGAGGAAGCACTAGAGAGATGAGTCTACTACGTGATAAGATAAGTAAAGTGCGGATTTTTCCATCATCAGTTGTTGTCCAGCTCGCTTCAATGAGAGTTTTTTTGCAGTATGCGCATGTTCCATTTCAATTCTTCTCTTCGTTAGGGATAAGGTGTTACGCAACGCAGTTGGTCATTGGTAGTGATTATAAAATAGCTTGGTTTAGCCATCGAATCGTATTAGCACGATATCTGCTGAAATAAGTATGCAGTATTGATTGAGTTTATTATCACAACAAAGAGGCTGTTGCTAGACACATGATTACGTCTGAAATGTGAATCATATGACGGGTCCCCACTCCGTATAAAATGACGAAGTTCATTCCATAGCCAGCGCCGCCGATCTTCAAAGTGCCAGACGGTGATTAAATAGAACATGGTAGATATGCTCCTATGTATGTGCTAGCTCACGGTGCATGTTATGCGAAATGTTCTGGTGATATAGTTACTGAAACGACAACGTCGAATACATCAACAAGAATCTGCTTCTTTTCATTCTACATTGTGTCGATCTGTTCATTCCAGTGTTGTCCGAGAAACAGTTCTGAAGCACTAGGCGTTGGAAGCAGCATCAGTCTGCTGAGAACTGTGTTTTACATTGCATCCCGAGAAGCAACCATGAGTGCCTATAGAAAACATTAAAAGTGTTATCATTAAAAGTGAGATCAAGAAATAGTATTTTTCTTTGTTATAAGTGCATCGTAACACCATAGTGCCAAACTAGTGTTAAGTGTAAGATAGTTGGATATAAAGTCGTACAGAATGTCGAACAAGAAAGGACGGAAAGTTACAAGGGTAAGGACAATGTGTAAACTATTCAATTGTATGACAATATGCAACAATCTATTGTATGACAATAATCATCTCTATCGGTGTTACATCCATAGTCAATTTGGAAATAAAAAACCCCAACTCCACCCAGATGAAGACATACAGAATGGAACATTGACATTTTCGATTATGCACACTTGGGATAAAATATGTCTCTAAATTCAACAACTCCAGTTCTCACTGGAGGAATATCAGTAAATTGTTTCTTCTTGAAGAAAAAAAAAATATTATGAATCGAGCGGAACTGGTTTCATTTTGCGCAGAATAGTGCAAGTTGGGGTTTTAGACGATGTTCGCATTGAAACCTAAAATTTGGTTGAAATCTCAAATCTTTTAATTGTGATGATAGAAATAATTCTTATTTGATTTTCAATAGAAAAACATCTCAAGAATCGAATAAAAATGGTTTCAACTAGCGCAGATATGTGCAAGCTGCCATTTTGACCTATTTTGCCCCAATTTCTGTATTTTCGAAAAATAAAAAAGAATAGTCTTGTTTCCAATGAAAGAATTTTATCAAATAAAGTTATTCTTGGGAATAATTCTCAGAAATTCATTGAAAAGACCCGTACTAAGAATAACAATTAAGAAAATTGAGAGCTATTTTTTTTTCAAAATAAGGGATTTTTGAACAAAACTGCCCGATTCTCAACTTGCAGGAATAATTTGAACAAGTTTCTACAGCGAGAACGGCAGTTGTTGAATTTTGAGACATTTTTATGTGTTTGTCACCAGTGTGCACTCCCAGAATCTCACTTATACTAAGTAAAACAATAAATATGACTGTGAAGTTCAGATTTCAGTAAACAAAATAATTTTTAAAAGTTGTTTAAAAAGCCGCTGAATCAAAATATTTTAAACGTTGAAAATAAAACATGATAAATGAGAAACGTAAACAGCTTTTTTTAGGGTACTAAGTAAATTCGAACACATTTTTAATTTTTTTAGAAATCTCCGGCATTTCCGAAATTTGAAAAAATACACATATTTACTAATTCAGGTTAGAACATAATGGTTTTCGATAGTCTCTATGAAAATGTAGCTGACTATTAAACTGACGATATACCCTTAACCCTTCCGTTTACTTTTCTATGGGTTGTTTTGATTGATGATTAAGAGTGTGCTTAAGATTGTTTGCACCAGAGTGAAATAATAATGATAAACGTAATCTTCTCCAATACTCATATGCCTCATTGATTCAGGGCAGAACAACACCCTTTGCGTTATCATCGGCAACTGATATACCGTATTGGAATGTATTGCATTCGCACATATTTAGTGTATTTTGCTGATTATTTCCCTCACAATACCAAGATGCTAGGCGCGAGTATGTGTTTTATTCTGGATCTTTAACACATGTTAAAGACGGCCGCAGCATACAGACGGGAATGAGCATTTGATTCTCCCAATACTCCCGAGTAATTTAATTGGCAGTTGAATAATATTTCTCAAAGATTCTTTCGAGATGGAGCCCATCAGTTGATTGGCCGTGGCTCGTGCGGACAGTTGCCACTAGTTTGTGCAGTGAGTGGAAAAAAACATCTGTGAGGAAACACTACTGGAATATGTGCTAGTTAAATGTTTTCAATACTATGAATCGTGTTTAGTTGGTTTATGGTGTGAATTAAGTGTTTTTGGAAAATACTAGATCGTTAAAATGACAGATAAGAATAGAACGGTAAGAGCAATATATTTTAACATGCGTTCAAAGTGCAAAACGAATGCAGTTGGCGCTCACAAGGGATTCAATGGAATGGTTTTACAACCCTTTCTACAGAATTGCCAATAATAATAAAAAAAGCTGGCGCTTTTAGTTTGAATTTTGTATGGGGAATTTGGATAAAATACATGAAAAATGACACTCCTATATTGTATCGATCATAAAAAAGTTTCCTTATTCTCGATTTGATTCAGATTTTCAAAACTTGTAGTTCAATCATGAATCCAGCTAGTTTGATTGAGATATTCGCTTTTGAATGTATATGAGCATTTTGTATATGAAAATTTCATCCAAATCTCCTATATGAACATTAAACCAATAGCGCTAGCTCGTGTTATGTCAAAAAGAACTAAACATTCAGAGATTGGTTATCGTAATAATTTCCATTAATGGCCGGTTTTGACTTGACGATATGGCAGTCGCCCCTAGTTAGATTTTAAAACTCTAAAATATAAGGCTGAGCAAAACATGGTTCAGGTTTATGAGGGTTTAGGGGTCGTTAAAGAAATATACAAATTGTATGAACATTTTGGTGCATTAATGTGGGGGATTTTCACTAATATCGCTCTTACCTTAATTAAGTAACCCAAATGCTGTCAAAATTGAATATGTTGTTGCTACATGGCAATGGTCAATAAAGATCAGAGCAAAATGCATCCTGATCTGAACCGTTCCGGAAAAGTGGCAGCTAAATCTATTGTTGTCAGATTTGCCACAACGGGACAGATTGTACGTGGCTCTTAAGCTTATCCCTGTTACGGTTAGTTTACTAGCAACTCGCATTAAAAATATTCGTGATAAGTATCTAACCACCTATTCGGGGACCTGGGTTAGAATACCATTCCACTCCTACTAATTATCATACCGTCCGTGTATGGTACCGTTTATTAGGGAATTCAAGAATCTTTAAATTGAGATGTTTAAATGTAGAAATATGTCAAATTGATGGATAAAAATTTGCAGTCAACAATATCAACTTTATTTAAGGTCATATTAAACAAGCTTGTGACAGCACCGACGAGTTGAAAACGTTGGGTATTTTAAGACTTAAACGTCATTAAGGGAAATTTCACTGCCCCGGAAACGTTACGTTTCCATTTTTCTAAAAATATTGGAAGATATCAAAAATGTAAACAAAAATAGCATTCTAAAGAAAATTCACGGGCAAATTTTTTTTTTGTTAGTCATCATGAAAATAAAGTTGGACTAAAAAAACCACAGAACAACGACCTTTCTGTTTTGTTGAGTCCTTTTTTCCATAAAGAGATCTAAGAAAAAACTGATTTTCTTGGATATTTGATTTTTTTCCCAATATTTTTATAAAAATGAAAACACGCCGAAAACAAATTATTTTAGGGGTGATAAACTTCCCCTTAACAACCCTGGTCGTGACCTATGTGTTGATGTTGGCTATTGTCATAGAAACCACATGTTCAATGTTACGTTTCATTTGGTTAATTTAAATCATGAATGTTAGGGAAATTTAAAAATCTCCCATTGTCATTTGAATAAAAAAAAATATAGTGGGAATGGATGTTATGTCGGCCTAAATGCCCCTAATTTGGGCCCAGACATAAATTCAGCAAACGACTAAATTTTCAATAGTGACAAAAATATCAAAATATATATTAATATAAGTTAATATTAAAGGTCAAATATGCTCTTAATGCAACGTAAATTTTATGATAATCTTTATGATAATCTTTTTTTTCTAATATGATTTAAAAAAATATTAAACGGCGTTCGACATGAATTCGCCGAAGAGCTATTTTTTGGCCTTCCTCCAATCAATCGTGCTTTTTTAATGTAATTAGTGTCAACCGACACCTTTGGGGGATTCCCGTTCTGTTTTTTACTTCATATTGGCAATATCTGATAGCTACCTTTTGAATAAACCAACCGGAAAAGAAAATCGCACTTATCCTCATTATCTTCATTGAAAAATAGGAGGAGATTTTCGGGGTTGTTTCTCCCATCAATACCAATACAACCACATGTGAATTTGAACATACCGTGTTGTCAACCAGACCGAGTAGATCAGGTATATCTTATCAGTTTTGAAGTACTCAGACAATCATCGATTGCAGCTTTGCGTGGAATCCAATCGAAAAATAAACCCTTGTACTCCTAACCGTTCGGGTTAACCTGCTTCAAGATCTGCTTTAGAGAAGGATGGGCATAGCTTTCCGTGAATACATGTGGTCTGAGTAAGTCATTGATAAGACAATGGGCTTCAATTGTTGTCATCAGATTATATGATAACAGCATTATTGATCGTTGAACGAACTAAGCAACAATCACGGCACAAATATAGCTCTCCTCTTCCCTGCGTACTCGAGGACAGATTGCGTGGATGCCTTATTGCTAACTTATTAAATTATCATTCATCGACATCTTGACGTACCTATCGTAGCTTTGATCGATGCCCATTGACGGTGTTGTATATTATGTTGACACCAGATATTTGTGTTCAGCTTTAATGTGGAAGCAAAATAGTATACATATTCCGCTTTATTGCTTTGGCCTGGGTTGATAGGATGATAACACAGTACTAATAATGTAGGCTTTTGGCAAGGTTCATGACAATAGCTTTTCAAGTAAGATAAATTGTAGGTAGCACCATTCGAATTTTGCTGATGGTTCTTTTTTATGTTTGTATACGATGTATCTCTACAAGTTGGTAAATGTTCAAATTTAGTGTTTCACGAAGCCTTTACCACTTGTTCGGATATCCGTTTTCTGCTCAAATTGTGTGATATTTTTTAAAGTATCTATGCGAGAATTAAGCTCTCCTCTACACCACATGAAGTCTGTAAGGAGTTGTGAACTAAAACATTCTCATTGAATCCTATATTGAATTTATCTCAAACGGACATTTGGACTCGGAGATAAGACTAAACATTAAATTTAATTCCTACACTTTTTTCTACATAACATGTATGAGAAAGGTAAGATAGGCCACAGTTAATTAATTGGGGGTGATGCATATTTTGTTTTTGTTTTTTTATTATAGTCACTTTAACACTCTTGGGTCATTCGTGACTTGTCCGGGGGTGAGATTTGAACTCGTGACTTTGGCGTGAGAGGTAAGGATGTTAACCAGTACGCCGGGGTCGCCCCGGGTGATGCATATATTATCTCACGCTCAAAGAGGAAAGAGAGTGTAAGATTCTTTGACAAGTATGTATAGGAAAATCGAAACGAAGGGGGTAGACGGTTTAATTTTTCCTCAATTCGCATGACATAATTAATAGCCTTTTAGGGTAATTTGTCAATTCCATCCAATTGTTGCACACTCCACATTGTTTAATGAACAGCATTTATTCCAGAAAATGCCATCTGAGAACATTATTGAAAAATATTAGTTTTATAGTGGATTTGAACCGGTAATATCTCGACCTAGTAGATTCATTGCTGGCATGATAAAGAGAAACTAGATTTATTGTTGAAAACATCATTCCTTTCCGTAACTACTACCAACAACTCAATTTTAACCATATAGGCGTTATGTAATTTTTGAGCCATTAAAAAAAATCTCGGATTTTCTGTAAAATAATAGATAAATACTCACTCACTGATACACCCAACCGGGGGATGTAAGATTCGCTAACAATTATGTGGGATTCATCATCAGAGGATGTTAGTGGAGACCGCATGAACCGAGGATGCGATATACCTAGCTGCGGTTCAATGCAAGAAAATTGGAGACCGAAAAATGTAGAGTGTATTAGTGAGGTAAATTAGTTATGTCGAAAAAAATAGGAAACAGATTGACGACTGGACTTGAACCACGAACGTTGCGATTACAGACATGAGCTTTCTCCACTGCTCTCTCCATGCTTCTGAATGTGGATAGCCTAAAAGCAAACATGAAGCGCTCATTTCCTCTCATACTCAACTTTGTATGCTTTTTCTGCTGGAGAGATTCGAGGCAAGTGTGTGCGTCGTTCTACAATGTTACAAATAAAAAGCTTACTGGTATAGTCGAAAGCGTAGATAGAACACGAAATAAAAAAGACAAAAAACCATTACATCGCCTGCAAGGTCAACTTCTACCATTCGCTGCGATGTTCATGAACAGAGGATGATAGGAAATGGAACTAACATTCATTGTAATACATTTTTGGTTTGCGTGTACTAATGTTGGTGTGCTTCCAAATTATTCAATGTAGTAAGATCGATTTTCAGGGACAATCGAGTCCAATTTTGTTTCATTTCACTTTTTTTTATGAAAATATGCACTATTTTGGTGGCGTTTTGATTTTAGGTTCATGCACGATATAATTTAATGCGCATATGCATTAGAACTAAAAATTAGTTATTTTAGATCTATCATTAGCGCTAGAACTTTTTGTCGCGGCTATAGATTTTAAAATAATAAAAAAAAAAACAATGTGGCTCACTGCTGTTATAGTAGACCAGAACATTAAAAATCTAATTTATGGCAGTTGCTGTCAAGCAATAAAAAATCAAATTGGATTTATAGCTGATTTTCAGCAACGCATAATGAAACTGCAAGAATTTAATATTACTCTTAAAAAGGTTATGAGAACCTCTTGTAGAGTATGTTTCCGTAGTGTTTTAAAACAGCTTTATTGTTATTCTCAAGCATGCTTTAAAAACCTTATCAAGAGTGGCTGGAAGCTGGAAGACAATCTTATGGTGGTTATCAGGAGGTTGTGGTGGATCTCTTAGTTATATCAACAGTTTTATAAAATTTATCTCAAAAGCCGGTAATCGACTACAATAAATCTAAAAATGTTACTTGGGTAATGACGTGTCATCCGAACTATACGTGGGATATTGCTACCATCCGGGTTACCGTTTGTTTATGGTATTTGTTTGTTAGGGTTAACTTCAATTTTCCTGAGAAACGTAGGTCTCTTTTTTTCAAAGATAAGAAAGTTTGTTTTTAAATAATTTGAGGACCACCCCAGGCTGAATAGATCAAGTTTTTGATATTTTTATTTTTATTAAACTTTAGACATTAGACATTCATTAAACAAAAGTATCAGTAGAACAACTATTGTTCAGCGCAAAAAAACTCTATCTTTTACATGTCTTGGTGTTTGAAAATACTTAAATATGTTCGTTAATATTTACAAATATTTGATGATATTTTCAAATATATTAAAGTTATCTTGCCCCTTGGGCCACCCTAGTGTTGACAAGTACCAAAAGAAGATATTTTTTTAGCACAAAAACTTAATCGGAGTCACCCTCTATAAAAAACCATTTTTAGTGTGTAACTTTTTTAATTCAAATTTCTCATGACAGTTATCTTCGAGAGACTTTTGAAGCTTTTTGTTATAAAATAATGCTTGTATCTCTTTTTATAAATAAGTTGTACCCAGTATTATTTTGAACAATAAACAAAGTACAATTGATTCTATAGAAGTTAAAAAATATCATATCTTTAAATTTTCTAACCAGATATTAACCTTTGAAAAGAGCATGTTGTTATAAGCAAATCTTCAATAATTCTTGAACGGCAAAAGATGCACAGCAAAAATTACGGCTAAGAAATTTGAAATAAAAAAGTAGAGCAAAAAACTGTTTCTTTAGAGACACCAGCTAACAACAACTTACAGTTAATAATTTTGTAGAAGAACCTTTTTTTCTACGGTTTAAATTCTGTTTGCATGAGATTTTTTTGCGTCCGTTTTTTTTTTTTAATTATGCGATCTCAAATGAGCAAATCCACGCAAAATAGCGAAAAATAAAAGAATTTTCGATTTTACCTGTAAGAATTCCATGAAACTTCGCATAATTATTCACTATTTTATAATTTTTAAACTTTTTTCACACAATATTTATATTGCCCACAAACTTTGACATTTATACCGGGTTCGCTTTGTCTTCTATTCGTTGCTATTTCTTTTATTCTCAAGGAAATTGAAGAAAAGCAAATGCGAGGTTAGTTTTTGCGTGGAGTGGTCTATATCTCACTACTTCAGCCCATAACGCCGCCTTATGGACGGTACTGGCGAATCCTGTCAGAAACTTCTTCATCATCATCACGGTATACAGAAACTCATAAATTAGCTCAGTGCTTATTATTAGCTTAGTGTCGCGTTTCTGCTTCGGCCACTACACCAAAACCAGGTGATCAATGTAAGATCAAAGAAATGATTTGTCAACTTGAGAATATTGCCTTGTATTTGACGCTAAGTAACCAAAAATGGTATACTCACTGCTGAGATCTTGAGCTATAAAGAAAATTTAGCAAATATGTACAGTTTTTGACCATTCACTAATACACTGAAGTCGCTTTTACGCGTAAAAAACATGTAAAAAAACCGTGGAAATTTCGGAATCCGTGTAAATTCCAGAATCCGCGTGAAAAAAAAACCACGTAAAATCTGAAATCCGCGTAAAAGAAACCATGTTATTTACGAAATCTACGTAAAAGAAACCGCGTAAATTCCGAAATTCACGTTAAAAAAAACGAGTTAAAATCGAGATCCTCGTAGAAAATTTTTTCCCATGAAAAGTGCTTTCGAATAGTTTTCTTAGGTTACAAAAAAATCTTGTATATATTTGTTGGACAAGTTTTCTTAAAAAATCATTTTTTTTGCGATATTAAGAGGTTTTATGAGCATGAGCATGATTGACCGCCCGCGGTTGCTACTCTGTTATTGTCAGATCAGCTGCATGTACACAGAGAACCCACAGATGATGTTTGGGAGTAACATTCATCCTCAATGTGAAAAAACTGGAGAGCTAATATTTAGCAATAACAGTGCCGGCCATGTCCGAATGCAGTTCAAATGGGAAGGAATGTGTTGACGTGATACTCGCTGTGCAGGAAACCGAGAAGTCCTCTGCGCTTCCACGAGAAATCACTGGGATGTTGGATGTGGGGAATGATTTGCAGCAGGGATCGTTTTGGTAAACTAATGCAGATTGTAGCGATTTATAATAGGTACACAAATGCATAATCTCACACGTGCAGACACACACACACACACACACACACACACACACACACACACACACACACACACACACACACACACACACACACACACACACACACACACACACACAGAGACACACACACACACACACACACACACACACACACACACACACACACACACACACACACACACACACACACACACGCACTCATGACAATAAACAGAACATCAAATGATAGATCCCTCGAAAAGAACTAAACTTATCTTTGTTTGCTTCTTCCGTCATGTTACAAGTTACAACTGTCCGATAGTGGTTTTTCCTTATGCGTTAATCTCTTCATGGAAACTTAGCTTGAATTTACCACAAACTTATTAAAACGCGTTTTTCATTCGCGAACGAAATAAACGCGATATTTAAGAAATTGTATGGACATAAATGCTTTTTTTCAAAAACTTGCACACATAAACAATTCTCAGGGAATCATTGAAAAATAATAAAATATTGGAAAAAAATAAGTTCTCTAAAAAATTCTCAAAAAACGCTATTATGAGACAATTTTGTTCAAAAACGCCTATTTTTAGAAAGTCTTTTTGTTTTACAAACATGCTTAAAATATGTATATCTTTCATTCTAGGGTTGAGCACTATGACTTACAAAACATTGATTTTTTTTCGGGACAGCCTACTAACAGATGAATTACACCTCAAATTGAAGGGTTTTTATTCAGCTTTCAAATGACACAGAGGAATCTGTAAAACATTTTGGTTATCCTGAAACAGACCACTAGGGATTCTCCTTGTGCAGAATAAATTTTCTTATTTCAAGTTCCATAGTAAGAGACGAACCAGCTAAGGGCTGAAAGTCTCTATTATAAAGCAAAAAAAGAAAGAAGGTCATTCTTCTTCTTTTTTCGCTTTTCAAGCTTATTGCTTATCGCATATTAGCTTATTGCGTGCTCTCAACTTAGTGTTCTAGAAGATGCACTGCCACAGTTATTTATTGAGAGCTTTTGATGCATGCTACAATTTTTGCATTAGTATAATTGTGTGGCAAGTACAATCATACTCTATGCCCAGGGAAGTTAAGAATTTTTCCAACCCGAAATATTCCTAGACCGTACCGGAAATCGAACCCAGCCACCTCCAGCATGGTCATGCTTTATAGCGGCACCTTTACCGACTAAGCTAAGGGAGACCCCAAGGAAAGAAGTTCCATAGTCTATAACTTTTCACCAGCTACGCATCAAAGTACAATAAACATAATGATACCAAAAGGTTTCTAATTCTGATCGCTAGGAACGCAATGGTGCCTTGAAACCTGCGTTCAAATTTACTTTTAACCAGGTTTTACAAGAGCGTTTCACCCCGTTGAAATCATGATGAACCGTTGTTCTTGTTACACAATCAACCAATGCACACATAGTACAGGCTCTGCACTATCAAGTCGAGAAAAAGTACTAAGCTTAGGAAAGGCGTAAGTTGGGGCGTTATAGTCAAAGAAGAAGATGAAATAATCTTAGTAAAAGTCTTTATTTTGATTCAGTGTATTTACCCATGGCAATGGTATACCATCATTATCAAGATGTACAATTTTAATTTTTTTACAATAACCGAACATTCGTGTTGTTTATCCAAAGGTTCCAAAAATAAACGTTGAATAAATACAAATCGCAAATAGATGTAATATTTTGGAAGGTGTCTTTAGAGCGATTGAGTTCCTCATTCTGTTCCCGCCGGATTGAGAAACTAAAAATAGGTCAGTGTTACAAGTCGTTCTACATAAACAACCATAACTCAGCTGTGCTCTGTGTCAGAGTATCAGGTATTGGGATCGCGTGCCAAGGGTGGTCACGAAAGATGGCGTATGGATACAGACGATAGACACAGTGGCAACAGCATCGGTGACGTTGCCGTTCACTTTGGCGGAACGTTCGCGGGTGCCAAAGTGACGAATATGAACAGTTACTCTCTTGTACTTTAAAATAGCAACGTTCGAGATGATTGTTCTGTGTTGGTGTATTTTCAATGATGGTGGTGGTCTTGATTAAGGATGATGTTCATCAATTAAAAAATCTACAATATTGATTAAAGCTAATTGAGTTGTGCAATCTCCTTGCCGAGTAGCGAACTAAGCTGTTTTTACGTTCCGCTGGTTTTTAACATGTTGAATATTTTTGTTTGAAAAAAACTGACCTGATCTACAGCTCAGAGTAAAACCCACGATGACGACGATGACTAACATCATAGTAAACAATCAAGTCGAAAACCACCTACGCGATGATGGGTTAATTTTTTAGTGCCGTGCAGCTAAGTCCAATGCTGAAATATATTCTATGGAGCTGCGTAGCAACTACACTGCACTGCTAGTCAGATAAAGCGTTTGGCATCATATGAAATTGTCTCACTTTTATGGCGCTATGACTTGTTGACATACACATTTATTAATGTTGATTATATCAATTTGCTTGCCGGTGGTTCAGCTGTTTTGTTATTCATGAGTCGGCTGCAACAGAACCCGACTTGTGGCTGTTGTTTTCGGTAATTTGATATATTCGGTCAACATATTGCCCCAAGTCATTGTCACTCAATCGAGCTGACTCGTAGTGAATCCCTGAACATATTTTTCATCATTTAAGAAGCTGCTGTAAACAGAATATTCAATCATCATAACTGCTGACCATTTTAACTAATTATGTTAAATTGTATGTTTCTTTTGCAGACTGATAGTGATATAGCATGCGAGGAAGCATCCAGGTTAACGGCCGATCTACAGGATGAGGTGTCACCTGAAGATGACGATGGAATGTGTGAATACCATGATATGCCGCCTCCACCGGATGGCGGGTAAGTTACAATCATTCAGCTAGTTTACGAATTGTGTTTACAAGGATACACACTTAGAAATGATTACCGACGTCGGTAATTTTTACCGAACTGTCAACAGCTGAACTGTTCGGTAAAAATTCGTTAGTTTAAAATCTTCAAAACAAGGAAAACTTCTCCGAATGCCAAGACTCGATCGAGTGTTCTGAAATTTAAATTAAGTGAAACATCTTTTGAAATAAGGGTCAAAGTTTTACCAAACGTACAGCTGTTGAAAGTTCGTTAAAAATTATCCTGATTTTTGCACTCGAAGAAAAAAAATGGTATCCCCTTGTTTATTTTGATACGGTAAGATACTCTAATAGGTTTGTTAACTCAAAAATTAATTTCAATAATTAACTATTTTTTGACAAGGGGCCCCTAATTTTTTTCGAGTGCAAAAATCAGGATAGATGGCATCATTGATAAGCTCAACTATTTTCGAGAAATTTTTAGATTGCCATGCGTAATTTAGAATTGGTGTATCAACATGTTAATGCATTATTATAAGAAATGTATCCGTAAATTGAGAGATAAATATATACAGGGTGACTGGTAATTTGTGTAGACCACATTTGCAGCAAAAAATTGTATAGCAAGGTAGGTCGAAAAATCATTTCTTACCGATTTATTGATCTATTTATTTTACATTGCCGAACAACACTACCACTTTTTGCTCGGGCACTTGTGAATATTACCAAAGTCCACCAGGAAGTAAGCATTGCTAGGGTACTATGATTAAATCCATCCGAAAGTAAGCCTGTGGCGCCAATCGAATAGACTGGTTAGTAAACAAAGATTAATCATAGATGCCAAGCAATGCTTACTCTCTGGTGGGCTTTGGTAATATTCGTGAGTGTAAAATAAATAGATCAATAACTCGTTAAGAAATGATTTTTCAACCTTCCTTGCCAAACATTTTTTTCCTGCACCTCCTTTCGGGTGTAACACGAATCACCAGTCACCCTGTAAAATAAATTTATTTTATGGTAATGGTTATCCTTATTTTCGAATGTTTCTTGGTCGGACTGTTCTTCATCGTCTATGTATCACCTGAAGTTTTACGGCTACCCTCAACTAAAATTTTTTCGAGCACACTTTCGCAGTTGATAATTGAGAGCTTTCTAACCGTATACTATTTTTGCCTTTACATCGTGTGGCAAACAGAATGATATTCTATACCCAGGGATGTCGAGAAATTTGACCGAATCATGAAACAAACCCTCCACTTCAGGCATGGTAGAAGTATAAGGGATCCAAAAGCAATCTGTGTTTTCTACGTTGGCTTCTTTCCTTGAATTTTGAGTTACGTTACTGACTGGACTCTTAGGCCCTTTACTACATGTTTGGAGCAATACTCTCGCATTTGGAACATCATTACATCGCTAATTATGCAACTGTGTAATACAGCATTAAAACAGGACTTCCTTTAGCAGTGTTGCATGCTTTAGTATTGAATTTTTTTTTAAACAAAATTACATATTATAAGTGCATTGGAACGCATTGATCATTCTTAGGGTATGTTTCGGAGCAAATTTTTATACGATGTCAAAATTAAGAACCACTATCGTTCAATTAACACGTGGAATTGACTGATCTATGTTTGTAGGGTGACTATATGTAGAAATTGACCTCATTAAGTGAGAACAACTCTTTTTTTTGGTTCCATTTGGGGTCTCAAACAACTGTGCAAAATTTGGGGACGATTGGTTGTAACCCGGCTTTCTGCATGACGTTTGAAATTTGTATGGAAATTAGTATGGGAAAACCTGAAACAGATGTGACCAACCAGTAGTGGTAGATAAACCAGTTTTTGTGTATGGATATTTTTAGTAACTCGGCGATTTCTTTTCAAATGTTAATTCTTTTGATGAAATTTTTTCTACATTTTCTTTCTTGTAGTAATAGCGATGTTATGAAGAAATAATTTATCGAAGAAAGTGTTCCATTATCGATATATTTGCTTAAAAGTGTATTTCTTCATACATTATAAAGTTGGTTTTCCACCAGCCCATACAATCGAAGGCGGTGTTCTCTCTGGTGGTGAATACTTTCAGAAGCAGTACGAAACACCTAATTAAATCAATTTTGCTAATTAGTTACACAAAAAATTGGAGCAGGCGCCGTCTCTGTGCCCAAGCGAGAAATCAGTGCTGCAAAATATCAATATCAATTCTCACAAAATGCTGATTTCCACTAGCCACCTGATGTCAGTATCAGCTCACATAGTTCCTATATCAATATCACTCTCCTCAATTTCAGTGCGCAAATTACATTGACATCGTAATGAGACCTACTGATATTCAAAGTTCTGTAGCAGATATTTCTGATTTACGCTAGCTGATCGAGAACAGATCTTTAGAAAACTCAGAACAATGCACTAGTTTTACTAAATACTTTATTAATTGAGAAAACTGTTAGATTTTCATCTGTCAACTAGTGATATTCATATGAATTCCTATGTCAAAACCATAACCCCCGATATCATGCATGTTACGAATATCAGTGTCGAAAGCGAAATTCAGTGCTGGAGCAATATCTTACGTCAATTGACATTGTTGACAGCACGCAGCACTTTGAAGAAATGAGAAATTCTTTAACGTATTTCCGTGAAATGTTGAATCTCCCTGATAACGTCTGAATATTGTGCCATATTTTCGCAAGTGTTCCAATAACAATAGTGTTTCTGAATTTGCAATTTATTTTCAACTCCCTTTAATTAAGGTATATTCACATATTTGCATCCTCAAATCAGCTTAAAATTCACGGAAAACTATTAATTTTCCTAAAGATTTAACTCATTTGCACCTACATATACTTGCAGTAGTGATCCTATAGTAATTAATGGAATCCAGTAGAAACCAGTAGCATCCACTATTAAGGACTGTATCGAAAATAAGTTGTAAACAAATGTTTGCTTCCACATCAATACATAATTATTTTTAAATAAATGAAAGTTCTGTCGTGTCATTCTTTTTTTAAATTTTGATAATATAAAACAAACCAAAAGATATTCTTTAAGGTACTGGTATCATGTTAGATTTAGATTTAGATATAAGCTTTTTTTATTTATTGACTAAAGTTTCTTAAACGCATTTACTTGGAATCTTTTTTTCTGGAAATGTATTTTTTACATTAACATTTATAACATTCCATTTTGTGCATTTTCGATGATTTTTTTTCAAATAAACCTGCTATTCCAGCAGACATATTTCTGACAGATTTTCGAACATCTTAATTTATTTTGTAATGTCAAATTTAAGTGAAAATTTTCCTAATGGAACATAATTATCTCACACGTTATTTTGATTAGTAGTGACGTTAATGCTTGGCATACACAGTTTTGGTCACGAACTGCTCATTTGCTAATAACTTTGCACACAGTTGACAAAACATAGTTCTGTTTGAAGCAGTAGATAGAATAAAGTTTAAGCTTGTAAGGGGCTATTCATAAACAACGTAGACAGGGGGGGCAATCATTCACGGCCCATACAAATTTATTATTTTTTGTATGTACAATTGTCTACGCAGGGGGAGGGGGGGGGGGGTCAATAATCCCAAAAAACTGTCTACGTAGTTAATGAACAGCCCCGAATAAGTAAGTACGAAAAAGTATATTTTAATTCTACCAATAAACTGTACCGTAAAACGGGGTAACATTGATAATTTTTTAAAGTATATTCTAAATATTTTTTACAGCAATGAATATTTTTTAAATTTAATATTTTTAAAACAAGTACTGAGGATCCAGGAGTTAATTCGTTAGTTATTAGTTCAACGGAAATTAAAGCATATGCATTTTTTGTTAAGTTGTTTGACCGAACATCAGTATTTTGATTTGGGGTTACTTTGATAATGATCGATGAATGTAGAAAAAAATCGTGAAACTCAAACTTTTCAGTTCTTTAAATATGAAACTTTGAATGAGTATATCTGAGAAAACATCATAGGCAATAATAATACAACATTGAATTTGTGATGGCTATATCGGAAATACATTTCATAAATGATGGTTTGAGTGCTTTTTCAAACAGGCGAAAAATACAAAAATGGTTTTTTAATCTGTTTGTAAAATATGTACACACACTATATAAAAACTATATACGATATCAACGGAAATACCCTAAGCTACAATATGGAACCAATATTTCTAATTTAGAGAAAGCGCAGCGAGTAAATTTAATCTTTACATTATACTATCAATGTTACCCGCATTATCAAAGATACCTCGTTTTACAGTACTTGTTTTTGCGTTGTAAAAATCAAGTGAGAAATGCTCACTGCATATCTCGGACTTAAAGTCTAAGAAATCATTGGAGTTTATTCAAATGTTAAGATTTACCTGTTCTTTGCATTTCTGTAGTAAGCTATGATCCTAATCTATCAATTACTTTAAAGAAAAACAAATTTCAACATCTGAGTGAAAAGTTATTAACAAATGAGCAGTTGGTGTGTACAACTGTGCATGCCAAGCATGGTGACGTTTTCATGGTGTATTTTGTTTTGAATAATTTCGAATACAGCATTTTGAGAAAATTCCAAGCCTCGTCGATTTGCATTGAAGTTGGAGTGGGCTCAGCTGTCTAATAATTCCATTAGTCCAATGCAGATGAATTGGAAACGGTATGGAATTTACCGGTAAATGTCTCCTAATTTTCAATAAAATTTCATTCATCCGTAAGTGGCGCCACTAAAGGTAGAGGGTCCATAAGGTGCAAGCTTTCCATACATAAAACTGCGGATATTGAATGTTAATGCATAAACGTATTCCTCAACTACTGTTACCAATTTCCCTTGACGCATTTTTTTTTCTCGTTCTATTTTTTCATTCCAGCTACGGGTGGGTGATTGTGTTTGCGTCGTTTATGTGTAACATGATAGTGGACGGTATTGCGTATACCTTTGGTGTGTTCCTGAATGAATTCGTGCAGTACTTTGGCGAAGGCAAGGGTACGGTAGCGTGGGTGGGTAGTTTACTTAGTGGAATGTACTTAAGTGCTGGTCCCGTGGTGTCGGCACTGGCGAACAAATATGGCTGCCGGGCAGTCTGTATAGCTGGTAGTATAATCTCCAGCGTGGCATTTGCTCTCAGTACCTTAAGCCCGAATGTGACCGTGATGATGCTGACCTACGGTGTGATGGGAGGTATCGGATTTGGCTTTATCTATCTACCCGCAGTCGTAGCCGTCGGGTATTACTTTGAAACGAAACGTTCCTTGGCAACCGGCATCGCCGTTTGTGGTTCCGGTTTCGGTACCTTTGCCTTTGCTCCGCTGGCTAACATGTTACTAGAGCATTTCGACTGGAAGAGTTCCACACTAATATTAGCTGGTCTAATATTGAACTGCGCAATTTTCGGTGCTATGATGAAACCTCTCACGTAAGTTCCTCTGTCCACATAGTGCCCACAGGTACTTATAAGCATCCTTTTCCGTAGCTATCCAAAGGAAGATAAGGTTAAACCGTTAATGCAGCGCATGTATGAGGAAAAACGAATGCAAATGGAGCGTGGCTCAATCGGTGGTTCCTACTTCATGGTGCAGTTACCAGACGGTACGATGGAAAAAAGACTGAAAGCTCCTTTAAATGCCGATCCGGGCGTACATTCGAGTTTGGCTCTCGATCAGCTAGCCGCACAACAGGGAATGACTAATGTAGCCACTCTGCCTACTATCACCGAAGCCAAGGTCCAGGAACAAAATGGCTCCAGTAATTCTTCATCCGAGTCCGAGCATATAGAAATGAAGAAACCATTGCAAAGGAAACGCACTACCAACTCCGAGTCGGATGCTAACGATTACAGTATAAACAATATGCCGCGCAACGCATCACAACCTGCATTCACCAGTAATCAGTCGGGTGAGTCTGTCCCAAATAGTTACACAAGTTTACAAGCTTAATTGATATTCTTGAACAGGTATTCCAAAGAACGGATCCGTTCCAACGTTTGATCGTGTCCGTAAGCATTCGACAGGTGAAAGATTCAAGCCATCCTTAGCTGCCATTAAAGCAAGCTCTAGAGGTGATGTTGGTAGTAACGGAGATGTACGTAAATCTATGCATTTAAAACTGTCACGCGGCTATGTCATCGGCAGCAAAAATAATAACGCTGAAGATTTTGTTAGTAGCAGCCACTTTTTATCATTTACTGAATTTG
This sequence comes from Ochlerotatus camptorhynchus, assembly GCF_037179485.1. Lineage (NCBI taxonomy): Eukaryota > Metazoa > Arthropoda > Insecta > Diptera > Culicidae > Ochlerotatus > Ochlerotatus camptorhynchus. Next base: position 494,811 of record NW_027040791.1, on the reverse strand, counting down.
AAATATTTGCTATATTGTAAATGTGTTCTTTCGATATTGGTTGATAGTGTGTTCAAAATTAATAGATTAATAACCCTTTCGGTTGCATTTTTAATATCGGTAGATTGAGCTTCAATGATTTATTTTTCTTCTATGGACCGTGGATTAAATGACCCTGCCTTTCTTCGGTTGAAATTGGATACCGCATATTTCCCCGGTCCTATGTTAGTGTTTTTCCCTCAGATTTACCGCTCTGCTCCCGCTTGCTTTCCGCTTCAATTAACACTTGACTATTTCCGTAGGCACCCGTTGGAACCTGAGCATAAACTTCCTAATTGGCCCTGTCTTATACTTATCGTTTATACAATTAGATGCACAATTAATTCCAATTAGCATATGCAAGAGAGTTTAAATCGACATAAATGTATGGTGCATAAGCATAGTCTTGCAGATGCTAGTATAAATAAGTATCTTTTGTAGGTACATCATTTTTGGTTCAGTATATTCCGGTAATTCCGTGTGTATCGTTTTTATTAGGCTCGAGTGAAAAAAAAAGTAGTTTTAGCGATCTAATAGGTGTTCAGCGCTGTTATTATCTATCAAATAGTGATCATCGCTTTTTCACATAGACTAGTCAAATCATACACTGATTCATTATATACATACTATATTATAGTTTTTGTTAGTTAGAGTTTACTCTTTACTTTTCGAAATTGTTTGAGCAGCTCATGATCGAATGAATGGTAATGAATGATCATGAGCTGTTCTGTCGTATTCCGGGTACATTGCATGATTAAAAAAGAAGGCTAAAGGTCTGTTTATTGGTATTTACTACCCTTCATAAGTATGGGATTGCTTACAAAAGTATTGCAACACTCATATTGAAAATTTTAGCATCACCCCAATTATTCACATTCTCTTTGGATGATGCAGTATTCAATATGATACTTTTTCAAACGATTTCATACTTATAACGGGTAATGTGAGTAGTGTTTTCCGCATTTATGACAACCGTCAGTTATGACAAATGGGCCTTATGCCAAACGGCGTTATGCCAAACAGCATTATTTTAAAATAGGTACTCCTATCCAAACAAGTGTTAAAAACTTAAATACAGTCATCTCATCTTTACTCGATATTGAAGTGACCATCGACTTGCAGAACAATAACTTCTGAACTCCCTCTCTAAAATCTCTAAACATTCCATGTTTTTTATAGACAGTCCCAAAGTTTTAAGAGCATGACCGTGTGCGAAGAAAATATTTGCAGAAGGATATCATGGATTCTAATATGAAATACGAAGCGTGCAATAGTTTATGCTTTGCTATGCTGTACTAACTCTAGGCAAGCGTGTCCAACCTTACAAAACTTTTTTTTCCACTGGCTGCAATGTTCGATGGATATGTTTCCAGCTGCATTTGATTTATTTCTTTCATATTCTGGCATAAGGTCCATTTTGCTGATGCCAGGATCTCAAATAATCAAACATTCCTAAAAACACCAAAATAACCCATAATTCGCAAAAATGGCATTGTAACTCTTAAATGGCTAGAAACATCATAACATTTAAGGCTTTTTAAGGAATTTGAAAAGAAATTTAATTTAAAGATTATTGAGATAACAAAAATTGAGAAAGTTCGAAACCAATTGTTTTTAGTTTTTATCAAAAACGGCTTGGATTTCTTAGTATTAGGACCTCACATTCGACTTATCAGCCGTCTGATGTTTGTCAATCTGCATGCATTATTACCATTAAATAGTCAGTTCATATTTAACCTTCTCCGTGTGCTCATTATTTTGGTTCATATGTATTCTTGAGAATTCAACCGAGCAACTATTGAAAAACATTTAAATAACTATTGATTTCGAACAAACACTTTTTTTATAGATTCGATAATTTTAGACTTTAAGGAACATTTTTGTTCTAGCACTTATTTCAAAAGCACATTTTTGCATCTCAAATCAATGAAAAACCTTATGGGAAGAAAAGGGTTAATAAGTGACTGAAAGCAGAACAAAGTTTTATACAAATTGAAAGAAAACATTTAAATTTAAGACCATGAAGAAGCTTTTGGACTGGGTTAAGTCAATTGCTGTCAAACTTTTGTTGACAGCGACCCACTATTGATATTGAGGAAAAAAAATACCGTAAATATCCCCATAACCCTTCTAGCACATACTTTTTTTGATACTCACAAAAATGGTCTTAAAACATCTAAATAGCTTGAAAAAGTCTGACATGTCACCAAAATGTCACCATGGTAAAAAAAAACTTCAATAGTTTAAAAAAACGGACCATCTTGGTAGCCAATATATACAGTCACCCCAGTATTATGGGCCAGCTAGTAACTATTATGGGTCAATCAGTTCTGCGTGTTAATCAAATAGAAATGGCCCATAATTGTGGGTGGCCCATAATACTGGGTGATTGTATTGAATACGTTTAAAAACGTAAAAATCGTCTTGAAATCCAAAAATCGCCCAAATATTAAACAAAAAACAGATTTCTAATATGATTTTACTTGTTTTTAGAATAAACATTTCGCAGAAATAATTTTAAGTAACTTTGAGAGTTGCACCATAAATTGTTAAAATATTGTGTACAATTATAACTGGTACCTTTATTAGAATTACGATTATCCTGTTCAAAACAACTGAATAAATTGTTGTTCATCAAATAAACCAATCTTGTTAATATTACGTAGGTTAAATGTTAAGTTCATCAAACATATCACATAAAATTACTTGCATCGCATCGCATCTCATTTGCTGTATCCATTATTGCTAACTTTGCACTAGTTTGTAGTTTGTAGTGTTTGTTGTGTGTAAGTGTTTCCCGTAGAAAAATGGCAATATTTTGACGAAATACCCTTTTTTTTATCCGTACTCTGTTTACTCGAAAACGCTTTTTAGGATGATAGTGTAATGTATACGTCCAAGGCCTCTCTGAAAGGTGATCGCCCGGTAATGGTTCGTCCGCTGTCCCGTAAGGATATCTTCTACTCGGGATCCGTCACCAACCTGAAGGAGTTCCAGTCGCAAAAGTCACTCACCAACTATCGCAACTCTGTGATTTCGTTGACCAAGTTCGAGCGTGATCACAGAAGTGATGTTGCCCGTGATGATTTGGAGAAAGGATCTGAACGTGAGTTACTTTTTTTTTTTCTTCTAAAGACTCGTGATTTTGGCTCACTATATAATTGGTTTCCATTGTAGAGTACTCCCTCTGTCCGTGTTTTGTGCTTCCCGAATCCTTCAAGAATGCCATCGGAGCAATGATGGATATGAGCTTACTCAAGGATCCGGTATTCATGATGATTGCCATTTCGAACATTTTCGGCATGGCTGGACTGTACGTCCCCTTCGTGTACTTAGTAGATGCGGCTGTGCTCGATGTAAGTTATTGACACATGGATCTTTCCACAAAATCTAATATCCTATATTGTTTGATTGCAGGGAATTGAACAAAATTCCGCCTCGTTCCTTATTTCCATAATCGGTATTACTAATACCGTTGGTAGGATTGTTTGTGGTTACGTTGCTGATTTCCCTAGTGTAGACGCCTTGTTCATGAACAATGTTTGCCTTGTAATTTCTACGTTTGCCGTGTCTTTGACGCCGTTCTGTCATACTTATCCTGCGTACGTAGCGATGGCGATTGCCTTTGGAATTGCAGTTGGTAAATGAACATTGCTTTTTGTCCTTCCACAGTGTGAATTCATACAATTATTTTCCATCCCCACAGCTGGTTACATCTCGTTGACGTCAATTATTCTGGTAGACTTGCTGGGGCTAGATAAGCTTACAAATGCCTTTGGTTTGCTGATCCTTTTCAGAGGGGCTGCCACAATCGTTGGCTCACCCTTGGCTGGAGCACTCTACGATGCGACAAAGACGTATTCGATTCCGTTCTTCGTTGCGGGTGGCTTATTTGGCCTGTCGGCCATATTCAGTTTTGCTGCACCGGCAATGAAAAGGTAAGTTTAATTATTTATCATATCTCAGTATCATTTACCGTCATACAATTCTAACTTAAGACATTGTTTATCGAAGACATGTTGAAGACATTTCTTGATTTGTGAAATTTTTTGAAAAAATGTTGAACTTGAGATTTTCAAAGTTTTTTTTTTTTTTTTGTTAATTTTAGGCAAACAATTGAAGATTTACTATAGAAATTAAGATTTTGACTTCACATTTTGAGTTCCTTCGTGATAATGTTGATTGTAATCAAAAGCGGTTTTTTTTAATATCACTTTATAAACCTTGTCGATGGAGTGTTTTACAATCGGAGTCTAGGAGGCAATGAACACTGTCCTTTTCTTCATCTTAAGGATTCCCAGATGATGCTCGGTAGCTTAGTGGTATCGTTTCTACTTACTGAGGAGAAGGCCCGGAAGTTCAATCCCAGGCCCGTCCCCTTCCTTGCAATTTTCACAATACATCACTTTACAATAGTGAATCCTGATCTAAAAATAACCCAACTCTCACTAACACAACAATTATATCCATCCCCATGGCAATTGTGGAGATGCAGGGGTATACTCTCGGTCTCTAGTATACTACGATTTAACTAATCATCCTTCCATCTCCCCAAAGACCGTGAGGACTTGGCCGGCGTCGATACTGATCTATAAATAGAATGAATCTGTGAACTTGTACATTGAAAATGGAAATCTTATCAGAAGCTTCATCAATGTTGGTTCTCTGTGCAATTTACTGGTCCAGATCAGTAGTAACATTGTAGTAACTATGATGTGCACGTCTTTTTTTTTTAATAAAAAATAAATAAAGATTCGTAGGAAGTACAAGTTTTCCGTGATTTTGGTTTTTTTTTTAATTCAGTGAACGCTATATTCAATATGTGATATCACTTGACTATGCTTTACGAATAAGAAAAATGTCCTTAATTTCTACGAAGTTACTATTTATCAAGCCCTCTTAATTATACCAAGATGTCAGTTCTTCTGTGAACTGCTCTGAACTTCCGGGAAGTTCCTCACATTTTCGACGAATATTCCTAAACATTTGGGCAGTTCCCTGAAATTGAACGTAGTTCCCTAAACTTTATTTTTTTTTAAATGTAATATCATTAACAAGCTGTTACGAAGTTCCTGAAACTGATACGAAGATATCTGATATCTTAGAAGTTTGTTGAACTTTTACAATATTTTTTGAGCTTCTATGAAATTTCCTACGTTTCCTGCATTTGCTACGTTTCTCGCTACAAAGTTTATTGCGCTTCTACGTTTCTCGTTGATTTTCTAAAACTTAAAAAGTTTCCTGAACTTACGTGGGTCATTGGGGTGAATTTCCCTATAACGAACGCCATTAGGTTAGCTAAAATTCAATGACTACTTCGTCTTACGGTACACCCAATTATAGGTACCGTAAAACGGGGAATCTTTGATAATGCGGGTAACTTTGATAGTATATTATAAAGATTAAATTTACTCGCTGGGCTTTTTCCAAATTAGAAACATTGGTTCCATAGTATAGCTTAGGGTATTTCCGTTGATATCGTTTATAGTTTTTTACATATTACTAACGAATTGACTCTTGGATACTCAGTACTTCTTCTAAAGATATAAAATTTGAAAAGCATTCATTGCTTTAAAAATTATTTAGAATATACTTAAAAAAAAACTATCAATGTTAACCCGTTTTACGGTAACTGAAACACGTTTACTTTTCCGTGCTCCTGTAACCATTTTGATTTCCATTGAACGGCCTTTGATTAGACCTAACGAAATTATTCGGAAAATCTCTATGAGGTCTGAATTTTCTATCGAACGAATTGTTTTGTTGATGTTTTCGTTGATACCGGTTAAAATATTTGGGTTGATTAACATGATTATCCCAATTATTTCGGTTCCTTTGTGATTTTGATTTTTCAGCGATGTGAATACACTGAAGTCTTTTTTCGATATCCTCAATTTGTTTTTCGTAGATACACTCTTCCTGTAAACATTTGACTAGTTCATTGAAGGTGTTATTTTTCTGTGATTTTGCCATATTTTTCAAGTTCCTATTTTTCAAACCTCCCAAAAAATGTATCCTCAAATTCCGTAGTGCATATGACTCTCTGCCTTTGGCATTATTTTCTTCATATTCATCCACGTGTTCTTTTAATGTTAATGCCCTATCTTTGTAATCTTGAAAGGATTCGTTTGGTCCTTGTTCCAAAGTTTCGATTTTCTGAAAAATTTCTTCCAGCTTAACATTTGTCCCAAATTCTCTTTCGAGATTGGTTCTCACTTCGGGCCATGTTTCCGCATAAATGCGTTTGAAATACCCTGATGCCGGATCTTTCAATTTCATCAAAATTACCTGAATTAAAGGTTCATGCGATTCTTCTACTGGCAATTTCTTAGCGAAGAAATCGCATTGGTATAAAAACGATCGTAATTCTGAGGCCGCGCCTCTGAACTCTGGAATGCATTGAATAGCTCTTTCAGTTGGGAACTCTGCCATTTTTTTGTTTGTTTTTCGAAGCAAACGAGAAAAAATGCGACTGTTTCTCAGTCTCTTATTAAATTATGGGTATTGCTATTATCTTCCGTTTTTGCGAATTTATTTGGATCAAAAACGCTTTCAGCGTAAATTCAAGACAAAATTATTTTTTTCATGTTTTGTGCTTTGTTAATTAAATTTGCCTGCTGGCCTTTTAAATTTGTTGAAATTAATTTAACGTTCCCTTAAAGTGGTTGAAAAAAAAGGATAATAATTACACCGCAAAAATTCTGAATTTTACTTATGATGTAGACATTGATGAGTGGAAACTTATATTTCATATCACGCAATCCAGCATCTTGCAAGAAATATTGCTTACAAAGATTAAATGTACAATATTTGAAACATTGCTTGAAACGTATCAGAACTTTAATCAATTTATAATGTTCACTTGTATGATATGAGACGCTCCATTTATGTGTATCTAGAATAGAACCTTACCATTTTTTTTAAACTGTGTACTCACCCTATCAGGAGCAGGATCAGGGTTATTCCTTGTTGAGTCTGCGATGAAGTTCCCAGATGAAGTCCCCATACTCCGTTGCGCATCCATGTTTCACTCCCGTGTTGAAGTGCCCAACGTAGAGCAACAACTCGCGTGGTCTTTCTTTCTCCGTAAAATGAAAGATAGTGCAATTCCATTTCTACTGTATGGAAAAAGCTTGATGAATCAGTTATCCTGAGGTTGGAACTGTGCTCGTCCGCACCTAGCAAACCTCGGATAATAAACTCATCAGAACAACTGCCCCGATTCTTTATTCTTCGAAACCTTTTATACATGAATTTGTTACTTAAACTCTACACAATAGTTTTTCTCCAGTATGTACATATAAAGCGAGACAGATAGCTTTTCTCTTGGAAAGTCGGTGTCTGTTTTTTTAACAAGAATTAATGCTCCTCGCGGTAGGAACGGCTATGTAGGATGCTTACTCATCAATGTTTACTTTGACCTTTCGCGAAGCACCTAGTTAAGCCAGCGCGCATCGCTAACGACGCGGTAGCAACTGTTTATAAACAACTGACCCTGGAAATGTGTGACATTGTCACTGCTGCTGATAAGTTGTGTATTTTCTCGTACCGTATGGGGGTCTATTACTGGTTAATTTCTTATTCAGATTGATATTGGAATTTGAGGCTTTTGCAGCACAGGTGATCCATAACTTTTCGGCCCATCTCATATTTGTCAAGCTATGCATTCAATAGTCAGTACTTATTTAAGCTTCTCCGTATGTTCATTATTCTCGAACATTTGTATTCTTGAAGATTCAACTGAGTTTCTATTGAAAAACAATTAGCATACTATTGATTTTAAATAAAAACCTTTTTTATGGATTCGATAATGTTAGGCTGTATAGAATTTTCAAGCACTATTTTCAAAAACGCTTTTTTGCATCGCGAAACAACCAAAACCTTTCTGAGAAGAATGGGTTAACAAACGACATTAAAGCTTGGAGTTTCAAGCTGGATATAATAAACATAACCAGCAAAGTTTTGCAATTGAGAGATATTAGTTCCATAATAGTGCAGGTACTCGCATAACAGTCCCATTCTGTTTATCATCATCACAGTTAACCACAGGAATGGTGTTTATTTTTATTGTACTTTTAAAAATCACACTGAAAATTATAGTTTCAAATTGTTTGTTGGGTTACATTCTCAAAAACGCAGATCACTCATAGACTGAGGAAGTTTTTCACGATTTTTCTCAAAAATCTGCTCTAGTATGACAAAAATCGATGACAATTCTCGATGAACATTTCAAATGGTCCTATCTGCTTTGAACGATTCTCTTCATCGACTTTCTCTTTTGATAACCACTGCTATGCAAACAGGTTTTGCGTTATTTTTACCTCATATTTTGTTAAAAGATGTTCTTATCTAGTGTCCAAAACGTTAAATACAACAGGGAAAGGTTATGCAGCTGAGTTATTAACGAAAGAAAAAGTCACCAAAGAGAATCGATCAATGCAGATAGGACCTTTTGAAATGTTAATATATGAATTTTATTCGAAGACTGAGTAAAATTCTTCACAAATTTCCGCGTATTGAGGCAAATCAAATTTTGTTTTAATAAATTGTCTAGGGGGAATGCGGGTAAAATAAACACAGCAGGTCAAATGCACACTTGATATTTTAAATAGAGAATTCATATTTTTTTAAATGTAAACAAATGAAGGGGTAGAAGACGCATCCCATGTAAACTTCTCAGTAATATGACAGATATAAGTCGATTGATTCAACAAGAGACTGCCGCAACATGTTTTCTTCAACTATGGCAAACATAATGATACCAACAATCAATACGAAACTAACGATTTTAAATTGGCTCACTACTTGACTAGCCTATTGGTCCCAAGCAAATCGATTAACGTACCCCATTCTAGTATAAATTCCAGTACTACACTATGTTTGTTTTGACAGATAAAATAAGGGGGTCGTGGATTTGCATATGTTTCGAGGGGTGCATGGATTAACTTAGGACCGAAGATAGTACCAGAGCTGATTTAAAAAATTTGAGCTCGTTTCTTCGGGACCTTCTGGTCTAAGGGTTACCTCTATGATGATACTACTTCTGTAGTGCTTTAATTCAGTACCTCGATTCAAGTTGAACTTTGAGGCTTTCTGGAAAAATCATAAAGTATCAGAAACCGACATGTACATTTTGAGATATTTAGGTTTTTAACATATTTTGGATAGATGGAGATGCTTAACGTCAATATCAGACTTAAAGTAAACATTTTATACGATAGATGAGGAGATTTTTTTTTTTTTTTAATTGCGTTTATTTTTCCAGGCTCATTTGCCGTAGCTTTGCGGAGCCGATATTCATTGTTTGGATGACAAAATTTCTTAAAACTAACGTTAGTAAAGCGGGGGCCGATTACTCGCGGCTATCTCGAGGTTAGGGGTAACAAATTGTAACAAATGGATGGCAGGGTAGGGATTGAGAACGCAAGGTTTGGAGAGCAATGTGCTTTTTATCTCGAACTAAGCGACCAACTGACGAAAAAGACAAACATGGGGGTACACCGATGGGCAGCTAACAACTTGGGGGAACACAAGATGACACTAACTACTAAATCCTCAGATCGATCCGTTTTAAAAACACATAAATTAAATTAAAATATTCGAGATCTCGGCTCGCCAAGATGTCTCTAACGGGCCGCATAGGTTGTTTTCCTCGGGCCCTAAGGGATGCGGATAACTCGGATCTAGCAACACAATGTAGGGTGCATGACCAAAGCACGTGGTCGATATCGTGATAGCCACTACCACAAGCGCACAAATTGCTGCCTGCGAGCCCGATTCGGAAGAAATGCGAGTCTAACGAGTAGTGATTGGACATGAGCCTTGATATGACACGTATAAAGTCACGGCTCATGTCCAATCCTTTGAACCATGGCTTGTTCGACACCTGTGGGAGAATAGAATGTAACCATCTTCCCAGATCACTCTCATTCCATTTTTGTTGCCAGTTGGTGAGGACGTGCTGACGGGTAATTGAGAAAAATTCCGCAAAGGCGATTTGTCGATCAAAAATATCGCCTTCCATAGCGCCCACCTTAGCTAGCGAGTCCGCTTTCTCATTACCCGGAATTGAGCAATGAGATGGGACCCAAGCTAAGGTGATAGTATAGGAGCAGTTAGATAAAGTACTCAATTTTGCTCGGATTTCGGTCAGGAAATACGAGGAGTGCTTCATCGGCCTCATTGATCGAATAGCCTCCAACGAGCTAAGGCTATCAGTAAAAATAAAATAGTGATCAGATGGTAGTGAGGCAATTTGCTCTACTGCGTAAAATATGGCTGCTAGTTCCGCAACGTATACGGAACAGGGTTTTTGCAGTTGATATGAGGCGCTATGAAATTCGTTGAATACTCCAAATCCAGTGGAAGCGTTTATAGTTGACCCATCTGTGAAAAAACTCTTATTGTTACTAACATGGTGGTACTTGTTTGCAAAAATTAAGGGAACAACCATCGATCGATGGTGATCTGGTATTCCACGGATTTCTTGCAACATGGTCAGATCAAAATTTACAGAGGAACTATAAAAGTCTTGGAGGCAAACACGAGAGGAATTGAATGAAGAAGGGCCAATCTCCAGCGTCATGTACTCGTAATAGAGACTCATGAATCTTGTTTGAGGATTTCTGTCGAGCAGCTTCTCAAAGTTTTCTATTACCAATGGGTTCATTACTTCACAACGGATAAGAAACCGGAAGGACAGTTCCGCGAAACGATCTGTCAGTGGGAGAACACCCGCGAGTACTTCGAGGCTCATCGTATGCGTCGAGTGCATACAGCCAAGCGCGATTCGGAGGCAACGGTATTGAACCCGTTGCAGCTTCAGGATATGTGTTTTCGCCGCGGATTGAAAGCAGAAGCTTCCGTACTCTAGAACCGACAAGATGGTTGTTCGGTACAACCTGATCAGATCTTCCGGGTGTGCTCCCCACCAAGTTCCAGTGATTGTACGAAGAAAATTGATTCTTTGTTGGCATTTTTGTTTCACATACGCAATATGTTTTCCCCATGTGCTTTTGGAATCGAACCAGACACCTAAATACTTGAAAGATATACTTTGAGTGATTGTTCTACCCTTTAGTTGAAGCTGTAACTGTGCAGGATGATGCTTCCTAGAAAAAACAACCAACTCAGTTTTCTCCGGAGAGAATTCGATACCCAGCTTCATAGCCCAAGTAGACAAATTGTCTAAGGTATCTTGCAATGGTCCTTGCAGGTCCGGTGCACTTGGCCCTATAACGGATACAACGCCGTCATCTGCAAGCTGCCTTAGCGAGCAATTTTCATCAAGACAACCATCAATGTCTTTTACATAAAAATTATAAAGAAGGGGGCTTAAACATGAACCCTGGGGGAGACCCATGTAACTAATTCGTGAAGTTGTCGAGTTTCCATGAGAAAAGCTCATATATTTCTCAGACAACAAGTTGCTCAAATAGTTGTTCATAATTGGTGAAAGCCCACTATCGTGGAGTTTATCCGAAAGGACATCGATACAAACAGAATCAAAAGCCCCCTTAATGTCCAAGAAAACTGAACCCATTTGCTGTTTTTGCGCATAGGCCAGTTGAATTTCAGTTGAAAGCAACGCAAGACAGTCGCTCGTTCCCTTGCCTCTCCGAAATCCAAATTGCGTATCTGAAAGTAAACCATTCGACTCGACCCATTTGTCTAGACGAAAAAGAATCATTTTCTCCAACAATTTCCGTATACAGGACAGCATCGCGATGGGACGGTACGAGTTATAATCCGACGCGGGTTTACCGGGTTTTCGAATGGCGATAACTCTTACTTGCCTCCAGTCATCCGGAACAATGTTGTGCTCCAGAAATTGATTGAATAAGTTCAACAAGCGTCTCTTCGCGACATCTGGGAGATTTTTAAGCAAGTTGAACTTGATTCTATCCATTCCTGGAGCTGAGTTGTTACATGAAAGGAGAGCAAGTGAGAATTCCACCATCGAAAACGGGGAATCTATTTCGTTATTACCCGACGGACGATCACGAACGTTGGTTTGAACCGGTACCGAATCCGGGCAAACTTTCCGCGCGAAGCTGAAAATCCATCTGTCCGAGTACTCCTTGTCTTCATTAATCGGTGATGACGCGTTTCGCATTCTCCTGCCGACATTCCAGAGTGTTCTCATGGAAGTCTCTCGCGACAAACCATCGACGAACCGACGCCAGTATCCGCGTTTTTTTGCTTTAATTAAGTCCTTAAAGGTTTTCTCGAGGTCGGTGTACCGCTCGAAATCCCCGACCTTACCGTGTTTGCGGAAGCGTTTAAACGCGGCGGACTTCTCGCTGTTCGCGTCGGTGCAATCCTTATCCCACCACGGGGTGGGAGGTCGCTTGCGGACGGAAACACCCGGAACACGTTTCGTCTGTGCTCGCAGCGCACAATCGATGATGACACGCGCGAGAAAGGAGTACTCGTCCAGCGGAGGAAGTACGTCAACCGATTGACTGGCATCAAGAACCGCGGACGCGAATTTTCGCCAGTCAATGTTTTTCGTAAGATCGTACGCGATGTCGACCGAGCGAGTAGAAGATGAACCATTGGTAATAGAAATTTTGATTGGCAAATGGTCACTACCGTAGGGATCTTGAATTACTTTCCACGAGCAATCCAACGATAGTGAACTCGAACAAAGTGAGAGGTCTAATCTGCTTATTTTTGCTGGAGGTTTGGCAACTCGTGTTGCTTCCCCGGTGTTCAGAATTGTCATTTTGAAGAAGTCGCACATGTCGTATATCAAGGTTGAGCGGTTGTCGTCGTACAGTTCCCCCCAGCCTGTACCGTGAGAGTTAAAATCTCCCAAGATCAACCGTGGCTCCGGCATAGCCGTGCAGATATCCGAGAAACTTTGACGAGAAATCGCAGTTCGCGGTGGAAGATATACTGAGGCAATACTGAGGCATTTACCTCGAATATTAACCTGACATGCAACAACTTCAATGCCTGTCACCGAAGGCAGATCGATTCTGTAGAAGGAATGGAGCTTGTTGATCCCCAGAAGCACCCCTCCATACGAATCTGCGCGGTCAAGGCGAATAATGTTGAAATCGTGGAAAGCAAGATCGTTGTCTGAAGAGAGCCATGTTTCACAAAGGGCAAATGCATCAGAAAGTGAGTTGTTAACTAAAAATTTAAATGTGTCAAGTTTTGGCATAAGACTTCTACAGTTCCACTGAAGAACAGAGATCATATCCCCGACCTCATTCGGAGAATTATCCATCGAAAGATATGATCGATGCAAGGAAGGACCACCTAGAAGCTAGTTGCTTCAAAAGAGTTTTCACCATTGGCAGCACTAAATTAATAATGCTCCTCGTTGAGTCAGAGACATTGAATATACTGAAGAAGCTATCCACAATACCAGAAAACGTGAACATGGGGGCATGTTCTTGCTGATTATTCAGCTGCTTTTCTGGCCGAAAAACTGGGACATCTGGGGTTTTAGATGATCCTGGAAGTGACGGAAAGTTCTTGTCATAATTACAAGGTTTAAAACCCGGTGGAATGGGTTTCGGTGTATTTCCGTTACCTCTTGAATTTTCCAAGGTGGAAGGGTGGTCCGTACGAGTGGCCTTACGAGGCTTTTCGGTGGTGTGTTGTTTTGCTCGTTTTCTCGTATTGCCTTTAAAGACAAACGGACTACCCTCACCGCCCTCTGAGTCAGAGTCTAGATCATCAACTGGCAAAATGGAGAACGTGTTACTGTTTTTGGTGTGGTCTGAGAAGATGAAGCGGTATTCTTCAAGAGTTCTGCTAGTGTTCTCTTGGAGCGAGCTTGCAGAGACCGCTTAAGTTTTTCTCCCTGCTGTTTATACCTCGGGCAGTTAGTCAGGGTATGCAGGCTCTCCTTGCAGTACACGCATTTTGGTGGAGCACCGCAAGGGCCCTCTTGATGTTGCTCGCCACACTGATCGCAGCGTGGTTTGTTCGAGCAGTAGTCCGATGTATGACCAAGTTGTTTACATTTCGAGCAGTTCATTACCCGAGGTACAAACAGGCGTACAGGCAGCCGAACCTTGCCAATAGCGACGTAGTGAGGTAACGCTGAACCCGAAAACGTCACACGAAACGAGTTTGACAAGGAATAAGTTTTTTTGGAGCCTGCTACGGATACTGACTGCATTTGAAGGCAGTCCAATATCTTCACCTTCGGCAGAGCACGGTTTTAAAGATTCCGAAGGAATCGGGACCCAAGAAATCATCACTAGTCAAACTCGCTTCGGTGACCACTCCTTCAATTTCTACCTCACTACTGGGTATGTAGACTCGGTATTCCAATGAAAAAAGCTCGCACGCAACAATTTGGTTAGCCTGCTTCCGGTCATCAACGGTAACGCGCAGTTTTATTGGTGTTACCTTGAAAATATCGGTAACGGCCGAAAAATGTGTTGTTAGATCCTTAGAGATCCTCGGAATGTTCAAAGGTTTTTGTTTGGGCCGGAAAAAAACAACCCATGGGCCTTTCGAGGCTTCTGGGTAAGCCTTTAGGCGGGGGAGCGCAGAGGTTTTTGGGGGCAATGGTGTGGGGGGTGCAGGTGGACGAGGAGGAGATGCTGGGGGAGAGGGTTGTGGGCGATACCTTTTCTTGGGATATGCTCCAGTATTTTTGCTGGAGAGCGAGTCAACTGGAACGTCAAGGGTTTCCATTTCCACAACTTCCTCGAGACTTTCGTGTGAGGTGGAATTAAGAGTTTCGTCGTCTGAGATGGAAAGCGACCATCCCCCGCCTTTATCATTTTCATCCATTGCGGTTAAATATCGCCGCAATGGTGTTTTTTGTAAAATTTTTTACAAATAATTGCAGTAATTTCAAATAATATCAAAAATAGAAAAAAAAAATATATATATATAGTTTCACTCTACTAACGAGTAATACATGCAAAGAAAAAAAAAATCAAAAAAAAAAAAAAAAAAAATGATTATATACTATTTACAGAGTTTTGGATCACCCTAAGTAATACAAAAATAATAATAAAAAAAAAATCAAGAAAAAAAAATCAAGCGAAAAAAAAAATTGGATTTTTGGATCACCCTAATTTAACACCAATCTAATATTGGACCAGGGAAACAAGGAAGATGCTATACTGGCGAGAACAATACAAACGACACGATTTATACCTAACGCACTGAGGCGGCAGCAGACTGGAGAGATATAATTGTTTGATCCAACGGCTGCAGAGTCAATAACCTCGATGCTGGTGTGCCTCGGTCGACTCGGTAGGCAATATGACGCTCTTTCGTTGTTGCTATCGATGGGGTGATGTACCGATAGTGGTGATGATTTTGCTGATGATGTTGGGATGATGCGGGGTTAAAGCTGGACCGTAATGAAAGCACTCGGCATATCATTAACGGCTTCCTCACTCGCGCACTAGTCGTCTAAACACTATGCCAATTAACTTTGGCGAGAAAAAACCCTCGCGTGGGGAAAAACTCAAAACTCAAATGATAGTGTCGTACAACGAGACCGATGCGACTTGATCGGCTCAGCGTGCGAGACGGAATGAGATGAGGAGATGAAAGTATAGAATTGATAGTTTCGTTATAGTACGGCAGTGTGAAGAAAGTAGAAAGCAAGCAAAGGATAATTTTGAGGAAGGGAATTTTTAATTTATGTTGTATCAATGCTTAGGTGTTATAACAGATGTGAAAGATCTTGGGTATACAACAATTGAATGTATTAATTACAATTGTTACATATAAAAATGATGTCAACCTTAGGGTGGCCATCTCGCCCCGTCAACCCCTACAGGTTTAGAAAGCACTCAAATGACCATTTTGGAAGAGCAACAACACCAAGTTCAAGACCGGCGTAAAGCCCCAGTAGGGACATAATAAAGCCAATAAAGCAGAACTGGTTTAAAATACACTACGTTGAGAGGAACCTTAAATTCCTAAAGAATTCTAATAATTCTAGTAATTCTAACAGAAGCCTCGCTTAACTCAGTTTGTAAGGTCAAGTTTGTAGGTTTTCAAGATCATGGTATCAGCACTTGAGCACTTGGTAAATATAGCACTTGAATTAGCATTTCAAAGTGTTGCTATAAACGAAGGTCTGAGGAACGTGATTAAAATAGGAAAATAATGACCATGAGTGTTGATTTACTGATGGGCAACTATTTATAAGTAGCAATGCCAATTAGGTGGAAGAGTAATAGACTAAATTCAATTATGATTTACTACAATCGTAGTAACTTATTCAGTCAACACTACCAAAGTTAATATCGAAAGGACCATCGAGTTACGAAGGTGATTTTCGGAAATTTGTATGAGAACATTGATTTAAGTAACCTGGACTTCCATCGAGTTAGGGCAGCAGTGTTAGCAATTGTAATTGACATATACTTGGTGGTAATAACATTTCATATTATTTAATAATTTCAAACTATTTTTATTTTGTATGTATATTAGACCTGTTCATTTTAACAGAAATGTTCGGGATGCACCGGGTCAACCGTGATTACTGTTCGTCATGTTAATTTGAACTTCTGTGCAAATTTTCAGCAAAATCGGTGATGATTTAGAGGTGCTTCAAGTTCATTTTATGTTTTTTAGGTAATTTACGGTTTATAATATTTGTATCTCAAGACTGAAACAACGAAAACAACTTTAAAAGCGAAGCTTAATGTGTTTTCTACCAACTTTGTGACTAGAGGTTGACTATTCAAAGTGATTTTACTGAAGTTTGACTTAGTTTCATGCTCGAAGATATCTTACAAAGTGCAGAATTTTAAAGTATTTGTTCTACGAACTTTCCACCCATATGATATAAAAATGTGTAGTCTACGGAATAATGTTCCTTATACTGTTTTAGCAATTTCGTTCAAACATAGTTTTCGTGTAGATTCCATAGATTGAGAGATAAAAATCAGAAAAGAGGCCGTTATAGCTACATTTCACAAGACAACAGAGCCAATAAAAGTTTCAAATAGATTGACGGAACATAGTTGCATTGCTTTTCAATGATGACCGATGACTGTTTCATTGATAGATGATATTTTTTAGAAATATGAGTCCTTAGAGGAATTTTTTTTGTCAAAGGCAATGTTACTCGAGCCATCCATATGTTTAAAATCTATTTGCAATGATATTTTTGACGATTATGTCAAAATGGCAATTATGCCAAACGATCCACTTTTCCATTTTGATGTTTTCGGAGATTATGTCAAATTAAAAAAAAAAAATTATTTGTGTGACCTTAGGCCCAACGACTTTATTCTAAATGGGCTTCACCCTTTCATACCATATCTATCTCTCCGTAGATTCCGCAAGCAAGAGGAAGCACCCGTCCACGTTGAGGTGCTCACACCGATCGATGAGGAGCCATCAGAAGACCTAGCCGACGACGACCAGCCCATCACAATGGTACCAAAGATTGTCCAAACTGCACCGAGTCCATCCACGGAACAACCACCAATAACTTCCAATACAATCAACAATGATCAGCGGAAGCAGAAACAGGCAGCCACCAATGGTAACAGCAAGGAAATCAGTCAGATGGAATCTGTGCTGTAACCGTTGCGTCCCCTTGTAGGTGTACTGTACACGTGATCATCTCACACAACACAAACGAAACACGAGTTTATGCGCGCTTGTGCTTAGAATTGTACATTTAAGGTTTAGGACGAACGTGTTTTGATTATGTTATATTTAATTGAAACAGAGCAAACAAAATAAAACAGTGTCATACAGTGGAAAAAAGTTGTCTGTGAGGATACCAATCAGAGTATATTAGGATCAAGTAAAACAAATTGCTAGCTAAACTAAGAGCGAGGTGTGATTCTACTGTGTGTAACTTTTGTATGCGTTATATATTTTTATGATTGTTCAGTTTTGACACAGCTGCTAAATAATGACCGAATTATTAAGGACGTAGTTATGCAAAGCTAGTTAACGCGAAACATCCAAATCTGAAGCCAATGTTTACACTAAAAACAATTTGATAGAGAAAAACTGATAAAAATGTAAAACAAGAGTATTAATTGGTTCTAGGTGTATATAGAAAGAGTGTGTGTATAAATGAAACGTGGATGCGGTGGATGCGAATTAAGTTTACTAAATGATAGGGTGTATCAAAAACTAAAGTTATATAGCTGTTTTAGGATTCTACACAAAAGAGTCGACAAAGAACAGTGTCATTTAAATGGCAAGATGTACTAGAAAGCTAATGCAAAATGAGCGAGCATTCTTCTTTTTTTCCTGTAGGATATATGAACTATTGCAAAATTGTTTTGATATTAGATTAACAAGTTTATTGGAGAACAAAGCCAATTCACTTTACCAGTAGCCGCTGTAACGAATTCTGAAAAAACAAACACATAGCTATAGTATTGCTACCAGTATAAAGCGCCAATGAAAACTGTAGCCAGCTTTGTTCGTCGTGCATAAGATTAAATTAATATAAATTGTGAAAGACATATTTTACAATCGAAACTCTATTTCTACTCACTTTATTTAATTGAAAGAATAAAATAAAAACTCCTTCAATTTTTAAAATTTACCAACGTAACGCTTGTTGATACATATCAAAATATAATTGAATATTATTTTGTGATTTAAGCCCGTTTAAAACTATTATTCTACCCAATAAATGATGCTATCAATCCAAAATTGGAGAAAAATATATCGTAAACGTAGTTTCCTCCCTGAGATTTTCCAAAACTATGCACGGCGAACGATCTGATGAACAAGGCTTCGTAGAAGCCAATACTTCTTGAACAAACGCTTATAACATCAATCGGATGAAAAAATGCTGAGAATATCGAATGTAAAACGTTTGTTGAAAAAGCGAATGAGTAAACGAAACACAAAGCTATTTAATACACCTAACTTCCCGAAAGAAACCCCTTGAAATCAACTGATCTGATCCCGGCTGCCTGGCTGAACATCATCGAAAACAAATGGTAAATTTGTTATTGTTTTATGTAGGTATTTATTCTTCGTATCGTTCGTGTTTATTTATTCTTCACTTCTTGTGTTTCATTTTCATAAAAATGATAAATTTAGATGGACCAGAATTATGGAGAAAAATTTAAGCGACTTCCTATCAGAATAATAGAGAATTCAAAGAGAATTGTACGAGTAATACGAAAAATTGGAAGAGAATTAATAGGGTCCAAACATTTGCTCTCTATTTAGAAAGCTGACTATACCTTTGCAAATACATAGGTATCGTCCTCTGCAAAAATGCTTCTGATCATATTTTATGAATATACCAACTCTCCATATAATTTTTGGCAAGGTTTAAAATGATGAAGAGCTGGCAAGCTCTGTATAGAAACTGTCTTAATTTGATTTAATTTCCCTGAACATGGTTCTTAAATTAATATATCAAGATATTGGTGACATGTGCAGGACTGAAGTCCATGAATATTCTTAGCATGAACTTACATGAAATGCTCTTAATTTTTTTATACCTTGCTGTGACAGTGTTGTGTTATGTTGTGTTGTGTTTGAAATTGTTTTTGATGAGGAGTGCTTCAATTGTTTCAAACGAAAGGAGATTTTGAAAGCTACCAATCAAACAATCTTCCTGCATGATCATATATTTTTTTCAATTAACAAAGTGTCCTCGGTCCCGGTCCATGAGTTGATGGGTCGATAGGTAGGGTCCAGATGTGGGAGCTGCCTCCCTGGCGTCGGTTGTATTGGTGCTCAGCATGGAAAACAAGAGCGACAGAAAACATCAAGGAAAAAAAAACAAAGGTCAAGCCATGGATTCATGTTCGTATTTGGAGGAGGAGTCATCTCATGGGCGAGTCTTCGTCAGTCCTGTGTAATGTATGGAGGCTGAGTTCGTTGCTCTGAAGGAAGTCTTCCAAGAGGCCATCTGGCTGAGGCAGTTGCTCAGCGACTTCGGAGAGGAACAGGTGCAACCTACGTTATTGAACGAGGACAACCAAGGCTGTCTATCCTTCGTACGAACAGAGTGGTGCAACCGTAGATCGAAGCATATCGATACTCGTGAGCGGTTCGTGCATGAATTGTGTGAAAGCGAGCAGGTTGAGCTGAAGTACTGTCCGACGGAGCTGATGTTAGCGGACATAAAGGGTGATACGGTCAAAATTTGGTCAATATCAACTTGACGTATTTCTTTCAATTTTGCATTTAAAAAACCTGAACACCCCTCATTTTGAAGGTGTGTGTGTGTAGAATGTTGCTCCTATTTTGATGTTGGAATTCACTCTTCAGTTGTCAAAATGCCGTCCAAGCAAGAAGAGCAGCGTATCAAAATTTTGCTCGCGCATCGCGAAAATCCGAGCTACTCGCACGCAAAGTTGGCAAAATCGCTAAAAGTTGCCAAATCAACCGTTACAAATGTAATTAAAGTGTTTGGGGAACGTTTGTCGACAGCCAGGAAGTCTGGATCGGGGGGAAATCGAAAACCGGAAGCCGCTGAGACGACAAAGAGAGTTGCCGGTAGTTTCAAGCGAAACCCTAACCTCTCTCTCCGAGATGCCGCAAATAAGCTGGGTGTATCGTCTACAACCGTGCATCGAGCCAAAAAACGAGCCGGGCTATCGACTTACAAGAAGGTAGTGACTCCAAATCGCGATGATAAACAAAATACGACGGCCAAAGCGCGATCCCGGAGGCTGTACACGACGATGCTGACGAAGTTTGACTGCGTGGTAATGGACGACGAAACCTACGTCAAAGCCGACTACAAGCAGCTTCCGGGACAGGAGTTTTATACGGCAAAAGGAAGGGGAAAGGTAGCAGATGTTTTCAAGCACATGAAACTGTCAAAGTTCGCAAAGAAATATCTGGTTTGGCAAGCCATCTGTACCTGTGGCTTGAAAAGCAGCATTTTCATAGCTTCCGGGACTGTCAACCAAGAAATTTACGTGAAAGAGTGTTTGAATAAACGTCTGTTGCCTTTCCTGAAGAAACACGGTTGTTCCGTACTGTTTTGGCCGGATTTGGCATCTTGCCATTACGGTAAAAAGGCCATGGAGTGGTACGCCGCCAACAACGTGCAGGTGGTTCCCAAGGACAAGAACCCTCCCAACACGCCAGAGCTCCGCCCAATTGAGAAATACTGGGCTATTGTCAAGCGGAACCTAAAGAAGACCAAAAAAACTGCTAAGGGCGAGCAGCAGTTCAAGGCAAACTGGCTTTCTGCGGCGAAGAAGGTGGACAAGGTGGCTGTACAAATTTGATGGCAGGGGTCAAGCGTAAGGCCCGGCAATTCGGATTTGGAAAAGCGGAAGCCTAACTGAATATTTTTCCTGAATTTTATACTAATTGAACTTGAAAAAGAAATTTAATTTGATTTTTTAAATAAACGATTTCACCGATTTACACGCGTTTTCCCTTGACCAAATTTTGACCGTATCACCCTTTATTTACTAAACCCCTTAGTCCGCAGAAGCATGAGCGTTTTTGTCAAATGTTCGGACTGATGAACAGTGAGTGAAGTTGTATCTAATTGAGGAGGTGTGTGGAGTGACAATTAGCACAATTGATATATAAATGAACATTGGCACACCCCTCATCGATTACCATACCTCCGTGAGCTCAAGATACGTAAGTGAAGAAAACGTTGTGAAAGTGAAACCCAACCGAACTGAAATATTATCGACCGAGTAGTCGTCGCGGTAACAAATGTAACTTTGTGCGAATAAAAACCTTTTCTTGCTGTAGAGTATTTTCTACGCGTGTGATTAATTCAACCTGATCACAAAAGTCCTCACGCTGTGTCCTCTTTCCACCCAATCTGCCATCAGTTATAACGTCTTCTTGTAATTTACGATTACAAAATAGCATCATATCGTCTTTTGATTTCATAATTAAAAAAAAAAAAACCTTTTTATTGAGAGGTGTGTGGAAGCAATCTTGATGCTTGTAAACTATTTTTGTTTAAATTAAGCACCCTAAGGTTTACTCAAGCCTACCTACAATTCCGATTGTCTTGAAGGTGTAAGGACTAGCGGCGCCGGGGGTGTAGTGGTAAGCGTGATTATCTCTCACCCCAGCAGGCCTGGATTTAATCCCAGTCGGCGCCGCCGGGATGTTCTGAGGCATAACATCTCAGATCAGGGAAGTAAAGCCGTTGGTCCCCGGTTCATGAGTTGATGGGTCCAGGTGTGGGAGCTGCCTCCCTGGCGTCGGTAGTATTAGTGCTCAGCAGGGAAAACAAGATCGACGGAAAATAAATCAAGGAGAAAAAAAAAGATGTAAGGACTAGTTGATCATTTAAAAAAAATTCAAATGCAGTTTATTCGTTAGAAGCCATTTTTGGCATATGAAAAAAAAAGTTCATTGTGTTCCACTAGGTATGAAAGTGGAACACAGTGATTGTATTGAATCATAGTGGCAAAGAATTAAATTTTAGTTTACAAAATTGTTCTCAAAAATATGATTGAATTATCATAAATATACCTAATGATACATATAATTTAAAACCCTTTCTTACCGTAATCCGGGGGCAAATTGATCACCGGGGTTAAATTGATCAAAATACCTTGCGTTTTCCGACAGTAAAGACTCTAATCGATGAGTTTTTCTCAACACAAACTGGTGTTCTATAGCTTGCAATCACCCTGGGCATTGGCATAACCTTGAGTATTGCTTAACTGCAACCAGGTCCCAGGGCTTGTCTGTATCTTTACATTTTGAAAGATGCACACTAGCGATGCCAGTTGTGATGTAGCGGACCAAAAGTTTGTTGGAATTTAATTACAAATTAAAATTAAATAATTGTGTGGTTTAGAATTATGATTTTAACAATGAATTGTTTTTTTTTTTCTAAATAATTGAATCTTAGAATCATTTGGTTTAACACTTTTGGAATCCGACATCACACAGGTAATACATTTGAATTTGGCGAGTGGCGATTTTCTTTTCTTTAGATCAAGACGATGAAGTATTGAAGAAGACAACGATCATAAATCACAGGGAAGAAAAAAGTTGGTCGCCGTATTACACCTGGAAAACTAGTGTGAAACAGGATATCAAGAGATCGGGCCATTCCTTGAATTTCTGGAAATAGCTGGTCAAAAACATAAACAATTTCAAAACGCCACCTACAACCCTACTACAATGGTTAAATCTGTGTACGAAGCGAGCGATGGAACTGTATCAGACGATAGCAGCAGCAATGACCTTTATCCAACGAAATTCGAGGGATTCCCTGATGAGGAAATAAACGCCATGCTGGGATTTTCATCGGACTCATCGTCAGACCTATAGAGGCCAGCGTCATTAGGCCAACAACAACATCACGGTAAAGTCAGGCAAGTCCGCATCGTGTTCTCTTACCGTGCGGATCTATTTGCTTTTTGCTGAAGGAAGTACTACCTAAAGCTACAACAAATTTAAACAGCACTTTTCAGAGCTCAACCTGTAAAATTTCTACCTTGTTCTACTCTTATTCCTCTTCGATCCTTGTTTGGACCCTACCCGAGGTACTCCTTCTTGGATTTGGATCCTTCAGATTCTTATAGTAATCTGCTTGGAAGTCGATTTGGATAAAAATTTACTGCCGTCATGGCGCCTAAACGCAAAAGAAAGGGGCAAACTCTTGATCCCCCTTCTGATGAAATTGATTTGAGTAATCAATTTGATTTGCTCACGGATGATGAGAATGATCCATCATCCAAGAAAAATTCTAGTAAACTTTCCCGGCTTAATGCCAAGAAGGAAAAGATTCCCCCTATTGTGATAACAACTTCCGATTTCCATGCTCTTCGCAATATTGTCATGACTTTAAAATTCAGCAATGGATTCGTGTTGCCAATTTAAAGCATTTTTATTGCCAATTTAAAGCACTAAATATTTTAAATTTGAATGCTCGATCCCTTAAAGATAATGAAGACGAGCTATTTAACTTTTTGAGAGTTCATAACGTGCATATTGCCGTTATAACTGAAATGTTCCTTAAACCTGACCATAAGGTTAAGAAGGACGCAAATTATTTCATTTATAGAAATGATCGTCTTGATGGACCCTGTGCTGGCGTTGCCATCATTGTTCATAGACGAATCAAATATAAAATTCTTTCTTAATTCGAAACCAAAGTTTTTGAAACTTTGGGAGTTTCTGTTGAAACAAAATTTGGACAACTTACGCTTATAGCTGCCTATTTGCCATTTCAATGCGTAGGCCAACAAAAGAATTTTCTCAAGGGTGACCTTCAGAAACTTACCCGTCATAGGTCTAAAATCTTTATTATTGATGATTTTAATCCAAAACACCGCTCATGGAATATTGCTCAAAGCAATTCCAATGGTAATATCAACAATCAATACGAAACTATCGATTTTAAATTGGCTAGCCTATTGGTCCCAAGTAAACGATTAACGTATCCCATTCTAGTCGAAAGTCTAGTACTACGCAATGTTTGTTTTGATTCGCTATGAAAGTTTGACTGATAAAATGAGGGGTGATTGGTTTTTCCTATGTTTCGAGGGGTGAATCGATTAGCTTGGGACCGAAGAGAGTACCAGAGCTGAGCCAAAAAGTTGAGCACGTTATTTCGGGACCTTCTAGTCTTAGAGTTACCTCTATGGTAATATTCTGTTTGATGATTGTTCTGCAGGTTATTACACTATTCAATATCCAAACAGCCTAACATGCTTTTCTTCAGCAAGAAATCCCTCAACTATTGATTTGGTCTTAACTGATTCATGTCAACTTTGTAGCCAATTGGTTACCCATGCTGACTTCGGTTCTGATCACCTTCCAGTAACTTTTGAAATATCCCAAGAAATAATTTGTAATCCCAACAGCTCTACTTTCAATTACCATAGAGCTGATTGGGAGAAATATCGAACATTTATGGAATATAACTTCGATCCAAACATTCCTTTGCAAACCAAAGATGAAATTAATTATGCTCTTGAATCTCTGACTACTTCTATAGTTGAAGCATGAGCTGCCTCAGTAAAAAAAGGCGAGGTTAAATTCGATTCAATTATAATAGACGACGATCTTCAGCTCTTGATCCGTCTTAAAAAAGTCCGTAGGCGACAATATCAAAGAACACGCGATCCTGCCATGAAAGTTATCTGGAGGGATTTGCAAAAACAAATTAAAAAGCGATTCTCTGCCTTGAGGAACAAAACTTTTGAAAATAATGTTTCTTAATTAGACCCAAGTTCCAAACCCTTTTGGAAACTCACAAATTTTTTTAAAAAAACCTCAAAAGCCTATTCCAGCGCTTAAAGAAGGTGGTAAAATTTTGATCACAAATTTGGATAAAGCTCAGAAACTTACTTAGCAATTCGAGGGTTCCCATAATTTCAGTTTGGGTTTTACTAGTCCTATTGAGAATCAGGTTGCTCGGGATTATCTGAATATTTTCTCCCGGGAAAATATTTTTGATGATTCCTGGGGGACTGATTTGGACGAAGTAAGGCCTATAACTAAATATTTTCATAATATGAAAGCTCCAAGTGATGATGGAATTTTCTATATCCTTGTCGGATCCACGAAATAAGTACGCACAGAATTGCTCTCCACACAACCACGCTTTATTTCCGAACCTCGCTCTGCACACGCGCACATGGTGTCGTCACGACCGACTCTCGTTCTTAACTAACTATTTCTGCTCGTCCAGTGTTGCTAGGTTTTCCTATCTATCTCTGTTGTTTCACAAAGGGCCTAGTCGGCTCCAACATCCCCCCTTCACTTAAAAGTCCCAAACTGCATCCGTATGATATTCATTAAGATATGCTGGCCTACGCTGTGTTCGCAACGGTCGTGTGACATTACTGCCCGATGAAACGCCGACGGTATCGTCATGGATAGATGAGCTTCGGTCCTCTTGTACTGTTGTCGAGTCCGTTGTCTTATTTTCGGTTGGTTCGGTTCTAGGCAATCGCTTTAGATGTGCCACATTTCGATGTACTTCGCGATTCGTGTTGACTGACCTCAATGTAGCTTCTGAACCTTTTAGTTTCATGAGTTCATATTCTTCTGGAGCAAACGTTGTTGAAAGTTTGTTTTCCTTCATCATTCGCTTACAAACAACTATATCTCCCTCCCTCAGTTCAGATGGCTTTGCCTGGCGGCGTGTATCCGTATATTCCGCGTCCTTATGCTTTTTTTCCCAATCTCGATCACGTACCTCTTCTTGCTCCAAACGGTTAGTTGTCTCGCCGAAAGCAGGAAGCTTGTCACGAAATATGCGCCCAAACATGAGTGCCGACGGGGCTACTCCGGTTGATGCATGAGGAGTTGAATTATACATTAATAAGAATGATCTTAGATCCCAAACCCAGTCAGTGCTATCCGCTTCTTGGCTTATCTTGAGGTGCTTCAATATTGTTTTATTTGCACGTTCCACCTCCCCGTTTGCTTGCGGCCAATACGGGGTTGTCCTCACCAATGTAATTCCATATTCTTCACAGTATGTTTTGAACTCTTCGCTGATAAACTGTGGCCCGTTGTCCGCTCTAATGCTTTCAGGAACACCAAATCTACTGAATGTTTCATGCAGTGCCTGAATTGTGCGCCTGGCTGTGTTGTTCTCATTACTATTGCTTCAGTGAATCTACTAAAGTAGTCGACTATCACCAACAGTGAATGACCCGAAGGTAGAGGACCCATAAAATCAACAGCTATACTCGCCCATGGTTTTTCGGGCATTTTAATACGCTTCAGGGGTTCAGGAGCTCCTAGACGGGAAACCAGGGTACACTCTTTGCATCGCTTTACACAAGCTTCCACCTGTTTGTCCATTAGTGGCCACCAAACTTTCTGTCGCAAACGTCGTTTCATCGCTGCCATGCCTGGATGCGCTTCATGTGCCACCGTTATTACTCGTTCTTGAAGCTGCGCCGGGATGATCAGCCTATTGCCTCTCAAGAGTACTCCGTCCATTGAGCATAACTCATTCACATAGGGTTTGAATGCTTTCGGAATTTTCTCCAAAGTTCCCGCTTGTAATGCCACAAGAGCTTCTTGAATTTCTTCGTCATTCTTGGACTCTTCAATAACCTTTTCTATCGTTATTGCTACTGGTACTGCTTCTGCAACGATGCTCCGAATGTAGCCTTCGGATGATTCATCAAACATTTCAGAATCTGGTATACTCAACCTCGATAGTGCATCAGCTATGTTGTCAGGTCCAGGAATGTGTTCTACTTTGAATGTGTACCCTTGAAGCCTGAGAACCCATCGTTCAATCCGAGCACATGGTCTAGACCTTGGATTGAACAGAAACTTCAGGGCTTTACAGTCGGTTAGCAGAGTGAATTTGATTCCCAAAAGATACAGGCGGAATTTTTCCACTCCCCATACTAGCGATAAAGCTTCTCGTTCTGTCTGAAAATATTTTCTTTCCAATTCTGTTAGTGCCTTGCTGGCATAGGCGATTACTCTGCATCTACCTTGGGAATCTTCCTGCAGAAGTACTGCACCAAGCCCGGTTGGGCTAGCATCGGTTATTAATTTTGTCTGATCCTTTGGATTGAAAAAACCCAGATGATGAATTTTACAGATTTCATCTTTAATCCGCTGAAAAGCCGAAGTTTGCTTTGATGTCCACTCAAACTGTCCTTTTGATCGAAGGAGCAGTCGCAGAGGATCAGTTAGCGAAGCCAGGTTTGGAACAAACCTACCCACATAACAAACCAATCCCAGAAAACTCCTCAACTCAGATAAATTGCGTGGTTCCCTGAAACTTTGTATAGCCGTAATTCTACTTTCGGTCGGCCTAACACCTTGGACTAACAGATGGTGACCCAGAAATTCTAAACTATCAGCACCGTATACGCACTTCTTTTCATTAAGCAGGATGTCATAATCAGAAAATCTCTTAAGAACTGCAGCCAGCCTTCGATCATGTTCTTCAACGGATGTGCCGTGAATGAAGACATCATCCAAATACACGATGACGCCGTCCAAACCCGCAACAATTGACTCCATTACCTTTTGAAAAAGTTCGGGTGCACAACTTACTCCGAACATGAGCCGTTTGTACCTAAATGATAAAATATTTAAAAATATAAATAAATAAGAAAGCACATAATTAATTGTTCGCAACTGCGAACACCACTTTATTCAATCAATATGTCTACCTGAAGAGACCCTGTTTGGTAATGAACGTTGTTATTGGTCTTGACCGTTCCGAGATCTCGACCTGATGGTAGGCGTCTTTGATATCAATTTTGGAAAATCGTACGGCTCCGCAAACAGACCCAAGCAGCTCATCGACCAGAGGCAGAGGATGTGATTCGCGTAGCACCGCTTGGTTGGCTCTACGCATATCAATGCACAAACGAATCTCACCAGAATCTTTCATTACTGGAACCACTGGTGACACCCAAGAGGAGGGGCCTGGTGCCGGTTCAATAATATCCATTTCCAAAAGAGACTGCAGTTTTTCTTCTATCTTTGATTCCCATGCGATGGGAGGTCTTCTGTACGCCTGCTGCACTGGCTGGACATCTGGGTCGATTGGTATCTCGATTACCACTCCCCGAATTTTTGGAAATGGTGGCTTTGGGTTCGATTCCACTGCACCAACATCAAATCCAACCTTGAGTACACTCAAGTTTTTTGCAGTGTGGTCGCCCAGCAAACAGCGTTGGCCCTCCACAACCACGTAGAACTTTGCAATTGTCTTATTCTCTCCTGCCTCTATCTCAGCACTGAATGTCCCGGTAATTTTCATAGGTTCCTTGCTAGCATATCCAATAAGCGACCGGTCTGCTTTTGCTGTCATCTCCAGTACATTTACATTAGCTTCTTTCATTTGTTGCCATACGTTCTCAGTAATAATGTTTGCGTCTGATCCGGAATCGATGATCATGGGTACCTGAACTCCTCCAATTTTGAATGTAAAAATGTTTCCCCCCATCGCATAGAATACATAGTCCTTCGTCTGGTCGATTTCTTCAGACACAGCGCGGATTCGCTTAGCCTTAGGATACGGGGTTGGATTGTCCAAAAGGCGCTTCCGTCCACCGGTGCTGTAACAACGCTTTGCCCAGTGTCCGATCCTTCCACAAGCAGCGCATTTCGTATGCTTGGCTGGGCATTCGTTGCTACCGTGTGTATGCCCTTGACGTCCACATCCATAGCAGATGAACCGGTTGTTTGGCTGGTTTCTGGGTGGGTATACAGATGGTCGTCTGATTGTCTGTCGATCACTTCTGTACGGTTTATTTGTTACCGCATAAAC
Source organism: Ochlerotatus camptorhynchus (assembly GCF_037179485.1). Classification (NCBI taxonomy): domain Eukaryota; kingdom Metazoa; phylum Arthropoda; class Insecta; order Diptera; family Culicidae; genus Ochlerotatus; species Ochlerotatus camptorhynchus. The sequence goes on along the minus strand of NW_027040791.1, from coordinate 465,644 downwards.
ATCCTGTTCTTGGCGACCAACAGGCCTGTTAAGCTTCTTAGACTGTTGCTGTGACTCCGCCATACTTGTACCCAACGTAATCATTTCTTCCAGGGTGCGATCCTTCTGCAGCAGTTTTGTCCGTAGCTCCTCAGAAATACAACCCTGGGCAATCCGATCCGCGATCAGTTCATCCACCACACTTGACTCATAATTGCATCTTGCAATCTGTTTTCGCATCCGGATGACAAAATCCGTGAATCGCTCTCCTGGTTGTTGAACGATCTGGTGAAACAGATGCCGTTCATATGTCTTGCGGCGAAAAGGCTCGAAGTATTCATCCAGACATTTTACCGCCACGTCATAGTATGGGGGATCATTTGTTACGTGGGGTACCTTGTCAACACCCGGAAGATGGCGAAGTAACCCCTGGAGACCTGGTCCTCCAAGGTAGGCCAACTGGGCCCGTTTGTCAGATTGTCTTTCTACACCTTGTGCTAAGAAAAACGACTCCAAGTCAAGTTTCCAAGTTTCCCACTCGCCCGGTAAACGGCTGGTTTCTATGGTAACCTCGAATGGTTTGATTCTGCTTGGTAAAGCCATCCTGTGAAATTATTGCATGTTAATCATCACACAGTGTGATTTTTTTTTTGAATAAAACTTTTTGGGGTGCATTTCCAAGTGCCATATAGTAAATTTCAATACCATTTTAAATAAGCAGAACAATTGATTATACTTTTAGAACCCACACAACATGTCATATAATAGTTTTTTTTCGCTTGACTTACCCCGGTAGTTCCTGTCATCTTTCATGGATCGGTACCATAATAATGATGTACTCTGTGGCACCAGATCCAAAATCCATTCAAGAATATGCCTTTTACACTCAAAAGTATACTTACTGATCATAATTCCATATTGTCACGAAACCATTTCATTTGCCTTAGTACATAACTATTCCTCATTTTGGTACTCAACCAATGCTATTATTTTTTTTTCTCTTTGGCACACAGCCCTTCTACTATAGGTAGTGGTACACAACCTTCTCTTTATTCACATAATATTCGGTACATAACCGTCTTCCTTTTCACTGTGGTACAAAACCATCTCCATTCACATAGTAGTGGTACATAACCATCTTCCATTTCACTGTGGTACACAACCATCTCCTTATTATTTTATTTAAATCTCCTTGGTACACAACCAACCATTCCAATTACCTCGTAATAAGGCGTGCATCTCTCTTCTCATTTGCTCGGCTGATGCGTCAGCCGTTTTGCTACTTATCATTTCCTCCACAGAAAATCTTCTTTTTATGTTGAAACACATCCAATTTGTTTTCAAAAGGCACGAAAACCACGATCCTGTTTCTCACTCTCTTTACTTCTATTCTATTCTAGATACACATCCTTTTCGACCTCCATCAACACCACCACACTCATAGTAATCGAAAACTTCCCAGGAACACATCCATTTTGTTTTCATACGGTACAAAACCATGTTTTTTTCCTCTCTCTCTCTCTTTCCTTTTTGTTACTCGAAAATTCACCTATACACTCTCAGTAATCAGAATTTTCTCAGGTATACTGCCATTTTGTTTTTTTCCATGCTACAAAATCACCCTTCTGCTTTTCACAATTCAGCCACAATCTATCAGCATCATAACCTCTCAAAGGACGATTTTTTTTTTCCGGCGTCCGCATTTCATTTTTGTTTTCCCCGTTTCTTCCCTTTTTCATTGGCTTTTAGATAAAAAAAATGGCCCGCACTTATTTTTTTTCAATATTATTATCGACACTGGGAATGCACACCAAAAACCTTTCATTTTTTTGAACCAACCTGTTTCTCTTTTTTTTCACTTACGCTCGCAGCCCGAGCCCCAAATTTCAGCTCAGCCTGTTGCTATTCGCGATTTTTTTCCGCCCGTTCAAAATGGCGACCACCTTTTGTTCAGTCTAGCATTTAGCATCAGTGCCGTAATATACAAACTGATTCACTTTACAACGTCTATTTCCACCAAAAAAAGCAGAAATTCACTTCAAGCGGTCTTTACGGTTTATCCCATCCTCGTCGCCAAATATGTCGGATCCACGAAATAAGTACGCACAGAATTGCTCTCCACACAACCACGCTTTATTTCCGAACCTCGCTCTGCACACGCGCACATGGTGTCGTCACGACCGACTCTCGTTCTTAACTAACTATTTCTGCTCGTCCAGTGTTGCTAGGTTTTCCTATCTATCTCTGTTGTTTCACAAAGGGCCTAGTCGGCTCCAACAATCCTCATCAAAAAACTCCCAGAGAGTACCTTGTCTTTCTTGGTAAAATTATTTAACATATGTTTCCATTTGACATACTTTCCTGATAAATGGAAAAATGCAAAAGTTGTTCAAATTTTGAAGCCGGATAAAAATCCAGCTGAAGCTTCTAGCTACCGTCCAATAAGTTTGCTTTCATCAATAAGTAAACTTTTTGAAAAGATAATTTTAAATAGAATGATGCTTCACATCAATACGAACTCAATTTTTGCAGATGAGCAGTTTGGATTTCGCCATGGGCATTCCACTACTCATCAACTCTTAAGAGTTACCAATTTAATTCTTTCAAACAAATCTGAAGGCCACTCAACTGGAGTTGCTCTTCTAGACATAGAATACGCATTCGACAGTGTTTGATATGGAGGTTTGATTGCTAAATTGAAAAGTTTAATTTCCCACTCTATATTATGAAATTAGTTCAAAATTATTTAACTGACAGAACTCTGCAGGTAAATTATCAAAATTCCAAATCTAATCGACTACCTGTTAGAGCAGGAGTTCCTCAGGGCAGCATTCTTGGGCCTATATTGTATAACATTTTCACTTCGGACCTCCCTGATTTGCCTCAGGGTTGTCACAAATCTTTGTTCGCTGATGACACAGGCATTTCCCCTAAAGGAAGAAGTCTTCGTGTTATTTGCAGCAGACTGCAGAAAAGTTTAGATATTTTCTCTTCTTACTTACAAAAATGGAAGATTTCTCCCAACGCTTCCAAAACTCAACTTATAATATTCCAACGTAAGCCTACCCAACAAACAATTGAGAGCTCTTATAAAACACCTGAGTTGATCAAACGTTGAATAATAGCTTCCAGAGTTGAATAAGAATGTAGTTGTATTGCCATTTGATTAAAAGTTTTAAAAGCTGTTGGAGCACTCTTAAATGATTGTGTACGTTCGGTTTAACTATATGCTTTATAAGACCTACGATAACTTTTATAGCACCTTAGTTAAACTGATTGACAAGAGCTATATAGAACGTGAAATAAACGCATCAAAACAAACCATTGGGAGCTCTTATACAACACCTGAGTTGATCAAACGTTGAATAACAGCTTCCAGAGTTGAACAAGAATGTAGTTGTATTGCCATTTGGTTAAAAGCTTCAAAAGCTGCTTGGAGCACTCTTAAATGATTGTTTACGTTCGACCAACCACCAACCACAATTTTGTTGCTAAAAATAGCACAAGTGATAGGCACGTTTATATGACCATAAGGCAATGATTATTCGACTGCAAGAGAAGTCACTCAAGATGAGCTTCATATACTTCTCTCATATGATCAAAATATGTATTCAAGAATAGAGCAGATGGAAACAGAAGCGGCTGGCAATCCGGGGATCATGAGTTCGAATCTTGCTTCGAGAAACCCTCGGTGGAGTAGAGGTAAATTATATATAGGTGTTATTAATAAATGCAAACATTAATTTAAGACATATATAATATAATTAACGATAACATTTCTAGATAAATTCTCTCAATTAATGATTAGAGAGATTAATTGAAAGAATATCAATCAAAGATTAAACAGATGCTTGTTACTACTTCCTCCATGATCACAGAATGTGAATTATGGCATAATTACATATTTTTTCAATGTGCACAAATAAATTAAATTAATAAAAACTGTACAAGCAATTTTTTTTGGCGTACCCCGACAATTTTTAAACTAATTTTAATCTGTGAATATTGTGAGTTCTTACACAACGGTTATTAAGGAGTCATTAAAAAGTGCTATTAACGCTTTTCACCGTTTGCTGTACAATGATTATTTAGGAGTCATAAAAGAGTGCAACAAACGCCTCTCAGGTTTACTCTCTACTAAATTTCAAAGCAGCTCTCAAGAAGTGTCTACAAACGTTGTATAAGAGCTTTCAACAAAATATTAAAGCTTGAGTTAAAATATGCATCTATAAACGTTGTATAAAAGTTGCTTCTATCCGGTTATTAAGCAGTCATTGAAAAGTGCTATAAACGCTTTTCACCGCTTGCTGTATAGTGATTATTTAGGAGTCATAAAATAGTGTAACAAACTCCTCTCAGGTTCAATCTCTAATACATTTCGAAGCAGCTGTTAGGAGGTGTCTACAAACGTTATATTAGAGCTTTCACCAAAACAATAGAGCTTGAGTTTAAATATGTGTCTATAAACGTTGTATAAAAGTTGCTTCTATCCGGTTGTTAAGGAGTCATTGAAAAGTGCTATAAACGCTTTTCACCGCTTGCTGTACAATGATTATTTAGGAGTCATAAAAGAGTGTAACAAACGCCTCTCAGGTTTACTCTCTACTAAATTTCAAAGCAGCTGTCAAGAAGTGTCTACAAACGTTGTATAAGAGCTTTCACCAAAATAATAAAGCTTGAGTTTAATATGTATCTATAAACGTTGTATAAAAGTTGCTTCTACTCCTATACCGCGTATACATATAATGCTGTAGTTGAACAGGTTCTCCAAACCAGTATAAACAAGAGTTTTACAGAAGTTGTAATAAACAAATTGTACAGTTATTATTCAGCATGCAGTTGAATAAAATCACAATGGAAGCGTTTCTTCAACAAGAAATTGATTTTGGATAAACGTTTTACTGAATACGTTAGACAACACCTTTGTGTTGCAGTTGTATAGGTTCTCCAAACCAGTGTAAACAAGGGTTTTATAAAAGTTGTGGTTAACACATTGTGCAATTATTATTCAGCTTGCAGCTGAACAAAATCAAAACGAAAGCGTTTCTTCAACTGGAAATTGTTACTTGGGTAGAGCTTCCTTTTTGAAACCTAGTAGTAGTCACATAGTCGCTATGAACGGAGTTCCAATTTCCTGGTCAAACCAAGTGAAATATCTTGGATTAGTACTTGACCAAAAATTAACTTTTAAAGATCACATTGAGGGCATTCAAGCCAAATGTAACAAATATATAAAATGTTTGTATCCTCTTATAAACAGGAAATCCAAACCACAAACGAAGGGACAGACGACTAACTGGCGAAGAAATCCATTAAAATAATGTGGTTCACTGTAATAGAATTTTCTTGGAAGCTTGTGCCATCATCCACCAGATGGGTTAGTTTTTTTGTTTTGATTAGAACAAAGTTGATTTTATGTAAAATGATTCTTTGACAGTGTGCAAAGAGTGTATCATTTTGTCATTTTTTTATGCATTTCAGTTTTGAGTAGAGTGAAAGAAATAGAACCAAAACATTCTAATACATTTGGTGAAAATGCTAGTACAATCCAGTAGTAGTGTTGCCATGTGGTACAGTCTAGTAGTAGTGGTGTTGCCATGTGGTACACTGAAAAATTGAAATAGCAGGTTAGTCATCAAAGTTTTCGAGCCGCTCCGTCTGTCACTTCGTTTGTGTCCAAACTGTGTTTAGACCGGCCATTCCTACGCTGTGCCAATATGGTCTAGTTGTTGCACTACCAGGAAAAAAGCACTTCAAAGGATTCAGAACTTTGTTCTGAAGATGATTTTAAAGTTGCCTCCCTGGTACAGTACTACCATAGAGGTAACTCTAAGACTAGAAGGTCCCGAAATAACGTGCTCAACTTTTTGGCTCAGCTCTGGTACTCTCTTCGGTCCCAAGCTAAACGATTCACCCCTCGAAACATAGGAAAAACCAATAACCCCTCATTTTATCTGTCAAACTTTCATAGCGAATCAAAACAAACATTGCGTAGTACTAGAATTTCGACTAGAATAGGGTACGTTAATCGTTTGCTTGGGACCAATAGGCTACTAAAGTGGTGAGCCAATTTAAAATCGTTAGTTTCGTATTGATTGTTGGTACTACCGAAGTACATAGAATTTCGAATGTTGTGACTTTAGAACTAATGTCCAACAAAATAATTAATAATTTCAGGCAAAAATCGTTGCAATCCTCAATTGCAACGATTAATTCCCTTTATACTTAGATAAGATTTAGTTTTAGTTTTTAGTTTTAAAATTTAAATTGTTATACAGACATGCAGGTTTAAAAAACCTGTTTAAAATACTGAATTGCCAATGCATGAACAATGTAAAACACTTAGATATATATCATAACAATTAAAGCTGGTAAGTTACTGTAGTAACTGGGGCACCTAGGTTAGAATGAAATGTAATTTATTATGAATTTGGAACAAATAGAGAGTAAAAAAAACGGTAAAGTCAGGCATCATAAACAATTAGGTAATTTTTTACTAATTTTACCTATATTTTATGTATACTCAAATTAACCACCTTAAGTTACAGTTATCTATGAATTGACACAAACTCCCCCCACCCCTCCCTTGTCTCTTATCTTATGGCAGCTAATACATTAATGTTGAGATGGGGTATTGCCGATACGTTACCCTACCGGTGATGTTACTATGACTCGCCCTGTTTCACATTCGTGGATTTCACAGAACTTATTTAACCTGCTGGTAAAGATGCTGTGTGCACCCCCTGTCTACTGGTATAGCATGTACGGTGCATAAAAGTATCGGAAACCTGGCCTTTGACCCCCTTCTATACTACACAATCATAATCACTGGTCTTCGATAGCTTGCAATCACCCATATTCTAGGTTTTGTTCGAATAGGGGAAAAGTTGGCTTCGGCAAAACTTTAACCTATTATCGTCAGGGGGTAAACAACGTCCTTGAGAGCTCAATTTTGGCATGTGGATAAATTGTGTTTCAGAGCAACTATTGGCCAAATTTGAGTGCTCCACGACTTTGTTTACCCCCCTCACGAGAATAACGGTTCGAACGAAAACGAGAATATGGGTGAATATCATCATCATCATTCAAATAAGTGATTATAGGACTGCAAGGACTGTTGTAATTAGCTTGTGAGAGGATAAAGGATTAAACGTAATGCCACTGAAGTTAAAGTATTTAAAAAAATATTATACCAATGCCAAGAAATTAAAGGATATTCTTCAAATCTCTAACAATTGACTTTTCCAAATTTGAGGTTTCTAAAATTTCCTAAAAATAAACAAAACATACAATATGATAAGTAACCGTGTAGGACAATAGAACCTTACTGCTCATAGCTACTGGTGCTGATACAGTTGGTTAATGTCCTTTTTTGTAGAAATAAAATTATACATTTTGCGTACCGTAAAAAATAATAAAAAATCAATGATTATTTTTATGTGTCCCACACATGATTTTTTGCAATGTGATAAACAAATTATATATGTGTTAGGCACATACTATTCATTAGACTCATAAATTTCATATGTACTTCTGAGCGGATTAAGTTTATGTGTGAAACATGATAATCATGTGAAATTTTACATGGAAATTCGTCAATAAAAATGTGTCGAATTTTATGAGTGTACATCGGTGTTTCAAAGCCGTACACCGGATAAATTCAGGGTGTAGCTATCGGTTGCACCTTCGCCTACAAACAATTGATGATGAGCTGTCAATAACTCGCGCTTATTGTTGCTCACACTACACCGGTGTAAGCAAAAATGAAAACGACATAAAATAAATATAGGTAAATATTATGTTTTGTTCCGGCCAGGTAAAGAATTTGATGTTCGGGAACAGTGCTTCTATGTCGAATTTCCTACCATACTGGTTTACTTGCCTAAAGGTAGACAACAAAGTTCTGGTTGGTGTTTGGTCGATGAGGCAAATTGGTATTTCTATACACGGTAACCGCAAAATACCCAATAATGACTACAAAGTAACCTTTTTCGAGGGAAACTGGGACTACCCATTAAATGAGTAATTACAACTACAAAAACAAGTAGTAAGTATTAATTTTTGTATAAAAAATACTCATAAATGGGTAATATTTTTACTCATTTAATGGGTAGTCCCAGTCTCTCTCGAAAATGCTCACTTTGTAGTCATTATTGGGTATTTTGCGGTTACAGTGTATAGCTTATAATACACTGAGTAAAAGCAGCATTTGGACATTAATTAGCTATAAGATGCTTGTATGCTGTATGCTTGTTTGGAATAATTTTTCCAAGACTTTCATAAGTACCGTAATCCGGGGACAAATTGATCACGATTTTTAGTAAGATGTGAATATTTTCTTTGCTTGTAGTTTATTTATAATTCATTTATTTTTAAACTAGTACTAACGGAACCTGGTAGATTGCTTTGTTAAATTATTCACGTAAGTATTAGATTTAATAATTATTAATCGAAATTTTTTAAATTCTGCTTTGGGGTGAAATTGATCAAGAGTTTTTTCATTGATTTGTATGCCTTGTTCCAATAGTTATTGCAACTATTTTATTACTACAGAATGTGACCTGATGTGAGTACAGCTCATAAATAGAATTCATATATGAAACAAAAAGAAGCTCAGATTAAAGTAGAATTATCAATGATTTTAAATAAAACTTAGTGAGAAATACTGGTAAAACGTGCCTTAATAATAAATCTTCAAAAAAACGAACTTATTTTCAACAGTTTGTTCGAACAATTTCATCCCAGTGATCAATTTACGGTACCTAATCGATTGCTCTGTTCCAATTTTGATGTGTCATCTCTTTATTTCAATTCAACCTTCTTATATGAATGTGTTTAACAGAAGATACTTTAATATAAAACAACGAATTGTTAACACCATAAAACTTATGGAAAATAAAAAATATAAATACACAAAATGTATGGTTTTATTTATTTCTACAAAAAAAAAATGACATTGACCAACTAACTGTATTTACATCAGTAGCTATGAAGAGTAAGGACTATATTGCCCTTCACGATTACTTATCGTATTGGATGTTTGCGCTTATTTTAGGAAATTTTAGAAACCTCAAATTTGGAAAAAAGCAATTGTTAGAAATTTGAAGAATATCCTCTTATTTCATGGCATTGGTAACTTTTTTTTAATAATATTTTAAATACTTTGACTTCAGTGGACTACGTTTAATCCTTTATTCACTCACAAGCTCATCACATCAGTCGTTGCAGTCCTATAATCGTTTGTTTGAATGATGATGATGATATTCACCCATACTCTCGATTTTGTTCGAACCGTTTTTCCAAACATTTTTTTTAAATAAGGTTTGAACGTATCATTAAGTATATTTATGATAATTCATAAATTCATATTTTTGAGAACAATTTTGTGATTAATACCATATAAATCATTGTATTTGTATACTTAAATTGCAATCTTTCCGCTATGATTCACTGTATTCACTGTGTTCTACTTACCTACCTAGTGGAACACAATGAACGTTTTTTTCTTCCTTAAGCCAAAAAATGGTACTAACGAATAAACTGCATTTGAATTTTTGATAAATAAACCGCTAGCCCTTACACCAGACATTCGAAATCGTACGTAGTCTTGAGTAAACCTTATACCCCGTTCACATTACAGCCTATATCACGTAATATAGGCTGTCTTGCAATGAGCACTCATACATCTAGTTTTCATTGGAAATCCCATGTATGAGTGCTCATTGCAAGACAGCCTATATTACATGATATAAGCTGTAGTCTGTCCGGGGTATTAGGGTGCTTAATTAAAAAATATACACTGGAGTCGCTTTTTACGCGGGTGATACGTCCCGCGTAAAAAAAAACCGCGTAAATTCCGGAATCCGCGTAAAAAAAACCGCGTAAATTCCGAAATCCGCGTAAAAAAAAACCGCGTAAAAAGCGATATACCGCGTAAATTCTGAAATCCGCGTAAAAAAAACCAAAATCCGCGTAAAAAAAAACCGCGTAAATTCCGGAATCCACGTAAAAAAACCGCGTAAATTCCGAAATCCGCGTAAAAAAAACCGTGTAAAAAAACCGCGTAAAAAGCGACTCCAGTGTATATATATATTACAAGCATCAGGGTTGCTTCCATACACCTCTCTATAAAAAATGTTTGTTTTTTAAATTATGAAATCATAAGACGATATGATGCTATTCTGTAATCGTAAATTACAAGAAGAGGTTGTAACACGGGGTTAACCACTATCATAAACGTATTTAATACGAATTTAATTGCGATGTAAGTGGAAGGAACCCTAACAAGCCTTGCAGTCCAATCTGATTCATGATTAAAAAATATGAGTCTATGCAAAAAATGGTAAAGTTTGATGAGCATCTTCGCGCATGTGGTATGAAGTTTGTATAGAGATTTTGGCAAACTACTAATGGTGCAATTCCACACCGAATAACAAATCGATCTGACGCGACCTTCTCCAATTTACATGAAACTTTGCATAATTGTTTGTCATTCACATTTAAGGTGAAAGTGGTAGACTGGCGAAATCTAGGAAAAGTTCCTTCGACAAGAAGCACCCGATCATCTTGACCCGATCCCACGAAATCATGCAGATACAGATCCTGCCCTATCACGAAGAGTTCGGACACGCAAATTCGGAGACGACGTTCAACGGAATGAGGCAGGGGTTTCAGATTTCTAAGATGCGTCCAGCCACTTTATTGTCTTCTTCTTATTATTCGCATTTCAAGCTTATTGCTTTGTGCGCTAATATGCATATTGCATATTCTCAAACTTAGTGTTTTAAATGCACTTCGTCAGTGAGAGCTTTCGATGCCAATACCAATACATGAATTTGTATATTGAGAAAATTTCCAACCCGATAGATTCTCTCGACCGGACCGGGAATCGAACCCGCCGCCTCCGACTTGGTAATACCATAGAGGTAACTCTAAGACTAGTAGGTCCCGAAGAAACGTGCTCAACTTTTTGGCTCAGCTCTGGTACTCTCTTCGGTCCGAAGCTAATCGATGCACCCCTCGAAACATAGGAAAATCCACGAACCCCTACCCCTAAACATAGTGTAGTACTAGCATTTCGACTAGAATGGGATACGTTTATCGATTTGCTTGGGACCAATAGGCTAGTCAAGTAGTGAGCCAATTTACAATCGTTAGTTTCCACCGGTTGGTGATACGGTACCTTTACTGATTAGGCTATGAGACCCCACTTTATTGTAAGTAGGTGATTAATGTTAAGCATAAATTCTATCTATTAATAAAAATATTAAAAGCTTGAGCGTTGCCGAAAAACAGTCGACTACTACAAAAAAAATTGGTTTCCGTACGGGAACAAAGAGTATAACAATTAATTTGTGAAATATAAATATATTCCATAGTAATCCCCATAAAATCTTAAAATATTTACGCGACCTCTAAACCCTCATCAATATGTACCATTTTTGCACAGACTCATATTTTGGGGCTATTAATCAAACTGAAGAGTGGCGTATACGATAGGATCACTATCACTTTTTTTTCGAAATGAAGCACCCTAGTAAACACCAATCTTCTCCTCTACGAATCCGTATTCTTAATGCACAAAAATAAGTGCTTCGTAAAACTATTGTTGAGGGATCATTCCAAATAGAACGAGTAAAACTTCCAATGCACTTATGTACCACTTCCGTAAATATGAACTTGTATTATCACTCATTTGATTTTCGGTCACTATAGACATTATTTTACGTACGATGTATGTCTTCAAATCCTACCAAATAAGCGGTTATCTCGACAAAATAAATAAAGTACGGCGAAAGCACAATCAGCCCCAGTCTGATTCAATAAATAAATCTGTCTACTGAACCAAGGAGTCTTCTTATTTGTGCTTGTCTCAGATTGAGAGCACTGCAACAAACCTTATTTTTTGTTTGCTAACGTGCAAAACAACTCAATTTACGTAGTAACAGTCTAAAGAGCGGTATTTTTTCAATGTATCTCAAATCAATGCAGATTAACGATTTCTAAAATTCTCAATCATCCGTCTGTTATATGAAACAAAAGAAGAATGACCATTCTGATAACTATTGTTACCAGTTGACCGGCAAGTCTTATCTCCTTTCTTCCAAAGCATGTTGAGTAATTTAACGCTTAGGCTGTTGTTCTGCATAGATGACGTCTTATATTATCAGTGTGCCTGTTAACACAGTCTAGTTCACATGTCATTGCAAAAGCCATTGATAGATTATATTTTAAACCTAGAGTAAATTTTCGCTAGCACTACACGGTTATAATTATTCACAATACCATCTGTAACGTGAGACCATGAAAAAGGTAACCACATGGATACAAGAAATGGGATTTGTCCTGATGAACAGAGAAAGGAATAGTTCGACAGTGAGGATGCATAAGGGCGTAAACGCGATAATCGATTCTCTTTGTCGATTTTCTCTTTTGTTAATAACTCGCTAGATGTAACGTTTCTCGGTGCGTTTGCTGTTGCTTTTGATAGCCAGTACAACCTGTTACAACTATGCATTGAACAAATTCTAGAAAATTGTTTTCCTAAGCTGTAGCAATGCAAAGAATCGATTAAGAGAACGAAGTGAAAACTGAATGGTTGCTTTTCGGTTCTGCGAAAAAGAGGAAGTCCATCGAAAAAGAGCGTAAAGGTAAAGAAAGATCGGGTGTATGATTGGAAACGAATTACAAGCGGGACTCATCGTTGTAGCGATACGGTAAACTCAGCGAAAGCAAATACGAGAGCGAGGTGTACTATCGATGGAGGATGCCACTTGCCTCTACACAGCCAGAGGCAACGAACGATGCCATTGAGCGGGAGAAAATTGATTCGGCTTTGTTGAGAGAGTGCATCAGATACCGATTGCTTACAATGGTTCACCGACTCCGACAGAGCGCGTTTCAGATAAATATAGAGAAAGGGAAAGAACTGGTAAACATTTGTATATAGTATGTTAAGTAAAAATCTAGATAGAGCTGGAATTAGGGCGAAACAGCTTTTGTAAACAATGACTTCTATCGATGATTTTTGGGTACTCAAGGCACGCCCACGCAGACCAACATTACCATCGGATAGTGGAAGTCTTTTCCTACCCGATGAGGATGTTGGTTTGCGTGGGCAAGCCTTGATTTTCTAGAAATAATTGTTTATAAAAGCTGTTAGGCCCTAATTCCAGCTCTATCTAGAAATAGTAGTTGTAGATTAATTGTAAGCTGTAAATAGTGGTTTTTTTTGTTTTTTTTTGTATGTTTTCAAATTCAAACCAAACCAATTCCACTAAGGTGGTAAGTCCCTAAACAGGCCTGATAGGTCTAGGAAATTTAATTAATTATTTTATATTAATCAAACAACTAAAGATGAAAAGATACCTATCACTTGTACCAACAAACATGTAATCCCACTACAAGCAAAAGAAATAAAGATCATTTTATGTTAAAAAAAAGAACTGGTATACTGAGAGAACACATCTGAAACTATAACAACTCAGCAGCACGAGACTCCTTTAGAGATGAACTAGCCCTCGGCTAAAAATCTCTAAAATAAAGATAAAAAGTAGAAGGGTCTGTGCCTAGGGGCACGAACGGAAGCTTGACGTAGGACCGCTAGTGTACGAAACAAATGTGAACATTTAGTTCTTTTAATTGATCAATCATCAATTATCTTAACTCTTTCCGTTTTTTATTTGTAAGCGTATCAAATTTGTAGTATTTATTTCAAAGAGAAAGTTGATGAAGAGAATCCAAGGGACTTTCAAATTGAGTATTTTCGATTCATTTACCCGACTTTAAAAGATGTATTTTATTTTTATTTTTTGTTATTTATGAGTTTTTAAGTTTTGTGCATTTTGAATTAAAGTGTATTCAATTCAACCCTCACAGGATTTCCTTCCGAAATATATGAATGGGGCGAGGCGGACAGTATCGTTTGTGCAGAATATGTAAAAATGGAGGGACTTCGAAAGATTGAGCTCGTGAGAGCTAATTTTCTCACAAATTTGATTTTATTGGCTTTTTGGTAACTGAATATACACCCAAAGCGAATAATTCCCACTTCTCTCAAATTCTATATGGATTTTTAACACTTCCTACCAGCGTGTTCTGGAAAATGGTCGGACGATGATTAATCTCACCAATACATTCGGGCCTACAATTCCACACCTTCTATAGAGACCAGGTTGAGCCTTGATAGCTAGCTGCTTGCGGCAACTGATGACCTTGACAAATGTCCAAATAAAACTCTTAACAAATTTATGGTGGTCCTGAAAAGAACCGTTTTGTATACTGGTTGAGTAATGCTGAGCTGAGCACGACGAGCTACTGATTCCGATCCTAGCCTAGCGGTGGGACTTCTTCCTCCTTCTCTATGATTGGAGCTCTGCAGCTCGCTGCTTGCAGGCAACCTTTCGTTGTTGTTGTTGTTGAAAGCACTCCTGCTGCTGCTGCTGCTACTACTGCTGCTGCTGGACTGGACACCACCACTTACGGTGATTGAATGAGCACCGTTCAGTGGGACCGCATCGAATTCGATTTTTAAGTCTGTTTTAGGGAATGCGCTGTTTTCAGTCATTCGGTGATAATTTTGATCACCATTGCAACAGTTGGACATTTGGTATTTTTCAATAGTGACCTATTGAAAATTAACTAAGTGTTCATTTTAGCAGATTGGTAGATAAATTTCCAATCGTTTGGCTTGTTTAGAATTAAAATCTATCTGCTATTGGTCGAAACCTGACCTCTTTTCGTTTTTTTTAAATTTCGTGTACAAAAAGTGAGAGTAGGATGCAATACTCAAAATTACCCAAAATTAAGTAAAAAGAACTTAAATTTAGGGTAATTTTTTTCTCTGTGTAGGTTAAATCTAACAACCTTGAACTGAAAAAATCATCATTCGATCACACCTTTCAAATCCTGACAAGAACACCTTTTTAATTCCGTTTTTTGTCTGAGAACACCGTTTTTTGTCTGAGCCGATGATGCTAATTTATCCTCCGAAACCGTACAGAGTGCGTCCCTGTCACTTCAGAGCGTAAACGACATCCATTGCGGTGACGGTCTTCCTCTTAGCGTGTTCTGTGTAAGTAACAGCATCTCGAATAACGTTCTCCAAAACCACCTTCAACACGCCTCTGGTTTCCTCGTAAATAAGCCCGGAAATTCGCTTGACTCCACCACGACGAGCCAGACGGCGGATGGCAGGTTTAGTGATGCCTTGAATGTTATCAAGCAGCACTTTTCGATGACGCTTGGCTCCTCCTTGCCGCGTCCAGTCATTGTATATGATGGTAGATGTGTCGTCGGTGAAGGTTGAAACGAAAGTGAACAAAAATTTCAAATTTCGGCTTTTTTAAACCTACTCGAGGGTTAAATTCTTCTTGTTAGTTGTTGTGTTTTTGTTCTTTCATCGTTTCTGATTGGTTGAAATCAGCAAACGCATGTTATAAAAGTGAATGGAAGTCGTTTTTATTTTTTATCATGATCATTCGCTGCCAGACTGTTGAGCAGTTCAGTCGATTTGAATTCTCTCTAGTTTCGTTCGTTCGTTCGCAAGTCGAATTAGCTCCGCGTTGTGTAGTGACGCTCTCGCTGACCCAGCCATGGGAAAGAAATCGCGCGGTAACGCGAGTGCCGGTTTACCGGGAAAACAGACTCTCCCAGGAGACGGCGCGACCACCGAGCCAGCCCAGAAGAAGCAGAAGAAAACCCCATTGCCCATCCCGACAGGCGTTGCGGACCCGCAGCCGGGGCCTCCCGGAACTAAACGACCCAGACCTGAAGACAGCAGCGCCACCGTATCAGCAGCAAAAAAGCTGCTGAGCAACAATCCGTTCTCCGCCCTGCAGAACGGAGCGCAGCCGCAGTCGGACCCTGAGACGGTGCCGAAAAAAGTTAAGTTGCCACCCTTCTATGTGAAGGGCTTCCCTCCCGGGCTATGGGAGCAGCTGGATTTCTACATTAAGCAGGGCCTTCGCTGCACCATTCAACGGTGCACGGAAGGCTACAAACTGATGGTCCCGGCCGAAAAACACTTCAACGCAGTTCAGGCCCTCTTGGACAGAATGAAGCTGGAGTACTTCTCCCACGACATCGAGGCCACCAAGCCGCTGAAAGTGGTGCTGCGCGGGCTCCACGACATGGACACCACCACCTTAATGGACGAGATTAAGGCGAACGGCCTCAAGCCGGTCGAAGTCCACAAGATGACCCGCAGCAAGGCCATCAAGTATCGTGACCAGCTCTACCTGGTCCATCTGGAGAAGAACTCCACAACCGTGAAGGATCTCCAGACGACACGCACACTGTTCCACATCGTAGTGAAGTGGGAGCGGTATAAACCCACCCACCGTGGTGTCACTCAGTGCTCGAACTGCCTATTGTTCGGGCACGGCACCAGGAATTGCCGCATGGCCAGCCGCTGCATCAAATGCGGCAAAAACCACAAGATCGACAACTGCGACAGCATCGAGGAAGCCACTCCCACATGCGCCAACTGCGGTGCCGCCCACAAGGCCACGAGTAAGGCCTGTCCGAAGCGGGCCGAATACGCCGAGATCCGGAAGAAGGCCTCGTCCAACAGCCAGCCCGGTCGCAAGAAGGTTCCAGAAAACAACGCGCAGAACTTTCCTCCGTTATCACCGGTCCAATCACGGCCAATTCCAGTGTTGCCGCCGCTCCCGCTCAACCAACAGTTGGCTGCTGCCCAGTTGGCTGCTGCCCAGTTGGCTGCTGCCCAGTTGGCTGCCGCTGCAGTACCCGGTCAAGCCTCCGGGCCATCGACGGATCCCCCTGCTCCGGAATTGGCCGGTACAACCGGTGAAGCTACAGACGATTCTCCGCTGTCAACGGATGAGATCGTCACACTGTTGGCCCAGGCCATCATCATCAAGCGCACCTGCGCAACAAGAACACAACAGCTCCAAGCTATCATCTCCTTCGTCGCTAATTATGGACCGTGAACCCATAAAGATCGCCAACTGGAACGCTCGCTCCGTAGGGGCGAAAAACATTGAGCTTGCAGACTTCCTCCGCAAGCACGACATCGACGTGGGCCTTCTCACCGAGACCCACCTCAAGACCGGTGACAGCTTCTGGCTGCCCGACCACAGCATTGTCCGGCTTGATCGCACCAGCTCCAGGGGGGGCGGTGTCGCGGTCATCATCAAGAAAGGCATCAAGTACTGCACCCTACCCCACTACCGCACTTCCATCATCGAGGCCGTCGGCGTTGAGGTGGAAACATCGACCGGAAACGTCCGGTTCATCGTTGTCTACTGCCCCCGGCAATGTACCGTTAGCAATGGTACAGCACAGCAGTTCAAGAACGACCTTGCCATCATAACCCACACCAATGCCCGCTTTGTAATCGGAGGGGACCTGAACGCCCGGCACGAGGCCTGGCGGAACTACCAGCAGAACCAGAACGGCCGCCTGCTATTCGACCATTCCCAGCATGGTCTCTATTCCGTCTGGTTTCCGGACGAACCAACCTTCACATCACCGACGGGCAACCCATCGACGCTGGACCTGTTCTTGGCAAACACCAGATTAGCCAAGCCGGTTGCCGTCAACGACCTGAGTTCGGACCACCAACCGGTGCTGACCGAGCTGGGCTACAACGTGGCCCCTGCACCGTGCCAGCGGAAGGACTACCATCGAGTCAACTGGGTCCAGTTTCGACGCGTGGTCGACCGCCACATCGACGACAACCCACCGCTCGACACAGTGGATGACATCGACGGGGCCCTGGAGGGTCTCCATCAAGCCATATCCGTGGCTGACGAAGAGTGCGTTCGACGAGTTCCTGTGAGGGGTAAGTTTCAAGCAATTGATTCCCACACCAAACTCTTGATTCGGCTCAGAAATGTTCGTAGACGCCAGTTTCAGCGGACTGGGGATCTGCAGCGTAAATACGAAATGGTCGATCTGAATCGGCAGATCGCTTCCAGAATGGTCTCAATCCGGAACGAGAGTTTCGGGCGGCTCGTTCAGAACCTGGACGACCGTTCCAGACCATTCTGGAAGGTTGCCAAGGTGCTGAAGTCTCACCTCAAGCACATTCCACCACTTAGAGTCAATGACGAACGGCTTATCACCAACGAAGAGAAGGCCAATGCAATTGGGGAGCACATTGCCCAGTCGCATTTGCTTGGCTCTAGAATCCCAAGTCCACTCGAGAACCAGGTTGCGCAGTGCGTCCAGACGTTAGATACCTCCCCTTGTGCCGTCCCTCCAGAAGAACGGATTACAGAGGAACAAATTTGCTCAGCGCTGAAACACAGTACGAACATGAAGGCTCCCGGGTTTGACGGAATATTCAACCTAGAGTTGAAAAATCTCAGCGCGAGGGTGCACTCGCTGCTGGCTGCCATCCTCAACAGATGCTTGGAGCTGCACTACTTTCCAAGCATCTGGAAGGTGGCAAAAATCATCCCGATCCGCAAACCTGGGAAAGACCCTTCACTACCGTCAAGCTACAGACCGATTAGCCTGCTCTCAGCGCTGAGCAAGCTGTTCGAAAAATTGATCCTCAGCCGACTAAACAAGTTTGTGGAGGAACATGACATTCTTCTTCCGGAACAGTTCGGGTTCCGTAAGGGGCATTCCACCAATCATCAGCTAGTGCGGGTGATGAATAACATCCGGAATAACAAAGCTGTATCCAAGTCCACAGCCATGGCCTTGTTAGACGTCGAAAAGGCGTTTGACAATGTCTGGCACGACGGACTTATATACAAGCTTTGTAACTCCAACTTTCCACCATACCTTGTGAAAATCACCCGTAACTATCTCCAGCAAAGGTCGTTCAGGGTGTCGTTGAATAGTTCCCTTTCGGGACAATTTCCGATCCCAGCAGGTGTTCCGCAAGGGAGTCTGCTGGGACCACTGCTTTACAGCATCTACACGTCGGACATCCCTCCTCTAGGAGACGGTTGCGTGTTCTTTCTGTTTGCAGATGACACCGCGATAGCCGTCAAGGGTAGGATGCCTCGTGAAATTACGAACAAGCTCCAACGATGCCTTGACACCTTTACTGATTATGCCACCACGTGGAAAATCAAAATCAACGCCTCGAAAACCCAAGCGATCATGTTCCTTCACAGACAATCATTAAAACTTAAACCGTCTCCCTCCTGTACCGTAATAATGGATGGTACAAGGGTCGAGTGGTCCACTGATGTTACTTATCTCGGGATGTTGTTCGATGAGAAGCTCCTGTTCCGCTCGCACATAGAGAAAACCCTAGTTAAGTGCTCCGCCTTGGTTAGGTGTTTGTATCCGCTCATTTGCCGCAGATCCCGCCTCTCAAGGCAAAACAAACTGGCTGTTTACAAACAGATCATAGCCCCCGCGATCTTCTATGCCACCCCGGTGTGGGAATCGTGCGCTCAGACCCACAGGAACAAAATCCAGGTTGCACAGAATAGAGTGTTGAGGATGATCCTAGATCGTCCATTCGACACAAGAATAGCAGACCTCCATCAAGAGGCAGAAATTCCCAAAGTAGATTCCAAAATTGATGATATGACAACTAAATTTATTCAAAAATGCAATCTTTCTGAACATGCTTTAATAAGCAATTTGTACATAGTAGGTTAAGTGTATATAGTAGAGTAGGTTAGTTTTAAGCTGTAAATAGTAGTATTAAGTAGTTTCTCTTCAAATTCTAAAAACAAAACAAACCAATCCCACCAAGGTGGTCGACCGTGTACTAAGTCTAGGACTAATTCTGTAAAACAAATTTTGAATTTTGCCCATACCTAAAGATGAAGAAAGCAATTAAATCACTTAGTAAAAATTTATATGGTAATCGTCCAAGTTAAACTAAAATAAAGATCATTTAAACTAAAACTAAACTTTTTATTTTTTATTCTACAGTTTGCTTTCATCGACTCCACATCGTACCCGTTAAAATTGGTTCGCACACAGCAGACCGCTCGCAAGTCCACTGGAGGAAAGGCTCCTCGCAAGCAGTAGGCAACGAAGGCCGCTCGCAAAAGCGCTCCAGCCACCGGAGGAGTAAAGAAGCCTCATCGCTACCGGCCAGGCATCGTCGCCCTGCGTGAAATCCGTCGTTATCAGAAATCGACCGAACTGCAAGTTGCCTTTCTAGCGTCTGGTGCATAAAATTGCCCATTGCTTCAAGACCGATCTGCGCTTCCAGAGCTAAGCTGTTATGGCTCTACAGGAAGCTAGCGAGGCTTATCTGGTCGGTCTGTTCGAAGATACCAACCTGTGTGTCATCCACGCCAAGCGTGTCACAAACATCGTATCCGTGGTGAACGCGCTTATTTTCCCCGTCGAAAATCTACAAAACCGGCCCTTTTCAGGGCCACTACAAAGATTCCATAAGAGAGTTATTTAAGTGAACTTTTAAAATTCAGATTTAGATCGGCTAAGTTTGTTCTGTGGATTATATGCAATCAGTAACGGAGCAAAACTATTTCGTGTACGAGTTAAAAAACATGCTCTCAAAAATGTACGATCATACGTTCGCTTTCTGACCCGCACACCAAAAAAATCTGAATTTTACTGGCAATGTAAACATGCATGCATGCAAACATTCATATATGTAAACTTCCTTTTCACGTAAATTAGCAACTTGCAAGAAATGTTGCAAACAAAAGTGGACAGTTGCATACAATATATGGGATATTGCATGACATGTCTCATAAATTTACATTATCTATAATCTAAATTTGTATGATATATGACGCTCCATTTATGTGCATCATAGTAACGGAAATTTACACTACTTTTTTTTAGCTGTGCGGGGTTGATTTCGAGATTTTGAGTTTTTCCTAGAAATTTTTGTTAAATTGTATTTTTTGATTTTTTAGAATTTTTATGTATTTTTTATGCAGAATATGCAAAATGTTAATCCCCTATGTGATATATTTTTTCCAAGTTTGGTTACAAGATTACAACTCTGGAGAGCATTTTGTGTGGTCGTTGGGAGCGTGTGGTTCTGAATATGGCGATGAGTGTAAAATATTACGCAATTTCATCCTCCCTATTCGCACGTGCCCGAGGATCGGAGGCGAATGCCAATTCGACTTGTTTCGTCTACTTACTACTCTCTGACGACTGTGCTGGGGAAGCAGCATATGCATGTAGGTAATTGGTGGATTTGTTAGTTAATTCGACGCTTTTGGACAATGCTGGACATTTACCAGTTTTTCAATAGTTTCTTATTGAAAACCAACATTCGGAAGCATTGTTATCGATCCGTAGCCATATATCTGATCGATTGGTGATAAAATTATTGAAATTGGACCAGTGGCAGCTGAGTTATTAACGTTCAAAATCTTTCTTAATTTGTTACATGTTCCATTTTCGGTTTTCACAAAGTGTACCCCCATATAGAAATCAAAGACGTAGTCCTACGTCAAAAACGAGACTCCTTGAACTGTGTCTCAGAGTCGGCGCACTACTGGGCAAACTGGAGGGGCTACGTGGACGAAAAGGCACTCAAGCTTTCAAATGAACTGAAACACAGCGTGGATCAACTTAAACACTGTATTTTTTTTTTCAATTAACGATAGTGTGGATTGTGTGGTGTTGTGATCGATTTTCTGGCACATACCCTTGACGACGATGGCGACTACGACGACTGCAGTCCGGCGGACGCTCGCTGTGGTTCCGGAATGATTCAGTCGATGGAGGACTATTAAAGGCCGATCTTGTTGGCAAGATGGCGGTACCACCGCTCGGTGAAATTTCGGTACAATTCCGACAATGGCGGATGAAGCAAGGCTGACCGAACGTCGGCTGTAGTGCGATGGCGGGTTGGTTTTACCGGGGCTGGTATAGCGGTTTGTGGAGATGGTTTCGATGCACAGGCGCTTCCTTCTGACAAAGCCGGTCGACGACGGCAAGGCCGCCCTCTGTCGAACTGGGAAGGGAAATTCTCTTTGGCGTTTAGGGCCTTCAGCCCGAGAACGATGTCTGAATTGGTTGAAAAAGGTCCTAGCGAGTAGGTAACATCCATTAGTGCCGTTCTTCGACCAATTTCGAGGATGACTTAGACTTTACCTGGATCAGCTGAATTGGTGATTTACACTTCACCTTGATTCACTATTTGCACTTAGTATTCCGTTAAAGTATACTCCACAGACACTTCTGGTCTACACGTTCGCCTGAGATAAAGTGAACGATGGCCGTTTTATAAGCATCGCAGAACCCTTCAGCTCATCACCCGTGACCCCGTGTCACCATTTTGCCGCGGCCGTGCACGCCTAATTCAGTAGTCAGCCGTAAAGGATGGCCGTATCAACAATCAATACGAAACTAACGATTTTAAATTGGCTCACTACTTGACTAGCCTATTGGTCCCAAGCAAACGATTAACGTATCCCATTCTATTCGAAATTCTAGTACTACGCAATGTTTGTTTTGATTCGCTATGAAAGTTTGACAGATAAAATGAGGGGTTATTGGTTTTTCCTATGTTTCGAGGGGTGAATCGATTAGCTTGGGACCGAAGAGAGTACCAGAGCTGAGCCAAAAAGTTGAGCACGTTACTTCGGGACCTTCTAGTCTTAGAGTTACCTCTATGGCCGTATCGTCTGCCCAGTGGGTTTCATCGTAAGTGTTATACAAATTTACTTGAATGCTCGATCACATGGTGAATATTTAAAATATTGTATTGGACCTTTGTAACAGAACGGTTACACATTGCCGAACGAGCAACGGAGAAGGTTCTCTTCGACCAGTCCGAACTTTTGCTACCTCGCTTTGGGAAGGCAGGATGTCCCATTTTTGAGATCGAACGAAATAAAGGAGTATTCAGACCTGACAGGGAGCGAGAGTTGCAGAGCGGCCTTCGGGTATTCGGGTGCGCTCGGCTCTCTGAAGATGGCTTGATTGCTTCCACGCCACCGCGGGCTTAAAAAAATATGTTCTCGGCTATAGCTTTGGAGCTCCGCTTGACGGAAATTCTTGCTCACTCACTATCTCTGCATAGCATCGGCCGAAGAGAACGAGAATTAACAAAAAATAAGAACTTAGATAGGTACTGCAAGACTGTCGGAGTGATTCGTGATTTAGGCGTAATTTTACAGTTTTACTAGAACACACAACGAAAGACACCGAAACCTGAGAGCGGGAGGGAGAGAAGTAGGTACACTTAAGTCTTTTTTTACACGGTTTTTTTTACACAATTGCCGCTGAGTCACGATTTACACGGTACGTTTTTAACGATTTCTCGACATTATCGTTGTCAACGATTCAAACTTATCGACTTGATTTCAATTACAATTACAATTTTTGGTGTAAATACAAATAGGGGAAATGACGGCTTCGGCATGACAGACTATTTTCGGCAACCCAAATTGAAACACTATTTTCACTGGATTTTCTTACGAAAACACTTCGCTGAATGCATGCAAACGATTCTTTATGCTTTCAGCTTCAATTTGACTATATTTTTACCACTGAGAAAAAGCAATCTAGCAAGATTTTTTTGAAATGCAACACACGCACTACAAATTGTAGCTGATTTCGAGTTGCCGATAATAGAACAGCAGATTTACATGCAGTTCAAATGGAACGGTTGCCGAAGAAAAACTGGTTGCCGACAATACTCGCTCTCACTAGAGAAGATTGGAGCTTTGTAAAAGCGTTTCAAAAATGTTTTCGACAATTCTTTCGACTGAAATTGTTAGAGCAGCTGGCAGCAAAAGATTGTAAACAAACCAATACTGCATATGTGTGCGTTCCTTAGAGAAAAAGGCTATAGAAAGAAGGTCGCTGCTTAGCTTGCCGAGAATACGTAAATTCCCCTATGTCTATATGGACCATAGCATGCTATAATTACGAATGGCATCAAAATCCGATTTTTTAAAACATTTAAGCATGTGAAAAATCCAAATCTCGATATATATCTCCCGTGTAAAAAAGACCTGAGTGTAGTTGTAAAAAGCCGATATCCCTTTTATTTCATTGAACTCGGTCGCAGGTCAGCTGCGGTGCTATTTAGATGGAGGAGTGCGCTACTTCTACATGCTGTTAAAAAGAAGCTAGCATCCGCGTCTCTCATGTCGTAAGGACCAGTGTATGAATGGGCAAGGGGGAGCACGGGCTAGTGAATGTCACCCACCGTCTCTTATAATTCAATAATACATTATTTTATAATTTCTGTATACTTCAAAAGACGATCCTAGAAAGTTAGGAAATAAATACAAATTTCAAAGATGTGCAATATTTGTACGCTGGTAAAATTGTTGCATCAGTCGTAGTTTCCTTTGTGAAGTAAGGGGTACGGTAGCCCAAAAATGTGAAATTTTTATGGATTCTGTTCCTGTCTTACTTAACATCATCATCAACGTTACCGTCGAGACCGGTTTTGAATGGTTGCAATAACAACAGGATCGTAGCTTGTATGAAGTGATATGAGGGGCTTGGTGGCCAAAGAGCGACCATTTTTGCTTACTGAGTAGAACATCATCTCAAGCACCTCCACATTCAAGATTCGTTAATAACTTTATTTGTTAATGTGAATATATTGGAATAACAACAATTCAATCATTGGGGTGTTGTAATACAAGTAACTCGTTTGTCTAGTGACAAACGTTTTTACTTACTGGGCAGAAGACCGTGGGTTCAATCCTAAGCTCCTTCGCGTTATAGGATTGTTAGGATATCAATTCAGCTTATCGTTTACCAAAACGAATCCTGCTGCAAACCCAACCCTTTGGGCCCATGCATTAATTATGTCACGCTAAATCGAGCAAAAAATTACCCTCTCCCCCCCTATCGTGACGTTTTTCCTATACCTAATGCATTGCTTGTCACAAAAAAAAATCATTTTTTACGAATTGGAAGTACTATGCAGAACAACTTTGTCGATTAAACTTCTGAGAAAAAAGTTATTATTATATTAATTTAGACCTATACCTACAGACGTATATGAGCTTGTAAGTACTTGTGGAACACATGGTCTAAAGTGAAAGATTAGTAACTTTTCGTACAAAGATCAAATCGATTTGTAGTCTTGGACAAAATTGTTTTCTATAGTATTCTCAATCTAAAATTTAGTGAAATTTGAGCAATATTTGGATTTTTGGTAAGCAAATGCATACACACTTTTCCAGTCAGTAATTTTTGCCGAGTTTTTGAATTGCGGAACTGTTCGGTAATTTTTTTGTTTTTTTTTTGTAAAATTCAAAGTTGAGAAAATGTGTTACGAAAATTTACAGGCCTACTTTTGTTAACCCCATTTAATGATGAAAAATAAAGTTTGTCGATTTTATCGAATCTTTACGCATAACGGTTATTTGAATTTTAACTGAGTATTTCAGTAATTCAAAACCTCAGTAAAAAAAATACTGACTCCTGTAAAAAAAACCTAAGTGTGTAGGATCGTTCCGTATCCTATACATTTTACCATACAAAATTTAAAATTATCCCGCAAATTCAGATCATTACCACATTTGTTGGAATTTTGCACAGTTATTTGGAACACAATACACATTGAAAGAGCAGTGGGGAACTGGAGTTGTAAAGTTGACCCAACCTAGTGCCCATCATATCACACACACAAGTTATATTTAGAAAAAAATAAATCTTCAACGCTTCGTTTCTCTCGTGGTCTCACTTACCCCACAGTCTCTTATTATCAGGTGAGAGGGATTTATGATTATTCTTTTTAAAACCTTCACATTCACAAAACTGCAGTAATTGAGTTAGTAGTCATAAGATTTTTTTTAGCTAAATTGGTTTTGTTGCCTTACAAAAAAAATGGAAGACTAAATTTGAATTCAATATATCGTATCAAATTTCTTCCAAATTTCTATGTATTAGATTGAATTCAACACGAACTTCCGCATTCTCCGCAAAGTTATAGTCACCAAGTCACCAAGAAGCCCGCCATTTTTGAGATATTTTTGAGGATAATAGGAGAAATGGATGTAATGTCGGCCGAAATGCCCCTAATTTGGGCCCATTCATAAATTCAGCAATCGAATAAATTTTCAATAGCTACCAAAAATATCCATTAGTACCGTCCCAATGACGCCTCCATCCTAGGGGAAGTACAACTTGATCTGAAGTAATATTTGGTGTAAAAATTGCTCAAATTAGTAATTATTATAGTTTTTAATATAAATATTAATGATATTAACTGTCAAACGGAAAGCTACAAAGTAAACAATTTTAACAGTGTAGCTATAACCTGCTATAACGAATACACTCAATCACGGTATACATAAACAAGGTAATATACTCTCGGTTGTAAACATCAAGTTTGAATGTCGACTAACGGCTCATGGCGAATCAAGCGAAAACGACCACGGAACGTGTATATTGATATCATGTACCAAGGTACCAAGGAATGTCGAATTTAGGAGGACAAGGAGTGGATTTCGGTGGTGACGGCCAGTAAGATCAAGTGTTGTGTTCCACCGAGGATGCACGGAGGCTTAGGCGCGTCGATGTTTTTTTTTTAAATTTCGTGTGGGTAAAAGACAGGCTACAGTCATCCCATCCAGATAAGACCTCCGCCCCATTCTTCAACTTCGATTATTTTTCCTTGTTTTATATGTGCATCTGCGTGTTCATAAATAAATAGGGAATAATAATTGAGAACTTGATAACACAGGTAATGAATTGCTATTCTGTACCCTCCTTTCGACAGAGATACACTTGTCGATAGATTTCCGAGTCCGGCAAAAAATTTGACATTCAATTGGAATCAATCAACACCTCGATCAACACAGATCCACAGCATTTGATAAATAATTGGAAAAATAATTCAAACAAATGTATACCGTTCTTTGAATTATGATTGGATTCTTTCTAACACTTCCGTTTCAAATGAATTTATTGACTCGGATTTCGAATTGTTCGTTTTGCTGGATGGCATGAATTGATCCAAGCCTGCATCACGAATGGTGTTTGCCAGCTTCAGGATTAGTTTTTTCTCCCCTCTGAGAAAAGTAAATTTTTCCGAGTTTTCTGCGTAAATCCCGTATATTTCACATTTATTTATCAAAGAACCAAATATTCAAATTTAAAAAAATAATATTTGAATAATAGTGAAGGCAATAACTTGCCTCTCGTGTGAAATCCATTTTTCATTAAACGAATGTCAAATGTACACTTAAAACCAAAAATAGTCAAAAAAAAAAACAACTGTCAGACTAAGTATGACATTCACAAATATCACAAATATTAAAATATTTAATATTTCCACCATCGGTATTGATGCTTATACTTGAAGCTGGCCTTCCCCTAGCCTCCATCTAGATAAAATTGATAAATAGCAGATTTTTAGCAATCCAATCTTAGATCCATAGGCGAACATTGGAGCCATTTCCCCTATATGAATAATTTAAGTTTTGGAAGCCCTATATTAAGATTATTTTTCATTCATCATCCTTTAGCCAGCTTAACAAGGTATCTTAGGTATCTGCTTAGTTCTAAGCAGGCTTGCAATTGCTCATTACAGCTAAAATTCTATTTTTCGTAAGGGTTTATGCATATATCATGTCACGCTTCAGGGGGGGGGCTCTAAGATTTTGTGACAAGCAATGCATTAGGTATAGGAAAAACGTCACGATAGGGGGGGAGGGTAAATTTCTCCTCGATTTAGCGTGACATAATTAATGCATGGGCCCTAATTATGAAACTATTAGATACTAAAATGATAATTTTTAATTTTTAAGAAGCAAGAAGAGGTGGGAAAGTTTATGTATGAATTTTTCAATTTTGCTTTCAAAAGGTCACAACTGGCGATTTTATTATCGCTGATTGCTCGCTCATCGTTACAGCTAATTGCTATTGTGACCCTCTGAAAGCTAAATTAACAGATTTTATGTGTCATACAGACACTTTACCTTCTCTTCTTGTATGTAGTTAATAAGAATTACCATTAAAATATCTCATAGCTTCATAAATCCAAAATAGCATTTTAGCTGTAATGAGCATTTGCAAGCTTGGCTCTAAGCGGTCTCCCTTTAGATACCTCTCTTTGAGGAGAAAATTGCCTCTGTTCCTTTTTAAATATATGTATTTTTTCAAACAAGAGGTAAGGAATAACTATGAAGTCGAATTATGTATCGAAATCCTGGATCTAGCGCTAAAATTTGATGTACAAGGAGGGATCCGTTTTTGACACAAAATTTCTTGGTCGGAGGAAAGACACGCATCATGTAGGGTTACCATATCAAAAATTTGAAAAGGAGGACATTTCATTTGAGGTTTGGAGACTAAGGAGGACAATGATTCCTTTTCTAAACATTAAATGAGGACAATGAGTTTTTATCAAACGTTTTAATAATATGTGCGCTATCACAAAATTTATGATTTGTAAAGGTTCCATTGAGATTGTTCATAACTTGTAGTCGTTAACAACTCAATGCATCTTCTCGTTATTCTTCTGAGAAATGCATCAAGCTAGCCTTCATAATTCATTTTTGATACTTGGAAATGATCTAGTCTAGCTGATTTGCATGAATACTACAGCTTTACAGCCTTAGAACCATCCTAATTTTTATCATGTACACAAATCAGGATACATGTCATCGCTGATAGAAACCAACATCTAAGCAACCTGTTAATTTTACTATTGATTCAGAGACCGCTGAGACCGCTGGCGCTGCCATAGTGGGAGCGAAGAGGCGTGATTAGTGTTCTATACAAAAGAATTCCTATTATTGATATTATTCCTGACATTCGATTTCACGCTTTGCGTGCCTCTTCGGCCTCAGTATGGCAGCGGCCTAAACAAAATACCTAAAATCCCATAGAACCAGAACGTCAAAATCGAACACATGTTAGATTCAATCTGTGTGGCAGTGTTCCATTTGGTGAATTTTAACTTACATTTGACCGTTAGGAAATTTTCAAATAAACCTGCTATTGTACCAGACTTATTTCTGGCAAACCAGGAGTAAATTTTGACAAACACCTATTCGAAAATCACAACAACAACAAACAACGGAGAGATTTTCGAACATTATAATTTATTTTCGAAATGTCAAATTTTAGTAACATAAATTATAATGTTCGAAAATCCCTCTGTTGTTGTCCAATTTTTGAGAAATTGTTTATCAAAATTGATTCCTGGTTTGTCTGAAATAAGTCTGGTGGAATAGCAGTATTATTAGAAAATTTTCCAACTGTCAAATATAAGTTAAAATTCACCAAATGAACCGCAGACTGACAGCTATAGCGCTATAGTATACTCCTAGCCCCACCATCAACTGGTATTTGCTAGATAAGATGAGGTTGCGACATAATTAAACAAATAAGCTCTGCAAACAACGCTCTTTGAAAACAATTTTATGAATATGTTACTGGAAAAAATGCAAGGATTAAAAAGGAGGACATTTTCGGGCAAAAGGAGGATGTAGAAAAATTATTCCAAAAGGAGGACATGTCCTCCTTTAGCATACCATATGGTAACTTCTACATAAGAGCGGCTGAAGCCACTCCTGAAATTATTGATGAACAAAAACAACGCTGTAATAATTGATCTTTTTAAAAATGTTGGCTGTCAATATAGGCACTCTTACACAAAAAGAATCATATGTATACTATCGTAGACATAACAATTCAAGCTTTTAGTTGTTAAGCTCGAAATTACTAGCATAAAGATATTAAATATATTTGTTTAAATGTCTAAAAAAATACTAAGTGTTGGCTGATTGTTAAACAAAATATGCGAAAATGAAGCAATAGAGTTCTAGAATAAGAGAGGAGCGGATTTAAAACAAGCTTCCTTGACTGCCTATGGGTGTTTCTAGCAACACTATTAATGAAAATATGATTAGTGATACTCATTTGGCATTGGTTTTAAAAGCATGACTAGCTTAAAATCAATCAGACCCTTACAAAGTGAAAATACTGGTTTTGGGCCAAGTGTTAATAGATACGTAGGTTCTAACCACTATCTGGACATACATTGTCAAGGAATTATTTGATTTACCGCAAGCATTTTAGTTTGTTTGAAGATAAATATACATTTTTGGATGAATAAGCTACTATCCAGCTAATCCTACCAAATATTGTTGCAAGACTTTCAACAGTCCAAATAGTGCACTGTTAGCCCAAACTATTTCATAAAATCAAATATTATGACTGTTAGACAATGTCATATAGTTTTGGCAATTCTTTTATTAAACATCAACTTTACTCCAATCTGTAACATTCTAAGAATTTAAAGTTACAATCCTTTTTTTGTTCAAAATAGTGCTATGAAAGCCATTTTTTGATGCAAGTTTTATAAATACAGCTGAATAAAATTTAAAGAATCTTAATCTTATGTTAGATTTTTTGATTAATTTGATATTTGTTAGATTATTAGAGTTTATCAGAATTCACGTAATCTTTATAATTGCTCTAATTGATCTTCAAGTATTAGTTCAAGTAATTGAACTAATAAACATCAAACATTGGATACAAAAAAATTATCGGAAAAACATGTTTTCAGAAGGTTAAAAACCGGTATTTCGGCATTGTAGAATGGCACGGTATTACCAACAATCAATACGAAACTAACGATTTTAAATTGGCTCACCACTTTAGTAGCCTATTGGTCCCAAGCAAACGATTAACGTACCCTATTCTAGTTGAAATTCTATTACTACACTATGTTTGTTTTGATTCGCTATGAAAGTTTGACAGATAACATCAGGGGTGTGTGGATTCATGCAGAACATGCAGGGGTGAGTGAAATAGTTTGGGACTGCTTGGGACCGTTGTTCTGGTACTGAGTGAGCCAAAAATAATAATGATTTTCTTCGGGACCCAGTGGTCTTAGAGTTACCTCTATGGTATTACCAACAATCAATACGAAACTAACGATTTTAAATTGGCTCACTACTTGACTAGCCTATTGGTCCCAAGCAAACGATTAACGTATCCCATTCTAGTCGAAATTCTACTACTACACAATGTTTGTTTTGATTCGCTATGAAAGTTTGACAGATATAATGAGGGATTAGTGGATTTTCCTATGTTTCGAGGGGTGAATCGATTAGCTTGAGACCGAAGATAGTACCAGAGCTGAGCCAAAAAGTTGAGCTCGTTTCTTCGGGACCTTCTGGTCTTAGAGTTACCTCTATGGTTGTACTCCTGCAATCTAGTACAATCATGTCTGCCGAAAGTATTAGGTGTAAGTGACTGTGTATCGAAACGTTTGAGCTGATTTTCTGTAGATTATATTAGATTAGATTAGATTATATTATATTAGATTAGATTCTGACACTAATCACATACAAAAAATCAGCGTAATTGGTTGAAGGACAGCTGAAAAACAGCGGTGGGAGTTGGTACCACACACCGTATATATGGAAAGATTACTGAATCAGAAACAAAACATATAGTGAGTCACTGTCAAAATATTTCACAAGCTTGTTTTCTTTTTTATATTCATAAACTGCTCAATAATTAAAAAGGGATGTTTTAGTAAATCACTTAATTGCACATTACATCAGCTTCACTTTGGAATAGTTTTTATATCTCATAAACACTCTAAATATTCATTAAAATCAACAAAACATAGAAATACATCAAAGCGATAATCATTCAGTGTTGATAATTCAACGTATTATTACAAAATTCATAGCTTTATTTATTAACCACTTCTTCTTCCATGCTTTTACGAAAGTTTCTTTAAGTTCAATATTAACTATGACTCACTGTATTTATATTCAATGCATTTCACGGTCCATTTAAATTATGCAATGTAAAGATTTGAATTTTGCAGCGCTAGCTCATTTTTTTGCTCAAAGCATTCAGCTGAGTTTTTCTGTGAATTTCGATAGATACCTTGATGATTACCTGCGAAAAATTGACTGACCGTTAATAGAACTAAGCTAGCATATGCGTGACTTTGTGCAGATCAATGGCGTGTACCAAGTATCAGTATAAGGAGGCATGGTTCAGATTCGATTATACCGCTTTCCGTTCACTCGATGATTGTATGGCATCAAAAGTAATAAAATACGACGCAATACCCTCTTTATAGTCCGGATGAAGCGTGAAGCTGGTTCTTCGAACACTTTCATGTGCAAAAATTTGGCAATGTAGGATGGAATCCAGCAAAACGCAAACCGACGAATGAAGGGGTCAAATCACATTGCGACCATGATTCGCGGAAGCTTGCGTAACACCGCTTAGAGAAAAGAAGGAGAGAGAGAGGGAGACAACCACAATTGTATTTATCACCACTGGAAACGATACATGTGGGACGAGTGTTGTTGATTAATTTGCAAGGTTCAAACTTTTTTCTAAGAGAATAAAGAAATGGGGTGTAGGTGAAAGTTTATTATTTAAGTAAAATCTCCAATGAAAATCAATCTTTCTTTGAGGGAACTCTTAATCACAAATTAAATTGCACGTGCCATATGGCTTTCAGATATTATCATTATATTATGCAGCATAAATAGGAAATAGAGTAAGGTGAGGTAATATGCGCCAGTGGGTAATATGACCAACAGTGTCTATTTCTCGTACTATTCAAAGACTAATTAATATTCTGAGAGAAAACCTATTAAATAATATTAAACCATGACGCGTATTACCCCACCTTACCCTACAAAGGATGAAAATCGTTACAAAAGTCATTTGGACATAATAAAGAAATTATCATATTTTACTCCATTTGATGATACTCAAACAGCACAATATTTTGCAATAAATAAAAAGGGACAAATTTCGCCCGGGAATGGAAGCGAAAATATTTGACGTTTCTCATACCAACATTAGCAGTGCTCGACACAGGCTACCGTACCTGCACTATAAAGACCCACTATTTCGCCATTTTAGCATTAATATAAATATTAATAAAAGCCCTATATTAGCATGTAGTACATCAATCACAATAAATACTTATCGGTTACTTGGGAAAGGCAGTAGATGCACCGACAAACCGACATGAATGACCATAGCAAAAGCAATAAAATTTCTGACCAAAGCACACTACTGACATCTGGCTCCGTGTTCGCGGGAAATATTTAGCTAAGCCATGAACCAGCATGCAAAAATTATGAATTGGTTCGTGTCTGATCTATTCTGGACAAATTATTTTTATCTAGATCAAAAAATCCTATGGTTTTGACGGATCACTGCACATTTAAATCGACCGTTTACGATTTTCGAGCATAAGTCAAAATTAAATGTCATGTCGGTTTGTCGGTGGTAGATGTACGCATGATGCATATGTTCAATATGTGCGAGTTTATGATCTTCCGCCCGAAGTTCCCGACCGCTATATCCCCAATACCAACGTTGGCTGGGGAAATGCGGTAAAGTGAAGCGTGTAATCCGGGAGAATTTTTGAGCAGAGCAGTGTATATTTGACATGTTCACTGATGTACATGGTGTATATATGGGCGTGAAAAAGAAAATTGAACATCGCTGAATTACTTCAATTGAAAGGGGAATATATTCTATCAAAGGAACAAGAACATATTGTTTTTTTTTGTGTAAGCTGGAGGGGCTCCGGATTAGTTCTCAACTCTATCGGATGGCTCAGAAGCAGCCAGAGAAGAGACAACAGGACGAAGAAAGAAAGCAGGTCGAACAGAAGCACGACCAGGACGAAGATCGAAATGGTAGCAGACTGCTACTAGCAGTTTGGATAGTACGCAGGCTTGGTAGCCGGATGTGCTACAGTGAAGGCAATCGACGAGATGACCCAAAAGGCCGGAGAGAACATAAAAGGAGAACAAGCGAGTGGAAGTCAGCGACAGTTTTTCGATCAACAGAAGTACGCGACTTACTTAAGAAAGAAGAAAGAAGAAAGTTGCTGGCGCGAGATAAAGCAAGCAGAAATCAGTCGCCTCCCGGAAAGAAATGAATCTCTGTATTAATCGGCTCCGTAGGGTTTTTTTTAATATTTGAACCTGGAAAATTAAATACATCGAAAAAAAAGAGAAAAATGTGCAATATTTTCTTTTTATATTTTTATAAAAAAAGTTTATAAAATATGCAAACTTTTGAAAATAAAAATTATGTTGAACTATTTTTTTTTTATTTTTGCACAGAAAGCGATTAAAACGATTATATTATTGAAAATTACTCAAAAAATAATTGAATTAGGAATATTTAACTAAATTACCCATTTCGCTTAGAAGTGACGTTTTCATGCTATGATTTATTGAGAAATGTCGAATACGCTATTTTAGAACAAAAAATGCATGTTTCAAAATGGCCGAATTTTTGCACGAATGTGAATATGCATAAAAAAGTATATGTAGAATTTCAGGTAGATTTCGTCTAGAAAGTTGATCGATATCCTACTATTCGTGTTGATTTTAAGTAACTTAAACGTCTACTACCTGTTCGGAGGGATGCTGGGTCATCGGGCCGAATCTCAGAAAATTATTTCTTAACACTTAGCGCTTAGCTGGTCTCACGAATAGAACGTTTATTCGTTGTGAGTCAGGTAACACAGTAGTCCACATTAAACTCAAAGAGCCAAGTATGTCCGAATAAAGATGGAAGAACTAAGTAGTTTTTAATCTCTCTCAAAATTGTATTCATAGTGCTAGAAATCACGAAACCAGTCAAACTTGATTGGAAAAATAATTAAAAACATTTCTTTTTGTTCGAAGCCAAATTTTCAAACCATAATCATCGAAAGTTCAGTGCATGTATAAAATGTTATCAACACTGAAAAAAACATCCAATTCACATGGATTAGTGTGCGAAAACAACGGGCCACTTTTAAAAGAAGAAATAATGTGATTGCAGTCGTCAGTCCGCATAGTGCTCTCTTGCCGTGCGGATCTATTTGCTTTTTGCTGAAGGAAGTGTTACTACCACCTAAAGCTACAACAAATTTAAACAGCACTTTTCAGTGCTCAATCTGTAAAAGTTCTACCTTGTTCAACTCTTATTCCTCTTCGATCCTTGTTTGGACCCTACTCGAGGTAATCCTTCTTGGATATCGATTTAGAAAATTCCTCTTAGATCCTTCAAATTCTGCTGGAAGTCGATTTGGATAAAAAAAAATTACTGCCGCCATGGCGCCTAAACGCAAAAGAAAAGGGCAATCTCTTGATCCTCCATCTGATGAAATTAAATTGAGCAATCAATTTGATTTGCTCACGGATGATGAGAATGATCCATCATCCAGAAAAAAATCTAGTAAACTCTTCCGGCTTAATGCCAAGAAGGAAAAGATTCCTCCTATTGTGTAAACCACTTTAGATTTAAATGCTCTTCGCATGGAACTTTTGAACTTCGTGAAAGTTAAGTTTTCACTACAAATTGGACGTCAGGTTGACTGCCGTGTATTGGCTGAAACCTTGGACGGATTTAAATGTCTTCTCAAGTATCTTACTGAGAAGCAGCACAAATTTTTTACTTACGACACGAAAACCGAACGTGTGTTCAAGGTTGTCATGAAAGGACTGCCCAGTGGTGAATCCCTGGATCAGATCAAACATGAACTGCCAAAATTACTTGGAGTTGTGCAACTCCAAGTAATCAAATTGAAAATGAAATCCCGTCCTGGCGATTCACGCAACGGGATTTCTAATAATTTTTATTTAGTTCACTTCAAGTCTAGTGGACTAAACAATCATCAGGCCTTAGAAAAAGCTAGCCTTATGCTCCATGTCCGAGTGAAGTTTGGAACAGTTCAGAAAGACTGGAGGAAATTTCCAAAACCTCACCCAGTGCCGTAAGTCACTGAACCAAAAATTGCTACATGCCAGCTAAATGCATGAATTGCAACGCAAAGGACGACTGTCCTATGAAGGAACATCCTAAGAAATGTATATGTTCAAATTGTGGTAAAAACCACAAATCCAATGTTTAGGAATGTAAAGCGGTCGTACAATCTCGTTCTAAGCGAAAAGTAGGAAACGCTCCACGTTCTCGACCAGGTACAAATTCCTCTGCTGTTAACAACGGTCAGCGAGGAACAAATTCTACATTCGTACCCATAGGTACAAATATCACTGCTTCAAATCCTTCATCTATACCTGCTCCCCTCGCTGCTAACAATATTCAGAAATCAAAATACTGGGTAGAAATCAAAATACTAGCCAACATAATTCTAACGGAAATTTTGATACTTTTGACTTAGGAAGCATTACTGCTAAAATTGATTTTTTTACAGAAATCATTAATTGACATGATTACTGAGATGCTTAAATCTAACTCCATGTTGTATGCTATTCAAACTGGAAGAAAATTGGCGAACAATATTGCCATGACTTTGAAATTCAGTGATGGATTTTAAATCATTAAATATTTTAAATTTGAATGCTCGATCTCTTAAAGATAATGAAGACGAGCTATTTAACTTTTTGAGAGTTCATAACGTGCATATTGCCGTTATAGCTGAAACGTTCCTTAAACCTGACCATAAAGTTAAAAGGGACGCAAATTATTTCATTTATTCATAGGAAAATCAAACATACAATTCTTTCTTCATTTGAAACCAATGTTTTTGAAACTTTGGGAGTTTCTGTTGAGACAAAATTTGGGCAACTTACGTTTATAGCTGCTTATCTGCCATTCCAATGCGTAGGCCAGCAAAAAAATTTCTCAATGGTGACCTTCAGAAACTTACCCGTCTTCAGTTCTTGATCCTCCTTAAAAATGTCCGTAGGAGACAATATCAAAAATGAAAGTTATTTTGCGGAATTTGCAAAAACAAATTAAAAACCGGTTCTCTGTCCTGAGGAACAAAACTTTTGAAAATAATGTTTCGAAATTAGACCCGAGTTCCAAACCCTTTTGGGTCTTACTAGTCCTATTGAGAATCAGGTTGCTCGGGATTATCTGAATATTTTCTCTCGGGAAAATATTTTTGATGATTCCTGTGGGACTGATTTGGATGAAGTAAGATCTGTAACTAAACAGTTTCACAATATGAAAGCTCCAGGTGGTGATGGAATTTTCTATATCCTCATCAAAAAACTCCCAAGAGTACCTTGTCTTTCTTGGTAAAATTATTTAACAGATGTTTCCATTTGGCATACTTTCCTAATAAATGAAAAAAATGCAAATGTTTTTCAAATTTTGAAGCCGGATAAAAATTCAGCTGATGCTTCTAGTTACCGTCCAATAGGTTTGCATTCTTCAATAAGTAAACTTTTTGAAAAGATAATTCAAATAGAATGATGCTTCACATAAATTCGAACTTAATTTTGCAGATGAGCAGATTGGATTTTGCCATGGGCATTAGACTGATGCAAAATTTGAAATTTTCGCTCCACAGTGCTCAAACGGTTCCAAATTGGGCCCTGATTAGCCTCCCAAAACTTGAACTCATTTAGTGAGAAACTGACTTGGCACAAACCATTTGAAGTTTATATGGAAACTACTATGGGAAAACGAAACTTTTTGTTAATTGTCTTCTAGCCTTTTTACATATTGTACTTTTAACAAGTTCTATTGCTATTCTTATGGGAATTTTTATCAGCTACAACTTTGCACAAAATCGTTTTTCAGCCAAACGTCAAATTAAATAGTTATTAATTGTTTAAGAGATTGATAATCTTATGGCAAGATTAAGCAACTGTATTGTGGGCAACACTGTATTCTGCAGTGTGACATAGTAGCCATGATTTTTGTCCTCTATTCTCATTAATAACTTTTATTCCTTATATTTGATTGAAAAGAAGCCTTTCACAAAGTTGTAGCTGACAAAATTTTCAACAAGTTCAGTTATCATTTTTTAAAGTAGAGTGAACTGGTGAATTTTGAGATAGATATGAACCTAAATTATGGTTTCTCCATAGTAATTCCCATATAAACTTCAAATGGTTTGTGCCAAGTCAGTTTATCACTAAATGAGTTCAAATTTTGGGAGGCTAATCAGGGCCCAATTTGGAACCGTTTGAGCACTGTGGAGCGAAAATTTCAAATTTTGCATAAGTCTATTGGGCATTCAACTGCTTATCAACTTTTATAAGTTACAAATTTAATTCGTTCAAACAAATCTGAAGGCTGCTCAACTGGAGTTGCTCTTCTAGACATAGAAAAAGCATTTGACAGTGTTTGGTATGAAGGTTTGATTGCTAAATTGAAAAAGTTTAATTTTCCACTCTATATTATGACATTAGTTCAAAATTATTTAACTGACAGAACTCTGCAGCTAAATTATCAAAATTCCAAATCTGAACGACTACCTGTTAGAGCTGGAGTTCCTCGGTGTAGCATTCTTGGGCCTATATTGTATAACATTTTCACTTCGGAGAGTTTCGTTTTTGAAACCTACTAGTAGTCACATAGTCACTATGAACGGAGTTCCATGTTCCTGGTCAAACTAAGTTTAATTGGATTAGTACTAGACCAAAAATTAACTTTTAAAGATCACATTGAGAGCATTCACGAAAAATGTAACAAATATATAAAATGTTTGTATCCTCTTATAAAAAGGAAATCCAAAGTTTATCCTGACGAATAAACTTCTAATATTTATACAAGTTTTTAAACCGGCCATGCTTTACGCTGTGTTGTTGCTCTACCAGGAAAAAAGCACTTCAAAGGATTCAAAACAAAGTTCTGAAGATGATTTTGAAGTTGCCTTGATGGTACTACCGAGGTTCATAGAATTTCAAATGTTGAACTTAATAAATGTCCAACAAAATAATTAATAATTTCAGGCAAAACTCGTTGCAATCCTCAATTGTAACGATTAATTCCCTTCATACTTAGATAAGATTTAGTTTTAGTTTCTACTTTCTAAATGTCAATTGTTATACTGACATTCAGGTTTGAAAAACCTGTTAAATGTACTGAATTTCCAAGGCAGGAACAATGTAAAAACACTTAGATACATATCATAACAATTAGGGCTGGTAAGTTACTATAGTAGCAGGAGCGCCTAGGTTAAAATGAAATGTAATTAATTTTGAATTTGGAACAAATAAAGAGTTAAAACAAAAATATTATTCAATTTGACAATTAAACGTGATTAAACCTTCATGCCAAACACTGTCGATTGCTCCTTTTATGTCTAGAAGACAACTCCAGCTGAGAGACCTGCATATTTGTTTGAACGAATTGAATTAGTAACTCTTGGCGAAATTCAAACTGCTCATCTGTAAAAAATGAGTTTGTTTTCATGAGAAGTATCATTCTGCTGTGTTTACGTTGTCTTGAACACTTATCAATTGCTTGATTGACATTTCCATTATCAGTGAAAGTCAAAGGCTTGAACTATGTTCTAGATTTTAATAAAACGAGCTAGACCTAAGTCTTCCGTATAGCAAGTGATATTGAAGTTCAACAAGTGTTGGTACGTACATTTACTGTTCAAATCTCCTATCGAAGTGATATTCCAACAATATCCGCAGTGGGATGCAAGAAAGGAACGCGTTCATCACATTACATGGGTTATTTATAGACAACATTCTTTCACACTCCCGATGCGTCTACGCGGCAGCCGGTTTGTCGCGAAATGTACATGCACCTACATGCTTCTAGATCTTATGCAAACCTGTCCCACACATGCAACATACAAGCCATTGCATCTTCAAGAGGGAACAGTCGATCGCTCTCGGGGATCAAGACTAGCGTAAAACATGCCAAGTCAGACCTAAATATATAACTGTTTATAACAACTTAACCAGTCTTCTCAAATAACCATCATCTTGTTTTGCTAGACTTGAGCAACTTGAGCAGGGATAGATTGGTAAAAATTAAAACTCAAATTGCCTGATAACTGAAAGCTGGCTTATGACCTTTGAGGATGATAAGACGAACATCGGTACGTAATAAAAAAGAGGAAGCCAGGGATCCTATACTTGGTAGTCTGTCCAATACATTGGTAACTACCGAATACACGGTTGATTAAGGTGTCATTTAATTCATGGAACAATAAGTGGGCACGGCTTTTCAACTAACTTGGCTGTAAATAATTTGATTCAATTCACTTTCTGATGAAACTTCATACCATGCGATTGCATAACCATCT
Organism: Ochlerotatus camptorhynchus; assembly: GCF_037179485.1. Taxonomy (NCBI): domain Eukaryota; kingdom Metazoa; phylum Arthropoda; class Insecta; order Diptera; family Culicidae; genus Ochlerotatus; species Ochlerotatus camptorhynchus. Next base: position 425,785 of record NW_027040791.1, on the reverse strand, counting down.
ATCTAAATAAGAGTTCTTTTATCTCGAACGAATACAAACGCCAGCAGAAGCAAAAATCTGTTTCACAAATAAAGCATTTTGATAAAGTAGGCGATAATGATGGAGAACCCAAAAGCTGGTTGAAGAGGGCAATAAATCGATAAAGATCGGCATGCATGTGGCAAATGCCCACATACAGGGATGTTTAGTTTTCTTCCATACAATTCATCACATTTATTTGTACCTTCGCCAGTGCTTCAGAATTCGGAAGAAATATGCAACAAAAAGGTCACGTGAATTTACGGGTTCCTTTGATGCAAGTAGAATGCAAGAATCAACATTAAAATATTGGGTAAATGTTCAACATTGTGTACATGGAAAATCTTTATCATCTTTCAAACAACTACAGTAACAGTAATTTGAAGAGGTGGAGATAATTTTATATGTTAGGAAAGTAAACACCAGGAAAAATTTACTTAAGTACTTAATTTAATAATAAAACCGGCTATTTCCTGTGAATAACAACAATCTTAGTATTCTATATTTTAAATTATTAGTTAAAAATATGGAAAGGATTCTTTAAAGTTTCACTTATAGATAATCGAAAATGAATTACGACTGCATAAAAACCGTAAAGGACCCTAAATTATGCAATTCCTTATTTTTTTAATGTGAATAGGCTGAGAATGACAGAATTCCGGAAAAAGGCGAAGGAACAGTAAAATGGTCAAAAAAAAAGCATTAGCGACCATTGCTTTATTTTATTTTCTTTGAATGAAAGCACAAAGTACCACTTGATAGCAAAGTATCTTCGAAGAATTGTTGCTGATCCTCCTTTTAAATCGCCCAACTAGATTGTTTGAGCGATCAGAGGCATCGATTTCGAAGCGACCGACACACGATTGATGCCAGACTGCCAGTGCCAGCATAAAGCATAGCATCAATCGTGGACCAGCACCGAAGAGCCGACTGTTTGCGCACGTACGCACTCGGAAACCAAAAAACGAACCAAAAGGAACAACATGTTACAATCTTTATGAGCACCACACGCAACCATACTCAATACATGTTTCTAAAGTCGTTCGTGATCGCCGATCATGTGGTTCTAAAATAATGAGTCGTATCACAAAAATTAAGTGACCTTTGATTTCGGTAATTTCGGTAAAAATTCCGAAGAAAACAAGTGAAACGTCAAAAATAATAATAATGTGCTGGTAAAATAAATAGTTTATTAACATATTACAAATCCACGCATTGCTGACTTGATACACAGTACTATCATAGAGGTAACTCTAAGACGTGCTCAGCTTTTTGGCTCAGCTCTGGTACTCTCTTCGGTCCCAAGCTAATCGATGCACCCCTCGAAACATAGGAAAATCCGCGAACCCCTCATTTTATCTGTCAAAATTTCATGGCGAATCAAAACAAACATTGTGTAGTACCAGAATTTCGACTAGAATGGGGTACGTTAATCGGTTTGCTTGGGACCAATAGGCTAGTCAAGTAGTGAGCCAATTTAAAACCGTTAGTTTCCACCGGTTGGTACTATACTAGTACCACTGCTTACAAATAATCTAGTTAATTTGAATGAGTCTGATTTTTTTTAATATGACCGTTCCTAGTAATTTGTAATTCATTACTAAAATACAAAAAGTTAAGATGAACTTTATTTAATTGCACTGTACGACAAACTGGTTTTTTTTTTATTCTAGGACACAAAACTTTAACTATATGTGACTTTACTGTGGTCCCTTGAGTAAAATTCTAGAATATACTGAGATATATTGACCAAAAGCGAAGACAACCCATTAAAAAGATTGGCAACTCTTCCATTTTCTCATACGACCGCTATGAGACCGACACAATCGCTTCATTTGTCACGCAAAGGTAAATGCTTCGATAGATATGATAGCTAAAATTCCAACCTCAGAAGAAAGCTTTGTGTATTTGCTCATTTTCCTTTGCAGTACTTCCACCTTCACTCGAGCGCTGCGCTACTGTACCTGTTGCTTGGATTCTGGCAGAGTTGCCAGTCTTCTTGATTTGATGTCTTCGGTAAAAGTCTAGAAAATACTTATGCTCTAACAAGTCGCGTTTTTTAGTTTCCGCCCCCTTTGTGCATTGAAATGTTATTCAGTAACAGTATAAATATGTCCAATAATTAGACAGTGCCTTCAGTACGCGGAGCACGCACGACCGTCGCTGGTCTCATACGCAGTCTCACAAAGAGAGTAGTATCTAAAAACCGTGACAGTAAAATATGGTCAAATTTAGGTGTTCTAGAAAGTTGTGTTGCACAGTGTAATTTTTATATATATATTGCTCTAATTAAACTATTTTTTTTTAATATTTTGCAAATCATTTTTGTAATATTAAAACGATAAAATGCTCCTTAAACCTTGGAATAATGTTCCTATACTGCGTATCTACTCAGATTCACTATCCTGCCCATGTTTATTTGAGTCAGAGGAACGTCTAGAATAAGCTTCTAAGGAAAAAGCTTCTACAAGCTTATTTAGGAATCTCATTCTAGATTCTATAAAAAATAAAAAAAATTAGATTTTACCTCTCAGAATTCCATGAAACTTTGCATAAATGTTCACCCTCACACGGTAAAGCAGCCGAGAGCATCTTTTAAATATCGAGTTGATTAAACCATGCAGACTGATACCATCCAGATCGAGTTGTTGTTGTAACCATTCAAACCCGGCGACAGCGACAACGACGACAAGCGTCATATAACACACGAAGAGCAAGCAATGCAAATCCAAAACTTGTTATTATGAAAGGGCCTGGGACTGAACCCACAATCTTCTGCTCAATAAGCAAAAACTTATGATCGAGTTGTTGCTACATATAACAATTAAAATCCGACGATGGCGCCCTTTACTCCACGACAAGCCACTGCGACCGACGATCTTTCATGCCCGGAGACATGAAGCTACAGAAAAAAACGTAGGACTTAACTAAATTCTACATTCACGTGATGTATCGATTTGGTACTGGGAAACAGAGCTTTAAATACCTCCTAATTCGTCGTATTTTTTTTTTCTTTATCTTTATATTTTTCTGATGTTTTGAAACTAAATTTGGTCACAATTTTAAAGCACAGCATCAAAACTACGGGAAGAAAAAAAAAAAGAATCGCATGAGAATAAATATTGTGGTCAACTTTTTTCGAACACAGCGTAAAACAAAAAGTCAAAGTCATCACATATACAAATCCTGTGCTATTGAGGCTATTAGTAGCAGAAGGGAATCAATAACAATGTTAATAAATGTATTAGAATATGTTGTACTTTGAACAACTAAATCAATTTCCTACAAAAAAATCTTCAACAGTAACAACGCCACATGCTTCGGCAGTATACAACTGCAATCATACAAACATACCAACAGTCATAAAGAGGGCGATTCCTAAAAAACGTGACGTGATAAAGCATAAGTCTACTCTGCAGTTTAACTCAAGGGGACAACATGAAAGTCAAATATGGCCAAATTTGTTTATTCTAGAACAAAAAGATCAAGATTGTTGCACAGTGTTATGGACGTCAAGTTTTTTAAACAAAATATCTGATGTTTGCCAAACTGTTAGACCGAAATCCACTAGTAGTTAATCGATGATTATGGATGGTATACTACGGTAGCGCACTTGCTGCTGCGTGGAGGATCACCCATACTAACTTTGAGTTAGTTCCGTTGAGCGGCCTCTTAACATCAATGTACCAACTTCAAATTTTAGTATGTTTGGTTTCAAACCAAATCGAACATTTTAAGAGGCTGCCATATCATTATTCATTTTCGGGAAATAAGGGTTGGTCTAGCTTGAACATTTCTTGATAACATAAATTCCACGGAATCGGGAAACCTTATCTGCTTTATGTGCAACTAATACATAAATCCATACGCTGACACTGAAAATAATACTTTTGAACCCTATTCATGGTTCTCTGCTTCACATACCAGTAAACGTATATGTGAATTGATCAACACATTATCGTGAAAACTAAAAAAAAACTATTATAAAAGTTTATGGTTTAATCTAAAAGTTCCTAAGTATTAGAATCCAGCCGACAATTCATCCTGATGAGCTCTCCACAAATTAGCGTGTGTTTCTTACTGTGCCCATCGCGCGCCTCGTGGCGGCGCTCGATGTGTAGATGTGTGGCTTGTTGACCGGTGTGTTGTGTTGAACATATTTTTTTCCGAAACTTTATTTTTAGAATATTCGTCCGGTGGACCCGATGGAGTTCAGTTATGCTTTGATAGTCGTACAGAAACGTTGTCTCTGTTGGAACGCTTCTTCACGTTAAGTCTCGCGCGCGCATTTCTGAATTTTATTTGGCTTTTATTGACTTTCAACTTCTTGACGACGCCGGTTCATGTTGAAACAGTTTCTGTGTTTTCTGTGAGAAGTTTGCTTTTTGCAAAATTTGGAATTTCGGTACGCGTCTGGAGCGCTGCTATCTGATATTTGCGCTTTTTTTTTGGTACTGATATATTGTGTGTAAGTAATTTTATCTACACATGAAGTAAGTTTTTTTTTGCGGTGGTGTACGAAAAAAAAATCTGGCGCTAATTTAATTCGCTATACACGTATCGCAATTTTGGTAATGTGTTTTAGTAGCGATCGGACGATAATTAAGTATCGAAAAAAAAGTGGTTCAACTTGTTTAAACTGTGTGAGTGTGCTCTGAAGCCACCGAAAAAGACGAAGAGAGCTGGAACACGTTTCTACTAGTGGAAGGCAGTGACTGAAAATTAACATATTTGTTATTCGATTCAGTGGTTTAGTATCTGACAAGGAATCGGTTTCACAAACGAGTCTGTATTCAGTTAGTTAGTGACGTGTGAGATTTCCGTAAAACTGCGTGATTAACGTCGTCATCAAAAGCGCCGGCCTACGCACATGTGTTTATCGACAGCTCAAAGGTTCCATTCATAAAAAAAAAGATCCTCGAGCCATCAATTGGATAATCCAGCTTAATAGTGGGTGCCTTCGTGAAAAGCTTGAAAGGTAATAATGCGTACAATTGCACTTTACATACTGGACATGGTGAACATATTTTTTTTTCGCTTGTTCGTACACTTCAGTAGACTCGGCAATAATGGCTCTTTTTGAATAGTAATTAAGCAATAAATAGAAATCTGGGATCCTACTAGCTAGCCGGTTTTGGATTTTGCTTTCCTTTTACGAGTTCTTTCTTGGATGATGTACTGCCACTCATTCACTGGAAATTGAATTTCATATATTATGGCTTATTGAAGATCAATGGGTAATTAATTGATAATTAAATTCACTTAGCTAGTTACTCGACGAGTCTTGTTGGTTTGACGCTTCTGTAGCGAGCGTTTTGTCTGTTCTCAACTGAGTGTGTTATAGATTCACTTCCACAATTATTAATTGAGAGCTTTCTATGCCAACCAATGCATGAATTTGTAGTACATATATTGAAAATAACCAACAAGTGTTTCCATCGATTATTTGCCAAATTCGCTGAAGGAAGGTGGCAACATATATTTCGAGTGAAAAATGCATCCTTCGACATTTGTATTGTCATAATTTGTTTAAAAACCTAATTACAGATATTCAAAGCCTATCAGTGTGAATTTTGGAAAATGTTGTAACTTTATGTGAAGTTTCAGTATACAAAATTTGAAAAAAAAAAATATTGAGCTAAGTACCTACAAATTATACCTTATTACGTTGTTTTTTTTTATTTTCCTTTTAACTCAAGTACTATTGTATCACTTTCACTAGTCACTATTTACTTTCTCTATCACTTTTCAAAAACTATAACAGATACGTATTTCGTTTACTACTTGCAAACTTCTTCAGTGCCTAGTCATAGACTTTGCAAGTTTGCAAGTAGTAAACGAAGTATGTATCTGTTATAGTTTTTTAAACGTGATAGTGAAAGTGAATAGTGAATAGTTAAAGTGATGCAACAGTAGTAGAATTGAAAGGAAAAACAACGAATAAGGTATAAAATTATCCTACTAAAACGCTCATCAATCAATTTTAGATTTCATACCTTTCAAATCAACTTAAGAGAATGAAAATTGGACGTAAAATGGTAGAGATATGAACAATAATAATTTGCATGTTTTTTTAGGGGTGACCGCAAACTTTTGATTGGGAGTGTAAAGATACTTAGCTGTAGCATTTATGGGACGCTACACTTCAAAGAAAAATATAAGCTATAATTAAATTTTTGAATAAAAGATAAAAGATGTCTATGGATGTCTATTGTACTTTGAAATTCTACCAAAAATAAATGTCTCTACCAATTGGGTAAGCCCTCTATGCCCAGAGAAGTCAAACAAACTTTCAACATGAAAGATTTTCTCGAACGGGCCGGGAATCGAACCCGCCGTCTCCGACTTGGTAATACCGTGCCTTACCGTACTGTCTAAGGCCATTGAACCATCGAATTGTACGACAAAACGATTATTTTTCGATATTCAATTTCATCTAATAATTATGTGCGCGATATCTTCATAAAACTTCTACTACAATATCGGTTGATTAGATTAACTCAACGAACAATAAAATAATAATAGGAAATTGGTATTAAATTTTTCAACGCTAATTTAAAGGATGTACATACAAAATAAATGGTCACACAAATTTCATAAATAAAGTTCATAAAATGAAGCCTCTGATCTCAGATTTCGATGAAAAAAAATAGTAGAATTTCATTTAGTTTTCGCGAAATGCCGTTGAAAAATCAAAATATGTGCTTAAACTTAAATCATTGAACTCCAATGTTTGAGTGATTAAAAATTAATGCCAAAGCTTCCGGAAACTAGTTTCCATTAACTTGATTCACTTGGTGACCATATGATTGAGCTAAAAAAATTATTATTTAAAGTTCAATTAGGCCGGCACAAACATAAAGTTTTACCACAAACGAAGTGACAGACGGAGCGGCTCGAAAACTTTGGTGACGCACCTGCTATTGCAATTTTTCAGTGTACCACATGGCAACACCACTACTACTGGATTTTACCACATGGCAACACTACTAATGGATTGTACCACATGGCAACACTAAATTTACTAGAATGTTTTGGTTCTATCTCTTTCACTCTACTCTAAACTGAAATGCATAAAAAAATGACAAAATGATACACTCTTTGCATACTGTCAAAAATCATATTGCACACAAAATCAATTATGTTCAAATCAAAACAAAAATACTAGCCCATCTGGTGGCTGATGGCACAAGCTTCTAAGAAAATTCTATTACAGCGAACCACATTATTTTAATTTGATTTCTTCGCCAGTTAGTCGTCTGTCACTTCGTTTGTGGTTTTACTTTTATCACTATTGAATGAAGATCGAAGTGGGCTGTACGGACGCGAAAAATGTCAAATTTTCGGTTTTATGTTTTCTGGAATTGTTTTTTTCTTCGCGTTTTAGGTCGAAACAATGTGCCACTCAGAGTTGGCAAAATCATCTATCAAATGATATTTTTCCGCTCTCATACGCTCTCAATAACACGTGTGATATTTGAACAAAATATTATGCTTGATATTGACGGAAGCAGACCACTCTCGATGTGAGTCACGCGATCGTCTGTTTACTCGGCAGCAACCATTGTGTGGTCCTCCTCATTGTTCTTTAAAAGCAGTTCTTTCGGTCGATGCGTCGTCTTTTTTGGAAAGCAACCGTTTCGTGATGAGTGTGTGAGTGATGGTCACGTTTGACATCCATTGCTGAAATGAAAGCGCTCTGTCCACCGTTGGCGATACTGCCATACAATGAAATCACTGGAAGCGGATCCCGCGGAGGAGGAGGCTTATTGGATAGCGGAAGATAAAGTATTTATTGTGTTGTACCTTTTGACTATACTTTTAAGATGTTTTGTATAGTGAACAGGAATCCTCGGTTCTGTAAAGTTAATTCGATTGAGCCTTATCAAATAAACTAATAAAAAAAAATGATTTTACAAGCTCGCAATATCAAGCGAGACTATTCATAACATTTAAACATGAAGCGGAGAGTTGATTCGACCCAAAATTGGTTCCGTTGCACATCGTTTTATTAGAAAGAGAAAGTATAGTTTACTATCTCTCTTTACTTTTCACCGATGGCAGACACGAAGCTACTGCTGCCAGTAATGACGGTGATTTAGGGCTGCGTTCGGATGTAAAGCAAAAAGCATGAAACTCAAACTCACCACGGTTTGGTTAGAATTGTAGCTGGTAAGTTTTGTTAGCTTGATATTCGTAGCTACGATATCGCAGCTTGAAATATCATCCGTAGTTGCTTGCTTGCTGATTTTTATCAGTGAAAATCAAGCGTGATCTTGGGCATTGGTGAGATTTATTATTTTTTAATATTTTCGTGACATTGGTGCCACTCGATAACATAGTTCTAGAAAACAACTTTAGTGCAAGTGATCGCGTGAAATGAATTCCAAAGTGTTTTTTTTTATCAACATGCTTTTCGTCAGAACTATTATTAGGCGATTGACAGGCTTGCCCGATGAATTTGATTGGAGGCGGCACTTGGTGTCTTTAGCAAATGTTCATAAAATCAACTGTTCTGTAACTTTGTTCCATACATGAATCCGTTATCTTGCAAATGGATAAAGTTAGCATTTGGTTGTGTAATACTAGCTTAATCATGCGACATCATTTTAAACAACTTTTCCGAATACACCTAGTCTCTAAAACGGCAAACAAGGTAGAAAATGTGTTTGACCGCCTTTATTCAGATTTGTGCCACTTTGTTTGTCTGGAGTCTTGAAATGATCCGCTGGTCCTTGTATTTGTGGCTGTCCAGACACGGTCAAACGGTTTCCTTGATCTTCCCAGGAAAGTGGCCCGTGGCTGGAACCATTCCTGCTTCCAGGCTTCCATGATCCGGAACCAGATGATTCAGATCTCGCCAGTCTGTTCACAGCCCCGTCTCCGGGAACACCGCAGTGTCCGGGAATCCACGTAAAGACAGTTGAAGATGTAACCATGTAATGGCTTGTATCCAGGTGTGGTGGGGACCGGATGATCCAGATCCCTCCAGTCTGTTCACAGTCTCGTTTCCGGGAACACCGCAGTGTCCGGGAATCCACGTAAAGACAGTTGAAGGTGGGACATACCACGTAATGGCTTGTATCCAGGGGTGGCTCGGTGCTTCGGCTTCCAGCGCCTGGATGACGCTGTGTGAGTCCATTAGCACGAGGTTGATCTGCTGGAGTGATGGTTGCATCAAGAATAGCTTTATAAATAACAATACAACGGAACGTACTCGTTTCATCCATTTATTGGATTCTGAAGCAACTTGTTTAAATATTTGATTTAAACAGGCCAGAGGTTTCTGAATAATCTTGCCCCTTAAATGCTGCACATCTCTGAAGTGTAACATATACCAAGAAGACAAGAAAAATTATGGTGGTATATCTATAATTTACCAGGATGTTTTCATGAACTGGCTGTGTTGGTGTTAGATTAGATTAGATTGGATTTTCACTACGTCTCAATTTATTTATTTATTTATTTATCGTCAATGAAGAGGAGACCGTTTTGATACAATTATAATCACATTTTATGTTTTACTTCTAAACAATATTATATCCAAAAAACTAGGCTAAACAAAGTATTGCTTCTATTTGGCTTTTGTAAAGTCAATATTTTCACTATGATTATTGTATCTTGCCATCATCTGATTCAAAGATCAAATTTAGCATAGTTTGTACGATGGTGGCTTGTAATAAAAATATTTCGATTTCACAGTTGCCGTAAAAAGTAAAATTTTAATATTGATAAAAGTGTTATGGAATCAATGCGATGCGAAACGATATCGTTTACAAATGAGACCATTACACCAATTCACGGCGCTCTTTCAATTGGATGCTGATGAGCATTCAACGGGCTTCATATGATGGAAGAGGATATCTTGTCCAGCCTAATTTTCGAAGTGCAAACAATAAAAATAGTTTTTTTGTACTGATTCTATTCGTTCTTCGTGCGTCACAATTGAATGTGCCAAAGTAACCAACAAGGAAGTCAATAACATTTACAACTTGAAACAGGAACTTTGTTGATTATAGTGGAGACTCAAATTACTGCTGTAGCATTAGCAACAAAATTAACATATCATCATATTTTGTCACGAGTTCAATCTGTAAATACAATACAATACAAAAAATCGAAACAATTTAAGATGTTTATTATCAACATTCGTTTCTAATTAACGCCTGTCCAAGTGTCAACTCGTATCAATTATTATCAATGATATTATCGCACCTAGCATATCACGTGTTAATATGACAAAACCAACTAAATTTGATCACATTTTTCGCGCTATGGGTAGGTGTGTCTTACAATGATAATGATGATGACGCTACCATTCACTTTGCTTCAACGGTTACGCCTTATCGCTAAGGTTTGGTGACGTCGTTAACTCATTATGTTGTCGTTTTGGTCATGTTTTGTGATGCAGTAAGGGAATGTATGGATAGAAGATGGTTCCGTTCCAAACCAACAGCATCCAGTATGTTGCGCTCGGTAATGACGGCAAAGCGAGAACAAATACAATTGGTTCGAATTTGTCATAAGGGACTGTCCCAAATTGATTTTTTTTTTCGAAGTCATATGTTCTGGCTTTACAATTTAGAATTTATTTTTTACGTCCAATAATCTTGAACATTTATCTTTTTCCGTAATCTCGTAATTACCATCTGGTACTCAAGCATTATACTGCTCCCTAATACCATGAAATACGCAGCTTGTGTGTGGTCTCCCTGCCATCCAACGCAAATAAACTCGCATTGGGAAAGTGCACAGAAGCTTTATCCATTACACGTTGAGATTACTTCCGTGGAACGACCTTTCAAATCTTCCCGAGTATGCAAGTCACTGTATACCGAATGATCTAGAAATCTTACAGCTCAGGCGTACTAAAACCCAACGGCTGTTTGTATTCGATTTGTTAACTAGTAACATATATTGTTCTGAACTAGTCAACTAGGCACGATTCTACGTTCCATCTACACAGCAAAAAAATAATTTTGATATCACATCAAAGTGGATGCACTACAATCATGTCGAAAATTTCATGTAATTTTTATGACCACATAAATAAACAAATGCAGTAAAAGCAGCGTAATGTCAGTTCATGCATTGTATTAATGATAATTTTATTACTTTTTAGCAAGTAATATTACACCATATTTTCGACATGATTGTAGTGCATCCACTTTGACGTGATATCAAAATTATTTTTTTGCTGTGTAGATAGCTTCGTGGTATACAATTCCTAGTTATTTGGTCGCACAGGACCACCCACGGTCAAATCAGTCCATTGTTTAAATATATCCGTATATTCAATAAGTGAATAATTGTTTTGATTTTAATGTGCATAAGTGTATGGTTAAACGTAGAATTAGGAACTTAGCATGAGTTCATTTTAATATGTTTGGGTCAGTCGTGACTTGTCCGGTGATGAGATTGAAATCTTGATTTTGGCGTGAGAGATATCGATGCAAACCAATACGCCGGGGCCCCTGGAAAAAATAACCATACAGTAACCATAAAATAAAATACTATCACATTGAAATTTATTGTCACCGATCAATCTTATTGTACGTATATTTTACGAGAAATTTTAACATATTGACATTACAATAGATGTACAATACGTCTGATATATAGCAATATTTTTTAGCAATCGAACAACAATACAATTAATGGTAAATGGCTCAAGTTTGTTCGGGAAAAAGTGATTTTTCGTATGGTTAAGATACATAACAACCCCCTCGTTGCAACGGCGCCGGTGGTGTAGTGGTAAGCGTGATTACCTCTCACCCCAACAGGCCTGGGTTCAATCCCAGTCGGCGCCGCCGGGATGTTCTGAGGCATAACATCTCTGATCACGCCTTCCTTCGGATGGGAAGTAAAGCCGTTGGTCCCCGGTTCATGAGTTGATGGGTCGATAGGTAGGGTCCAGGTGTAGGAGCTGCCTTCCTGGCACGTCGGTAGCATTGGTGCTCAGCACGGAAAACAAGATCGACGGAAAAAACAAACCAAAGGAAAAAAAAAAAAACCCCTCGTTGTGGAAAATACGATGTATTGTAAATACAATAAATTCTATTTTATGGTTACAATACATTTCATTGTACCTCTATGGTTTTTTTACGGTTCGTCCCTAGTCTGTAGGATTATTTTTTATACGCTAATTCACTTCACTCAGTTCTGTCGTAGCACAATATGTATGAGCATATAAATAGTATTGAATACCATGGACCCCCGCTAATCTGAACGACACCTCATTCATATTAACGGGGTTTATTTTTAACTTGAACTTCTAGTAACCCTATCAGCGTGTTTCTGGTTGCCTTATTTGCTGTTTTGTTTTGATTCTGCGTTCCGTTTTGCAATGCTCCATTTCGCTTTACTCCGTTCCATGTGCAAAATGACGTTTAGGCAATTTTTAGTTTGCATGCCGTGCAGATAAGCGGGGTTCAAATTAAAAAGTGTTCAGATTAAAACCGGTCATATTACCGAGGGTCCACGGTAAATGGTTCTCCTAACTATAGCTATCTCAGCAACTTTCGCTATTTCTTCACTCTTTCGTGCCTATTTGTGAATTCGTTGTGTTCCACGACATTTCGACGTCCATTACATTTGTATGATGTTCTTTAGTTCCTTGTTGCGTTTTATAAAACCGTAACACACAGGTAGTGCCCATATCCGGATTTTTTTTTCAACGAGCATCACTCCATTGTCGTATCGCATGTGCTCCAATTTGCTGCTTTTTTTTCTTTTTTACTTTGCTGACTCCTTGGTACCGGAAAATATATAGATATATACATTTTTGGCAAAACTGTAATATAACGACAAAGGGACGGCCGTTCAGAATGGTTCAACGAATGTGACTTGAGGGAACATTTAAATTTAACACGAATTTAAGTATTTCAATGCAACATTCAATTTTTTTTACAACAAGGAATGGGTAGTAATATTCTTTAATTATCCATGTCTGAAATGAAGTCATCGTTGCATTTCTTAAGTCCTCCTATATATGTACATTTGTTCAGGAGAAAGCTTGACATAATTTCTTCAGCTATAGTAAAAAAAAACTTTGTCATATTCACAAAAAACAACAATAACCGGTCAAATAACTTTTCGGATTTACTAAGAATCATGGCATGACTTCAAATTCACAATTTATTAAAAATCACTAAGGCTGATGCAAATTTTATTTTTTACATTACAAAATATTGAAGGGGCAAAACAATTGAGCTTTATTCAGAATTGTATTTTATGCGCTTTTTCCTAAAACTACACAAATATTTTTTTATTAATAATTTATTTTTATTCTTTCCCTTGCTAAATATTTTCTGGATATAAAATTAAAGCAATATTTTCATCAGCCTATACTTAACAATAGGACCGGTCCTTTGGGCTTTCATTTGAGTACACTGCAAAACATGTCAAAGAGGCAAAATATTTAAGAGAGTGTTTAGAGTTGTTTCACAATTCAACTCCACATATATTTCTTTAAGGCATTGTTTGGAGGAAAATACACTGAAGCAAAGATATGTGTTGCGCCTGTCACTTACACTTTCGACCACACATGCTCAAATTAGTTGAATTTTGTAGTTATGATGTTTACAGAATTGGAATTTTTTGAAACAACAACTAGAACTCCCTACTCTATTTTCAAACCATTTACAATTGCGGTCATCTCTATAAACATTGTAATTGATACCAAAAATCTCTTCACTTCATTCTTAGACTTTCATACCAACTAGTTTCATTTGCTAGAATCACGGTATAAGAACAACTTAAAATGTTGTTTTTAATTTCGTTAATCGTAGCAGCGATTCACAAGCGATTAAAGTTTTGACAATATACCGAGATTTCATTTTTGGTATGAGGGTTAAGCGATGGACTTTGAACTAACGTATCATTAGAGTTACATAATATAATAATTTAAAACCATATATCAGCTTTATATTGCAAAAAGGGCCCTTATCGGCATATTGACGGGCTTGGTGGCTACTTGGGTACTGCCCGGAATTCGTCATATAAACCTTAAGGACCACCTACATTGCATCCGTTTGTGATACCCTGCAACAAACTTACCGCTAAATATATTTTCTAACTGTCAGATTTTGCTCAACGGATCACTAACGGATGTAATACGCGTAGGGCTTTAAAGTTAGGAGTGTATGGAACAGAACAGGTTGAAATCCGCTGTCTATTATTTGCGAAATAAAAACATGGTGTCTAAATGAACTAATTATTGTTCGGAATTAATGATGCGATCATACAGAAACAACACTACCTTCTAAAATTCTAAAACAGTTCCGGTTATAAGCGGTATAAAAGAAGATAATAAGAAAACAGGTTGTTGATTACATTCCTACAGATTTCGATCCGCATCAATCCATTACTCACATTGAAGACAACGAACCGACCTGTATTGAAGCAGTCGTGAACCATTAAATATATGTAAGAAGAATAGCAAGAAGACTGATCAATCCTTCAGCAATAAACTTTGTCAAGGTAATCGAAAAATTATAAAGATCGAGCGGATCTTACCTCAGTGCGCCCAAGGATGTAGTACACGGTAACCGCAAAATACCCAATAATGACTATAAATGACTCGATATTGACTGCAAAGTAAGCATTTTCGAGAGAGACTGGGACTACCCATTAAATAAGTTTAAAAAATACCTATTTATGCGTGTTTATTACTTACAAATGAATTTTTACTACTTATCTTATTTTTGTAGTTGTAATTACCCATAATTGGGTAAAATTTTACTCATTTAATGGGTAGTCCCAGTTTCCCTCGAAAATGTTTACTTTGTAGTCATTATTGGGTATTTTGCGCTTACCGTGTAGAGAAGTGAAACGAATGGTGTCTACTGTGATACTTGATTCATGACCGGAACCAAAGTTTTCGCAATCGAGAATAAAAAAAACGCGTTCGCCGTCTTGTGTAGAGTTGAAAGCACCTTTTCCACGAGTCCAATTTGCTCGGGTTCGGAGAACGTGTCCGAAATGACGGAAACGCCTCTCACGCGCTACACAATTCGCATGCGTGAAATTCAAAGGTGTTTGGATATTAAACTTCTCCTAATAGATAGGGCTGATGTACCAGTCATGACTATACGTTCCTATGTGAATAGCATAGGTCATAATTGGAACACACGGTAATAGGAACGTATAGCCATAAGTGCATATAGCCATGTGGTACATCCTCCCTAGGTTATCAAGGTTAAAAAAAATGGTGCGTCCATTGTTGTTATCTTTCTCTAGCAAGCAATATGTGGCTTGGTCACTGCTTTTCGTCAGTACCTGGCGCATGATGTTCTTTGCTAATCTTATCGTTCAACTGGGCTTACATTAGCGGGTTGATAATGGAATAAATATATTATTACGCGATGGATTATATTTATCTTTCAAAACCCAGTCCCATTAGCATTTTTAGCGTAAATGAGTAATGCAGTCAACTCTCCCTTCTTCTTCTTCTTCTTCTTCTTCTTCTTCTTTTTCTTCTTCTTCTTCTTCTTCTTCTTATATGCATTTCAAGTTTATTGCTTATCGTATATTAGCTTAGTGTTCTTGATGCTCTCCACAGTTATTAATTGAGAGCTTTCGATGCCTGTACCATTTTTGCATTAGTATAATTGTGTGGCAAGTACATTCATACTCTATGTCCAGGGAAGTCGAGAAATTTTCCATCGCGAAAAATTCCTAGACCGGACCGGGAATTTGAATCGGGGAGCCTCCTCCAGCATGGTCTTGCTTTTTAGTTACGCATTTACCAACTGAGCTAAGAGAGCTCCCGTCAACCCTCCCATACTCGATGGAAAAATAGACTACTTTGACCACTTCACCTATACAAAATTTCCAAAATGTCCCTCGGTAGCTCGCTCTCCTCGCTACCTCGATGGTCCCTTCAAAATCGAGTTAGGGAGAGTTGACTGTACATTGGAATCTATTGTCATGTAAAGTCGCCCCAGTATTGTGGGTCACCCACAATTATGAGCCACTACCATTTGTTTAGCGCGCAGAACTTACTAAGCCATAATAGTGACTATTTAGCTGGCCCATAATACTGGAATGACTAGTACCATCATTTATAAAGTACACGAGCATTTTCCTACTTTATTAAAAAAATGTCGTAAAACATACCAAAACTATGATGTAGCTTGGTATTTTAACGAAGATGTGAAAACGTTATTTTAGAAGATTAAATTGTTCAGAGAAGTTGGTAGGTTAAAAATAAGCTTTCGTTTGAAGTTATTAGATTGATGATCCACCTAGAAGCCCACTGGAAATATTAAATTTTATAAACATGCTAAAGAAGATACTCCGACATATCGAGTGATAGAATCCAAATAACACTACATAGAACATCAACCAAAAGATGCATCGACTTGTGGAAATATCAACTTATGGAGAGAACGATACATGGAAAAATGAAAGGACAATATTACAATATTTAGTTGTGGAAAATTGATTGCACTGAAAATAAATGTTTTATAAATGGTTACGATACTTATTTTTACATTTCCAAGCTAAACGTCTCTATTCTAAATGTATAGCAGAACCTAACAAAACCTATAATGAAACTATATGTATTCTGCAGTTTAAAGACAAACCTTTTAACTGAAGATGGTTTGGCTTCCCCGTTTTCCATATAGTTTTGATGGAATTTTACCTATTTTTATGAATAAATAA
Organism: Ochlerotatus camptorhynchus; assembly: GCF_037179485.1. Classification (NCBI taxonomy): domain Eukaryota; kingdom Metazoa; phylum Arthropoda; class Insecta; order Diptera; family Culicidae; genus Ochlerotatus; species Ochlerotatus camptorhynchus. The sequence continues at coordinate 409,099 of NW_027040791.1, read as the reverse complement.
TAAATAACTTTTGAAGTTGTCATAATATCACCTTAAAATCTACTTTAAAAAATCAGCCATATTTAATTATATTCACAGCTTTCTAGAACATATCTTGTGGCTAAAATATGATTTCGAGAAAAAATCGATCACAAATTCATATTTGTGATACATTAAAAAAAAAAGATGGCATCCCCAGCAAAGTTGCTAGAATTTGCATTACCCACAACTTTGGTGAATACACTATGTTAAGAAAAAGAGCCCGTCTAGGAGGATAGATCATTGTTCTACTAACTTCAAACGTTTACACACCTCAAATAAAACAAATACGCACGTTTTTGGTAGTTTTGAACCACGGGTCAACTATGCTGAAAAGGGCAGTATACTACCGTTATACGGATAACATGTGTCATGAGTTCATGAGTACATACGTTTACGTATTTATGTTACGTCCAGTCTGATGATTTTGAATGGACACAAAACAATCGAAAAATATTTTGATAAATTTCTTGTAGTTTTCGGTTTCGATTCCTTACAAATTTATTACAAATATTACTCCGTACCATGGACCGCTGTGTTCGGACGCTTAGCACAAGACAAGATAACTGGGGTATAGACTTGAATTCAATTTTTGCTGGACTTTGGTGTTTACAATTGTTTTAATTTTAGCAGTGTGTGCAAAACTACTATCAGGACTGTATGCATTGATTTAGCATGGATAAAAGGCACTTATTATGCAAATTCTATGTACCTCACTTTTCTCTTCATAAAATTTATTCAAATATTCATCTTGAAAATAAATTCTGTAACACCTGGGTTTTTGTTTTTGAAAAAGTGGTTCGAATGGATACTATGGTTAACACAAATGCTTGCAACCATGGCAGCCAAACTACAATTCGATCGATAGCCCTAAAATATAAGCCTGTAGAAAAAATAGTAAAGATTGGTGATTAAACTGGCCCACATCTATATGGAGGAAATTTTTATCATTTTTTTCAGCGTGTCAACCTTTAGATTTGTGCCATTGCGTGAGAAAACCACTCTCTGAAAATTTCAGCTAATTCGGATGTAACACGAGCTGGCGCTTTTGATTTAAAATTTATATGGGGATATTGGTTGAAATGTATAAAGAAATAATATTCCTTCACTCTTTCGTGCATATGACTGGTTCAACAAAGCCAAGATTCATAGATTGAGAGATTTTTTTCATAAATATGAATCCTCAGTAGACGTGTTTTTTATCAAAGGCAAGTGTCACTCGAACCATAACAGCAATTTATAAAATAACGAACATTTTGAATGGCTCGAGTGACACTTGCCTTTGATAAAAAAACACGTCTACTGAGGATTCATATTTATGAAAAAATCATATATCAATGAAACAGTCATCGGTCGTCATTGAAAAGCAATGCAACTATGTTCTGTCAATCTAATTGACTTTTATTGGTTCTGTTGTCTTGTGAATTTTAGCTAAACGGCCTCTTTTCTGATTTTTATCTCTCAATCTATGAAATATACACGAAAACTATGTTGAAACGAAACTTCTAGAACAATATGAGGAACATTATGCCGTACACTACACATTTTTATATCATATGGGTGGAAAATTCGTAGAACAAATACTTTAAAATTCTTCACATTTTAAGATATCTTCTAGCATGAAACTAAGTGAAAATTCAATAAAATCACTTCGAATAGTCAACCTTTGGCCACAAAGTTGGTAGATAACACATTAAGCTTTGCTATGAAAGTTGTTACAGCAGCTTTCGTTGTTTCAGTCTCGGGATACAAATATTATAAGCCGTAAATTACCTTGAAAACATAAAATTAACTAGAAGCACCTCTAAATCAACACCGATTTTGCTGAAAATTTGCACAAAAGTTCAAATTAACATGACGAACAGTAATCACGGTTGACCCGTTACATTCCGAACATTTCGTTTAAAATGAACAGGTCTAGTGTATATGTATGCACAAAATGTTTTCATCAGGAAAATGTCAGTCAAAAACGTATTCAGTCGTGTTTTCCGTATAAGATACAATGACTTCTTTCATCGAGCTGTATATCGTATTTACGCCGAAAATTTCTTTACACGGCCATGATATCGGGGGTGAATGGAATCAACCCACTTCAACCGTGTATTTTGGCCCTTGGAGCTGGAGCTGTTTTCAAATGAGGAGGTACAATTTTTAAAGATATTGACTTATCTGAAAAGTATATGGGTCGATAAAGGTTGCAAATCACAAGCACGAGTCGAAAAAAACCAATAGGTAAAATTCTCGACTGAACCAATCGCTCAACACTGACAAGACAACTGTCCCAATAATATACTCAAGTCTATCACCCATTTATATGATTCGGCAAAATACTGTTTCCAACTAATGATCTTTCTCACAATCTAAGAAACTCGTACACAACAAAATTGTTTGTAAACATCTTAACTGTAAGCTATCATTCGATCACGCTGTGCCTACGGACCATGCAACAGATAATACACCACGTGTACTGAATGTAACCAACAGATCACAGCCAATTACTGTAAGTTTACTCTTTGTCACTTAAGAGTCGAATCGTAATGCAAACGGTGTGGAACTTCTGGACTTGTGTAGTACCAGTTTCCCTGAGGAACCTGTATCTATTCGAAGTATGACGCTGCCGATGTACAATGAGAGTCCAGCAATACAACGAAGCTGTTATACGACGAGTCATTATCTAACCGCTAACAGTAGGTCGACGATCTGCGTAAGAAAACGAGCCCCTCATTATTAAGTAAATACAGCCCGAGCGACCATTTGACGTCATAGACCGTTCGAGTCGTACACAAAAACACATTCTGATGAACAAGCAATATGTATGTTTACCAAAGCAAAAAGGCAACGTGTAAACGAAGCATAAACTGGCTGTATCGTTTTGGATTTATGACTTACGGTTTCGGAGTGTGGCTTTCGGTACACGCGAATTTCGGACCGGTATGGTCATAACACGTACATACACAGGGAGCAACTTCATTCACATTGACCTTGACTTTCAGTCGTGGTCCGTAGTACCGGTAAATGCCTTCTATCGTGTCGTTTGCAAAACAAAATGTATTGGAGTCGGAGAAACTGTGAGGAACCCCACGATGCGATGCCCCCCTGTGCATGGTGGCAGCGTGCATGCAGAGAGTTTTTAATGTGTAAATACATATGTATTTATGAGTTTATGAAGCAGCACTGCAACCGGTACTAGATCTAATCGTTTAGATTTAGTTCAAGAATTGCACTAGTTGCTTAGTAGAAACTGTCGATAGGTTGTTTTTAGCATTGAATTTGTATGAATAAATAAAAAGCGTCTAGACTGTGATTACTAAATCTAGCCTAGTCTGCATGGAGCCGGAATGGATAAGCAGTTAATGAGCAGCGTGAGGACTTTAGCTACACATATATAATAATATTCTGTTGAAATCAACTAACAATGATTTAAAAAGATGAATTGCACAAAAAATCGTAAAAATTCTAAAAAAAATAATACCATCACAATTGACAACCTATTCAAGCCGTGATCGTCAAAAAAAATCAGGCGTGGGATACTAATTTTTCTCTGAATAAATAATTGGTGATATTCCGACCACAGGATTACTCAGATTCTCTGAGTATAGTATAGCGCGTGGCGTTTCAATAAACACCGCCTTGCGCATATGCCAAAAAATCAACGTGATTATTTGCCTAATGCAACGAACGGCTTCACTGGAGGCTGTGACGTTCATCATTGACAACAAGTAGCATAGTGTGCGCAGACATCTGAAAACGTATTCAGTTGTACAAGGCCTACTACTGGATAATTAAACTCGGAATCATTTATTTACTAGGTATAGCAAACCGGAGAATGTAACACCCCGTTCACACTATATTCTATATTTCGTGATATAGAGTATCTTGATATCTAATGTCATACATATTAATTCCAGTGAAAACTCGATGCATGGATTTTGATATTAAGATAGGCTATGTTACGGAACATAAGTTTTAATGTGAACGGGGTATAACATTCCTTTATAGTTTTGTATAAAGGACTTATAGAATCTCTGATAAATTTAATAATTTGCACTTATTCATATACTTCCCTTCCCTTTGGTATACTCCAATTAAATTGGTCTTAGGATAGCCCTGATTGAAGTTGTTTTACGTCAGCCCTAGTTAAATTTGCGAGCAAAGAATTTTATGCATCAATATTGAATATATCTACTAGTTTTCACTAGCATTATACGCATTAATGTCCCACGTTACATAAGATTTGCATAGAAAATTGCACAACAATATTACCAGTAACTGAACATTATATGATAATATACATATCAACAAAGTTCTACAGTGCTGGGGATGTAAGATTCGCTTACAATTAAGTGGGATTCATCATAAGTGGATGTTAGTGGAGACCGCATGAAACGAAGATGTGATATACCGAGCTGCAGTCCAATGCAAGAAAATTTAGAAAGGAAACTGTGGAGTGTATTAGTGAAATTAATCATGTCGAAAAAAAGTGCCGACTGGGGGACTCGAACCACGAAAGTTGCGATTATCAGAACTATGCTTTCTACAATGCTCTTTCCATGCTTCGGAATATGTATAGGCTCGTTTCCTCCCATACTCGACTTCGTTTGCTTTTATGCTATGGAGAGAAAAGAGGCAAGTGCGTACGTCGTTCTACCATGTTATACAATAGCATATACATAACACGAAATAAAAAAAAGATTAACAATCATTGCATCGTCTGCAAGGTCAACTTCTAACATTCGCTGCGATGTTCATGAACAGAGGATGATAATAAATGGTATATTGCAATAAATTTTTGTTTTGCGTGTGCCCACCATGGCCCCCTATTTTTTTGCGTTGTGGACGACGGTGGTGATTCTCCCAGCAGCTGGTGTAATTCGCGCTTCATTCGCCTCCTCCACGTTCCGTTTTCCATCTGCACTCCATTAAAAACACCTAGTGCGCTTTTGTCTTCCTCGAGCATAGTCCATTTCATGGGCATGACCAGCAATTTCACCGGAGCGTCCGTCGGAGTACAAAGTAAGCCGCAGCGTGGGTTGATCACCTTTCGCGTGGTGCGTTACTGGTGTAAGATCTACCACATCGAACTATGGCCATAAGCTATTCTTGTCTCCGAGGAACTGTCAAATATCAGTATCATCGGCCATCGCTTGTTTTGTCACTAAGGACACCTATTTTGATTGATGAGCAGGCGCGTATTTAGAGGTCCCAGAACTTTTAGAATTTTACGAAGTATCACAATTGAATGAGCGCAAGTATGTGTGATACCCGCATCGAAAACAAATACCTCATTGCTCTTTCATAGTACTGAAATACTTCTATGGACACTAAACAAAGGACGCGGATACATAGGTCTAATACGGCTAGGTATGGGAGTGAAATCTTTGAATACTTCTAGTCTGGTCTACACATACATGAAGCCTGGAAAATTATAGAAATACATCCATCATTTTTCGTGTCAGTATAAAAAAGTATAAACGACAATTACACACGAAGCACAGAACGCCCACACAATCTAACTTCAACATTGGTTACAGCAAACTTTCTCTATTGAATGCACGCAGACTTGAAAGTACTCATTAATGAATAAAAAAAACATTTTGAAGAAAAGTGGCATAACTCATTGATGAGTAAATTTTTTACCCATTAATGAGTATCTGTTACCCATTAATGAGCTACTATTACCCCATTAATGAATGACAGTTACTCATGAATGGATATCAAATACTTATTAATGGGTAATAAAATTACTCAACAATTAGATAAGCCACTTTTCTTCAAAATAGCGTTTTTTTTAACCCAATAATGGGTAGCGTGTGCTGCTGTTAACCTGAATATACATTAATCCATTGTTTGCATTTGGCACAAACGCTCTTTTCTCATGGTGTTCTAGAAATTTAACACAAGTACTAAAGCGATCAGGCCTACTGTGTAGCGTTTATAAAATTTTATAGATTGCAATGTGTGCATTGTCGAATACTTTTCAATATACATACAGTAGTTTACATTTTATCCATAGGAAATCATAAAGCAAGGACATCCCGTACCAACAGTTCCGTATACTGCCTTTATACACATAAATGTCCCTCGGTCCATAAGGATTGCATAGTACATGGGGCAATTATGCATAGAACGGTAATATATGCACAGCAAAAAAATAATAATTTTAATATCACATCAAAGTGGATGCACTTCAATCGTGTCGAAAATATGGTGTAAGAATACTTGCCAAAAAGGACAAAATTATCATTAATACAGTGCATTAACTGACATTACGGTGCTTTTATTGCATTTGTTTATTGATGTGGCCATAAAAGTTATTTGAGATTTTCGACATGATTGAAGTGCATTCTCTTGGATGTAATATTAAAAATTATTTTGTTGTTGAATTGTTAATAATAATTTAATATTAGATATATCGTTGCGAGTGACAAAGCTAAGAAACTTTATGTATACTTCGTTGTTGCTTGATCTCCCGGGGTGGAACACAGGTATTCCCTTTTTGTGGGTATAGCCTAATTTTTCTTCTTCTTCTTCTTCTTCTTCTTCTCAATACCTTTATGTAATGTCGGTCTCTACAACCTTAAAACGGAACCACTACCTAACGACCTAACAATAATACAGAATAGAAAACATTTTACTTCTATCTCATGCAAAGCATATTTCTGCTATTTATCAATTTTATCTAGATGAATGCGTCATTGGGACGGTACTAATGGATATTTTGGTCGCTATTGAAAATTTAGTCGATTACTGAAATTATCTATGGGCCCAAATTAGGGGCATTTAGGCCAACATTACATCCATTTCCCCTATTTCTCAAAAAAACATTTTATTACTTTTTCGTTGATTCAATTCAAAACCTACAGATGTTAACCACTTTCTGCGAATATTTAGAAAAAAAAATTGTATATGTAATATAATAAGTCTCTCAAGTAACTCATGAAGAGCTTTGCTTGAGAAATAGAACTAAGTATTTAAAGATTTCACTCCCATACCTCACCGAGTAGTTATTGTGACCGAAACAAAGTGGGGGCCTTTATCAGCGCGACTGTCACCCAGTGAGCCCAAATACACGCACTCGTTAACGACCTTGATTTTATCGCTGTCAATCCGTACTAGTGGTACTCGTGGTGGGATGGAGGCTAACACTATCTTCTATTGAACCACCCAAGTAACATTGCTAGTTTTATCTTGGTTTTAAAGCATTCTATAAGTCTAAATCATAGTCTACAGAACGCTAATAAAACCATAATTGTTACTTGGGCATAATAAGCATTAATGACAAGTTCTATCCGATTGGCTTAGCCTTTAATCTGATGTACATTTCCGTCATCGTCTATCCGTGCCATGATGCCGAATTTATCGGCAAAGGCAAGATGCTGGACAGACTTCCTGAAAAACGTACACTCGTGTCTATCCCGCTCTTCGAATTATAACTTCCAAAGTTATCTTTAACAGCAGATACGAAAGCCCATCACCTTCCCGTAAACCTCTTCTAGATTCGACGGGACTCGAGAGTGTCCCCGGAACTCCGACAACGCACATCACTCGATCCATCCATCGATAGGTCACGATGTGATGTGTCTCATGGTAAAGATCATAATATATCCGGAACGACGCTTCGGTCGGTAGCCCTAACCCAGAACAGTCAGAAACGGTACATGTTATAACTCTGCAGTCTGAACAAAGCATTACCAAAAATGGGAAGACATTGCGACACGGTTGCATCTAAACAGTGTGAAAATTGCTCTGGAGCCACCTACTTTTTGCTTCTACAAAAAAGAGTGACGAGATCAGAGGAGAGAGTAATTCCGTGAAATCATTTAAACACTGACCAGACTGAGCAGATACAAATGTTGTAAGCGTATCTTGATGACATTTTTTCTGTAGATAATTATTATAACATAACTCTGTAGTCTGTAGTTTCCTGATTATTTTTGCATTACTTCTACTTCAAAACATTTTTACACTAATCTCTTTTCAATATATAACCAAATTCACTGGAATTTCATTACCAATTTAATTATATTTGAAGTACCAATTAGCACAACATTTTTTCAGTGATATCTCGATAAACTGGAAATCTCGTGATTCACACATAAAATCATGGCTGTATGAGCAGCGCGTGCTGATGACACGCTTTTAAACCATTAATTCTTTTCCATATGTTCAATTTTTGCAGATGCCTCCACAAAACTCACTCGAGATGAATACGAAACCGGATGCTGAAAACGGCACCAAAAAGGTTCAAAATGGTAACACAAACAAGCTTCAGATGATGAAGGAAGAACCGCCAACGACATCGGTCATCGTTCCACCGGACGGAGGCTGGGGATGGCTGGTGATGATCGCTTCATTTCTCTGCAACACGGTAGTTGACGGTATCGTGTTCAGTGCCGGTATGTTCCAAGACCCCATTCGGTTGGACTTTGGCGTTGGGAAAGCCGAGGTTGGTATTTTGTCTACGGTTGCACTATTAATGATTAATATGTACTAAAACGTGGTTCTCGATTTCAGGTTGCCTTAGTGAGCTCGTTACTCAGTGGGTTTTATCTGCTCACTGGTCCATTTGTCAGTGCTCTTGCCAATCGGTGGGGCTTCAGAACCGTCACGATCATGGGCGCGGTGATAGCTTCTATTGGATTTGCTCTTTCTTACTATGGAACTAGTTTGGAATATTTGTACATTACGTATGGTGTAGTTGGTGGAATTGGGTTCTGTTTCATTTATGTGCCATCAGTGATAACGGTTGGATATTATTTCGAAAAATGGCGTGCTCTGGCCACTGGAATAGCTCTTTGCGGTTCAGGTGTGGGAACATTCGTGTTCGCTCCGCTTAGTGCAATGCTTATCGAGAAATTTGGATGGAGAGGAGCCCTACTAGCTCAATCTGCAATTATCCTTTTATGTGCAATTTTCGGATGCTTTTTCCGACCCATTCAACCGATTCAGGTTACGATCACTAAGGACGAAGATACCCCCGCTGAAAAGGGAACATTGCTTGGTGAAGGGCTACCAATAGTTTACACTAAACCACTACCAGAAGGCCGATTTGCCTATTCAGTACCAAACAGTTCCCACAGCACGTGGATGGGCGTAAGTCCTAACACTCAATATCCAACTGCTGCCGAGGTTTTCCGGGGTAGTGGACACAACCTTGAAAGAAGACCATCCAACCACTCTGGTTTGCTGACAAATGAAAATATTCAACACACGACGAAGAAACTAGAGCAATTATCAAAAAATCAGAAGAGGCTCTCAGGACAAATTACTCCCGAGGATACTATTCATGCGCCACGGTTCCCGATTCCACATCACGAGCTGGTCACAGTAGGAGAAGCCGCTGAAGAAGAAGAGACGGAAAATGGAACACTACTGACTGGAGAAGAGAAGCCCACACCTGTTATCACAACGGCATCAACTAGACAGCGAAGCCATACCGTATCTGGTCGCAGACCAAATGAATCCGGATCTCGTCAAGGAAGTCGCCGTGGTACGCTGACTGATGCTACACGTCCCATGTACAGAGACGATATCTTTTTCACTGGATCATTGGTTCGTATCCCTCAGTACCAATCACAGACTTCCCTTGGATACCATATGTCTGTCACACGTCTACCAACCCAAGCCGATGTCGAAGAAATTGAGGAATCATCATGCAAAATATGTCCAGAGGCCGTGAGGCGCACTTTGGCTACCATGTTGGATATGACTTTGCTTAGATCGCCGTCGTTTATGCTGTTAGCCATTAGTGGATTCTTCACCATGATGGGATTCTTCGTACCGTTCATCTACATCACCCAGAGAGCTACATCCGGGGGAATGGACCAAAATGTTTCGCTGTTCATTGTGTCTGCTATTGGTATGGTACATTGATAATTTCATACATTAATTCATAACTATATTGTACATATGTTTTAGGTATCTCAAACACCATTGCTAGGATTGTGTGTGGTTTCCTGAGTTCGTTCAAAAGTGTCAACGCTCTTCACATTAACAACGTTGCAATTACCATGGGCGGAATCGCTACAATGCTCAGTGGTCTGTACATCACAGAAGCCTTCCAGTTTACCTATGCGGGAATTTTTGGTATCGCTATTGGTGAGTTTTCTTCTTTGTTGGACAGCAGCAGACTCCTAGGTACACACTTCCAGCCCACTGTGAAACCGAACTTTTTGTCAGTGCGAACCTCAATCTGTGGTAGTTTGGATGTTTGTCAGAAAACAAGTAGACCAAATCTTGATATCTATTCCAGGTTGGAATTGAATAATGAACGATTTCGCTAGCTCGGCCATTTTTACCGAGATTTGCACGGTCGAGTTCGGCAATATGTTTTTTTTTTATTTATTTCGTCAAGCAAAGTAGACTACATACAATGGTTACAATGTTTTACTTACATACTATGCAATATTTCTATAATGTTTTAGTTGGGTTTTAATTTCTTCTTTTATGTCAAAATCACTATGTCAGTGATGCTAATGACTTCACAGTGTAGATTATACTGTCGCATCATTAGATTGAAGGGGCCATTTTTTGCGTAACTTGTTCGGTGTGATTTTTTTGAGAATAATTTTCGTGTTCTTAGATGCCGAAAGGGTGTGTAGAAGTTTAATTGTGAAAGTATTTCTGATGATTCTATGCGATGTGAAATAATGTCATTGATGAAGAAAAGCATTGCAAATTCGCGGCGTCAAAGTTTATGAGCATACAGCGTGCTTCATATGATGGAAGCGGAAATGCGGTCCAATTCAATTTCAGAAGGGCATATAAAAGGAATTGTTTTTGGACCGATTCTATGCGTTCCTCGTGTATGGCAATGTACGGATTCCAGAATAGGTCTTACGTATGTAATATATAATAATTTGATAGTGTATGGGTCTTGAAAATTATAGCTGAACCACTTAATGAAGCCCAACATACTATTTGCTTTCGTTATGATTGTATTATAATGTTCTACAAAAGTGAGTTTGGAGTCTAGGATCACACCTAGGTCCCTTACAATTTTACATTTTTCTACTTTTTGTTTGCCTAAAAATATTTCAAAAAGAGGTGTTTCTATTTTTCTGCTAAATACAATTGCGTTGCATTTTTTTACATTGAGTTGGAGTAGACTTTTACTACACCAAGTGTTGAATAAGTTGATTTCATTCTGGAATTCTTCTGTGTCGCTAGAATTACTTATTTCCATGAAGAGCTTCATGTCGTCTGCATATATAAGAACTTTTATTTTTTTTAAGTATGTAGGAAATGTCGTTTACGTACAAAATAAAAAGAATTGGGCCTAAATGAGAGCCCTCGGGCACCCCAGAGGTCTCCGAAATAGGTTCTGAAAGTTTATTCTGAAATCGAACTATTTGTTTGCGTTGCGTTAAGTATGATTGGAGCCAATTCAGAACTCTAGATTCCATTCCTATTTTTTGCAATTTAAAGAGTAATAATGGTATGTTGATTCGGTCAAATGCTTTACTGAAGTCAGTATAAAGAGCTTCCACGTGCTTGCCATTTTCCATTGCGTTAAGAATGAAAATTCAAGAAGATTAGAGGTAGCTGAACGACCTTTAAAAAAGCCGTGCTGTTTGTTTGTAATTTGATTTTTTACTTGCTGAAAATTTTTGTCGTTTACGATTGATTCAAAAAGTTTTGGGATGCAAGAGATAATGGCAATTCCACGATAATTACGGATGTCAGATTTCTTACCTGATTTGAAAATAGGCACCAAATGAGACGATTTCCAAATTTCAGGGAATTTTCCATTTTTCAGAGACATATTGAAAAGGCGTTCTAAAGGAAGGGTAAGTTGTTCTGAAAGATTCTTCAAGAATACAGGTGCATTTTTTTTATATATCTTTATTAAGGAGACTTTCAGCCGTTGGCTGGCTCGTCTCCGATAACTACACAGGTGCAATTCCGTCTGGTCCTTTGGATGCGTCCACATTTTTTAGTGCATTGAGGACTTCATGTTGACATATTTGATTGACAGATATGTTGTTAGATACTTCGGGAATGAATGCAAAGAAGTCGAGGTCGCGGTCTTTATCAGAAAATGTGGTGTATACATCCTGAAGAAATTTGCAAAGAGATTGCAGATTTCAGAAGGATTTTCACCTAGATTTCCATCAAAATGTATTCGTGACGGAAAATTATTACTTTTCAATTTCGTTTTTACATAATTGAAAAAGTTCTTAGGATATGATTTGACTTCATTTTCGACTTTACGATTATATTCTTCATGTGCAGTGTTAATGGCTGTGTTGAGTTGATTGCATATGTTATGATAGTGTTGTAAATTTGTGCTAGTGCTTTCCTTTTTGTATAATTTGTGTGCTTTCTGCTTTTTGTTCTTCAAATGTTTTAGTTGTGAATTGAACCACACTGGCAGTTTATTGTTTTGTGTTCGCCTTTTTCTTTTTATTGATACGGTTTCTGAAATTATGTTACGAATAATTGAATGAAATCTGCCAACTTCATTGTCAACATTTCCTTCAATACTTATTATATTTTGCCAATTTATTGTACATAGTCTACGTTTGGCTTCTTCGTAATTTGCTTTATGATATTCCGGCACTTCTTCGTACTCCCAGTCGCTGGGAGAAGAAGTATTTTGTATGAAGATTGAATATTCAATTGCTGAGTGAAACACTTCATTTTCCCATAAAGGTGATAATGATGCATACACACAGAAGTCTTCAGTACAGTTTGTAAATAAAAGGTCTAAATATGCATTTTGCTGATTTTTCACGTTTCACATCAAATTAGTAGACCTAAATATGAGATTTTGTCAAAAAGAAATTGTAATGTTTCGTCTTCACCTACGATTGGAAGTAAAAATGATTCGTTTTCAATGTCTGTGATAAAGTCTGCGTTGCGTTGGTTGAAGTCACCATAAATATGCAGTTTTACTTCTGGTTCCATATTTGACATGACAGTTTTGACAATTTGGAAAAATAATATAAAAGAATGTTTGTTCGCATGTTCAGGTGGAAAATACACAGAAGTAAAAATGTGTGTTTCACCAGCAATAAGTGCTTTGGCCCATACATGTTCAAATGTTGTGTTCTTATTAGTTTGTATTTCTTCGGAAGTAAAGTCTGCATTGAAGGCAATGAGAACACCACCTCCAAACTTTTTCTTACAAAGATGTAGATTTCGGTCGTGCCGGAATACATTAAAATTGTTTACAAAAATTGCTTCGCTTCTTACGCTTTCGTCCCAGCTAGTTTCAATTCCAAGAATAACATTGAAAGATGAAGATAACATTTTTTGTTGAATTTCTTTCATTTTGGCTGAGCTTTTAATGCGATTGAAATTTTGGCAATACACCAGGATTTCAGTCGCATTCTGTTGAGAAGACGAAAAAGTTTTTGAGAGATTATTTATAGGACTTACATTTCTATTTTCTTCTGAAAGTGTCCGAAGAGTGTTGTCGGTTGATGAAAAGGTTTTTTGGAAACCGTTACATTGTTATACTTCATTGCTACATTGTTACATTTCCCTACTTCCACGACCGCGGTTAGCGTAAAACTTGACAAAAATAGTTCACCAGTTTGCTGAGAATTCAAACAACGTATACAAACAAACTTGTAGCGTAGACAACGATAAAGTCACGCACAAAGATGAAACCTTTTGCTCCGTGGCAAGTGTTGGCTGCTTTTGTAAACAAAAAATAAATCACGTTGCCAAATCGTCTGATAATATTTCCGCGAATCTCTGTATATAGGATTACTAGTGTCAACGACCAAAACCAAACCAAACCGACCAAAATGTTATTGTATTTTTAAAGTTCGAGTGACAGTAAATATAATCTTTCATTGATCCAAAAACCACAACTTCAACGCCAATGGTTTCATAATGCTGCATATTCCAAGCACTGTAGTTGTAGTCCCAAATGACACACGCACTTTTTTGACAATTTATCATAAAAATATTAATGGCAATAGGAAAAGGGAACCAGATCCCTAATGGGCCCTATCTTAATTTCAATATTTTTCATTCTTTACCAAATGTATTTCCATGCAAGGTTAGAAAACACATTTTGCAATATGTATAATTTATTTTAAATTTGAGTTAGGCCCTAGGCCCAAAAACTGGAGCACTAGTGCTATAACTGGCTCACTTACCCTAATATATTGTTATATAAGATCGATCATAGAATAACTAAGACCAAACTCAACATACTCCTTATTCATAAAAAAAAAACATTGTTTCCAAAGAAAAGAGTTCTTGGACTTTTATCATTTTCAACCAATCTCGCGGAGTTTCGCGAAATTAACTCAGCTATGTAAAACGTTGTTTAACAACATATGTCTTTATTTAGAAAAAATAAAAATGTAGTTTTTGAATTTTGATTAAGTTAAGGGCCACACAACCACCAAAAGAACGCATTTTCAAACACAAAAACTTCACCAAAGATACCAAACGTCTAAACCACTACTCTAGCCACTACTCCTAAATAGACCATGTTATGTTATTTTAGATTTAGACTTGTAGACTGATTTAAAAATTCAATAAAAATTGCAATGTCACTTGGGCTGTGCACTGTACATTGGCTGTAAATCTCTTGAATAATATTTTTTATCTAGTTCCGCTATTTGGAAGGCTCAATCGCGTTAGTTTTACGGAGCCTATATTTCATTGTTCATTGTTTGTAAAAGAATTCACTTAATTCTATGTCTAGTAGGAATTGGGCCGAATACTCGCGGCTTATCCGAGGTTAGAGGGGTACATTTTCGAAGGATAGGATAATGGGAGGAGCTTTGGGGTAGGGGTTTGTTGTCTCAACTGAGCGATGTCGCCAGTATGAACGGTAGTGCGGTTCTAGATTCGTCTTGAGTTCGACTGGCTATGGTGACCAGTGGGCGACGATGAGACTCATCGAGGCGGGGGAAAAGACAAACAAACACTAATAAAGAGATACAAAAGACAAACGAATTAAATGCTTATGCTACACATTTGCAGAAACACATAAATCGACTGCATATAGCAGAGATCGCGGGTAAACAACACGTATCTGATAGGGATGTAGGGTTGTCTTCCTTGGGCCTCGTGGCTCTCTGGCGGCGTCATTATCCGTACATTGCCAAACTGAGTGATCGATGTAATCCTAACTGTTTCCACATCGACAGATGTTGCTGTTAACAAGATTTATTCTACGGAGATGCGCATAAGTCTACTAACCACGCGAATGAAATCACGACTTAAGCCCAAGCCTTTAAATCACGCTCTCGAAGAATGTTACCACCGTCCACGATTTCCAGTGTCTCAATCGGTTTGCCAACTCGAAAGGATACTCTAATTAGGCCTAATCGCCCATTTCCGGCCTATCGAGCACAAAGTATCAAATATATCTATGATTTCGGCGTAAACGTGTCAAACAAACGTTTGGAGCGATGCTTCTATTCAATAGCTGCAAGACGAAGTGTTGAAGAATGCAAAATAAGGTCTCGAAAACCAAAGGCGCACTTGAAGTGTACAAAAAGCATCAGTGCATCTATTGGCCAAATTTAAGTGCTCTAGGACTTTGTTTACCCCCTGACGATAATAGGTAAAGGTATTGCCGAAGCTGACATTTTTGCTTCAAATACGTCATATGGGTATTCCAAGTGCACTTTGAATCAAACCAGACCCCAAGGTACTTGAAAGACAATGATTGAGTAATGTTTCTGCCCAAAAGATTAAGTTGCATTTGGGCTGGGTACCGTTTTCGATTAAACACTACCAGTTCAGTTTTCTGCGGCGAGAATTCGATCCCTAGATTCCTAGCCCAAGAAGACAAGACAAGTGGAAATTGTGGCAAAAGCCTTGAATTAGTAAAGGGTTGGCTGGAAGTCGTTTCCTTGGATATAGTCCTGGCACTGCGGAAGCTTAAACGTGTAAATCCCAGGTCACGTGTAAATGGAAGTATTGTCGAGGACTATACTTGGACTTTTGATAACTAGTTACACCTTTGAATGTTTTTGGTTGATGCCTATAGCATATTTAACAGGACATTTATATCTGTAATTGTAACCAGCTCGATTTTGTTTGCAAACCTGGTTAAAATGTTTATATTTAATTATCTTAAAGATAACTCGTCCAGCTCAAACCTTTGTAGGGGTAAGAGGTGGGACCATCATCATCATCATCATCAACAAGTTATCCTTAGTTCCTTAGATCCTTGCAAGTCCACGGCATGTGGACCTCTTACGGAAACCACACCGTCATCTGTAAGTTGTCTTATACCCCGTACAGACTATAGCTTATATCATGTAATATAGGCTGTCTTGCAATGAGCACTCATACATCTAGTTTTCACTGGAAATCTTATGTATGAGTGCTCATTGCAAGACAGCCTATATTACATGATGCAAGTCATAGTCTGTACGGGGTATTAGCGTGCATTGTTCTGCCAAACAGTTGTCGATATCTTTAACATAAAAGTTATAAAGAAGAGGGCTGAGGCATGAGCCTTGGAGCAGGCCCATGTAACTAATTCTGGAAGTTGTCAGTTGTCCAAGGGAAAGGTTCATTTCCTTTTCTGACAACAAATTGTACAAGAAATTATTAAAAATTCCCGAAAGTCCCCATCTGTGCAGATTTTCTCTCTTGAATAATAATAATAGCACTTGTTAAATAATTGAGAGGTTATACATGACGGCCAGGAGAGTCAAATAACAATTCAAATCAGTAAAACAGTGGATAGGATTGGGAATCGAAGTGCCGCTTCTGGCATTCTATCCCACATCTTGACTGACTAGGCTATTGAGAGGTCACCGAAAACTCCATTTATGTTATTTAAGCATATACCTTGATTTCTTTACAGCATGCTTCTCAGCATTACGTTCGATTCTGGTTGTGGATTTGATGGGCCTGGAGAAACTCACCAATGCATTCGGTATTCTTTGTCTATTCCAAGGAATGGCGGCAGTTATCGGTGCTCCTATTGCTGGTAAAGTATTATTCAATTATGAGAAACGATTCGAAAAATTGCTATTCTGTATATCTTTTTCACAGGTTACTTCACTGATCTAACAGGCAGTTACAATGTATCATTTTACATAAGTGGAGCATTGATAACTATTTCAGCCGTCCTGTGTTATCCATTGAACATGGTCAACAAATGGGAGAAGCAGCGGGCTGCTAATAAGAAAGCAGGGGCAGTGTAGACAATCGTAAATCTAGATTTAATCCAACCAGAACCGCTGATATCTAAAGTACTTACCGAATAGAACACGAATATCATCTTTTTTTCACCCCAAAAAAAGCATAAATCTTAATTGCAACACAACTTGACTCAGAGTTCAGATCCATTGAATAATATTGTTAGAAAATCTATAAAAACACGTCAATCAAAAGAAAGTTATCGCATAGAGTTGACTTTGTCACAATCTAAGATTAGGTAAGGTGCTATTCCATCCACGCACTGCAAATAAATAAGACTTATGCTTAACATCTGCCAACTGAGGTGCAGAGAAAATAATATAATTCGACCTTTCCTATTTATTTTTAAAACAAACCGCGAATCACAACATTGCACTGGAAAAGGCAATATCCAATCAAGTGCCATACATATGGATGGCGTGCTGTATGCAATGATTCATATATTTAAAATAAGACTTCAGTGCTAGCTTTGTAACCATATGAAAAAAATGCTTTTACATATATTTTATTTTTTCTATTTTGGAAAGTTCCTATTCCACATTCATAATCATTTTAGTTTGAAACATGTTTTGATTGAGAAGAAACTTTATAAACAGAACAGCATCACTACGATGGTAATACCCAAACAAAAAATACAGCGTTTAATAATTTTAAACTGACTGCCTGTTTCCAAATCAGGGCTTTGAATTTACTGTGATGTCAGCGTATGTAGGAGATAATAAGTTATGTTTGTTGATAATGAAACAAACAACTCTAACCTTAGCAGAAATTTCTCTCATCACTAATTGTTTTGCCCCAAAAAGAACATCGACTCACTTAAGTGACAAGAAAAAGCCTCACATAACTGCTTTTTGCTCCTGATAAATATAGGTTTTCATTCATCAAAGTATCTATTTCCTATGTATCACATGTGCAATGTCTTGAAACACAGCTACAAAGATTTCTATAATGATGCAATAATTCAATCAAACAGCTACTGATCACATTTATTTTTTAATAGTACCCACTCACCATGAGCCATTCCCGCATTCAAAAGAATAAGCGATTTTAGTTCCAGAACTAATGCCATAGAAACCAGTTTATAACTGTAGCAAGCAATAAGTTATATCTACTGTTGAAATAAATGTCAATGTAGTTTGTGTACTAATACAAAAAAAAAACTCATAAAAATAGACTATACGTAATGCAAAGCTAATAAAAAAAACAATAATACGTTACAAAGTACTAAAAAAAATCAATAGTATATCCGACTGAACGAGATTTAAAGACACCTTTTCTAGACTATATAGATTTTAAGATATGAGTGAAGCTAGATTTTATATCTCCAACGTATTTTTGGCATTAAAATATTTGTTTATAGTTTTATAGCCTTTAAAAAAAAAAAAAGGAAATAAACATTTCGAAATATGAACATGTATTGCATGTGATGACAGATTTTCCCATAAGACAATTCAAGCATAACTTTTCAAAAGGACGTATGTAAAATTGGATAGTAAATTAGAAACATCGGATAGCAATGTCTATATGAAATTATTAAATGCTATTTAAAAGTTAATGCTATTTTTTTAAATCTGTTTGTGCTATTAGTTGGATAAAGGGATTGCGTTTAAGGGAATTGTGAAAAATTTCGAGTTTTGCAAACACGGACAATACTTTTGATAAAACAAAATTATACACCATATACTTGTGTACTACTCACATACACCCTGATTGATTCATCGGTATCACACCTTGATTGTTACATACACCCTGTATGATTCGTCTATTTGACAGAAGGGTTTTCACATACGTCAGATACACCGGTTTTTGTTTTGCAGTGAAGATACGTCGGCTGCTCGAAAAGCATTGAGGAATTGTCGGTTGTTTGATTTATTTACATAACTACCCAGAGTTGTGATATAATCAATGTTAAAAGCGGAGATGAGAGGTCACCGCATTATCTGCTGTCAGATGTTATACGTTTTGTGTTTTTCGTATTAAGAAAGCGCTGGTCAGATTGGTATGTGAAGTTCAATATTAAAGTCAAGATTAAAGTGCAATTTTATTAGAATACTTTTGAAATAATAAACATGTTGCTCCCAGAAATACAAACACAAACATACAATCTTGACGCATTTGCTGATTGATAGTGGTTGCTTTGTTTTTTCACATACGAACGACGCTTCACTGTGAGCGTATCTGCAGTTTTTGTGTTATCATCAAATTTTAACAGTTAAGTCATGTTGACAATAAAAGGGTGTATCAACACCATTTTAAAAACAATCAAAGAATGTCACATAGGGCGTTCATTAAATATATTTTCCATAATGTATTACAACTCCAAACTTTGTTTTTCATTATTTCGTAGGAAAAGCATGTATTTTATATTCGGTTAGATGCAAAATATCGATTTGTTTATTTTTGCGACTTACGTCCTTTTGAAAAGTTATGCTTGAATTAATTCAATGAATAGTGTTTTGATCGTTCTTCTTCTTTCTCTTACGCCAGTCCTTTTTTATTGGTCACTTCATACCGCTCTGCAATGATTGCAAGTTCGCACCATGTTTCCGTTGTCGAATGTCACAACAGTTGTTGTGCTGTGTCGCAATGATTGAAGTTTATTTGGGTTACCTTCATTACTGTTCACGCGCCATCGCCTTGTATATCATATCTGTCATATTGTCGGTTCCGATTTCATTTTTACGTTGTATCCGAAGGAACATTAACTAGTCTAATTTTGCATTGCAAATGCTATGTTAAATTAAACGAAGTATGCGTTGTATCCGGGCCCACGGGAGACTTGGAGACCCAGTGCTTTGGTCAGAGAGCGTATAGGGCGTCGTTGTGCCAATTTGGTCGTGGCACATTTCGAGTATGAGAGAGTGATTGCAGTTAGATCAAAAGTGCCTGAGAAAAATGCAAGTACTTTCAAGGATTACCCGAAATTGCAAAAGGGAAGGTATGATCACAGACAAGCAGACATGACACTCTTAAAATGTTCATCGAAATCGCTTTTAATGGTCAATTTAAATGTTTCTTAGTTGGTAGTACCACCAGTACTGCGTATACACACCACAGTCATCTGTTGAGTGTATTGCCCATCGCAGTGTATACGACAGATGGCGGTAGGGTTTACAATGAGAAATGTTCAATGTGTTGTGTCTGTTTGTCTGTTATATAACATTGAGGTAACGTTAGGATAAAATCACAATATTGAGAAATATAACGCATCACCTTCAGAAATACTTCACTTCGCAACCGATGAACCATTCTGACGGCCATATGAGTACCCAAGTAACCATATAGTTTGTATTATACTTACTTTGCTTGAGTATGATTAGTTGGGCAATCTGATGAAACTGTCACTTCTTGAAACTGATCCCTTTCGTACTTCTTTCATTCTCTGTTCGCACAATGATGTACGGAGCGCTCATTCCGAGTGCTCGGTGGACCAGCAACTTTGGACGTGAGCCTCGTCCCAGATGACCATGGCAATACAGTGACAGATGGTGGACATGAAACCGACCACACCAACCAGCGAGGAAGGAGTCAACATCGAACCAGGAAAGGATTTATCTCCCTCGGAAAACAAGAAAACCCCGGAAAAGGCGGAATCATTTCAGAACCGAACAAGGACGATTTACGGAAGAAAATTTCCAGTGAAGCACGGAATGAAATACGAAGCGTTAGAGAAAAAGTCCAAGGACTTTCAAAAGAATAAATCAACGGCAGCAGACCAGTGGAACATGGTGAGACCGGGCCAATTATTCTTTATAAATTAAATATTAAAATTAAACTAAATACGCGCTAGGCTTGAAAAGAATATTTTCAAACCTGGAAGTGCACCCAACCGGGGGATGTAAGATTCGCTTACAATTACGTGGGATTCATCATCAGAGGATGTTAGTGGAGACCGCTTGAACCGAGGATACGATATACCTAGCTGCAGTCAAATGCAAGAAAATGGAAAATGAAAAATGTGAAATTAAATCATGTCGAAAAAAAAGGTTTCCGGACTAAAGGACTCGGAACCGAGGGGGGCGACACATCTAAATTTCAAATCTAGATGCTCAACAAATCTCACACTAGCGAATCAATCTTTGAAAAATCTTCCATCATTTTTCGTATCTACTTGCATTGCACATCATCTTTTTGCAGCAAATCTTCAGAATCGTCATTAATCTTCTTTCTATCTACTCAGCGTGCGTCCACAACGAAACACATTTTTCCTGCATCGTAGATAGAGTGGCCCCCTCCTCGCTCGGAACCACGCGTTGCGATTATTAGATCTGTGCTTTCTCCACTGCTCTCTCCATGCTTCTGAGCATAAAAGCAAACAAGAGGTGCTCATTTCCTCTCATACTCGACTTCGTATGCCTTTTCTGCTGGAGAAATTCGAGGCAAGTGTGTGCGTCGTTCTACACACAGCAAAAAAAATGTAAAATCAATGCTTAATGAAACTACGTATACAGATTTGTGACATATCTTAATAAATAACACCTTTTTTTTAATCATAAATGGTCAAAAAATTCACAATTTTTGTATGCTGGGGTAAGATGAACAGTCTTCAAAATTAAATCTTTCTATATTATAAAAACAATTGAACTGACTGTGTGATTATTGTAGATTATAATGAGGATCCAAGAATACATTGGTCACATCGGAATATGTCCCGGATACCAGAGTCTGATTCGAAACTCACCATGATAATCTTTTTAGCAAACCGCCTCTACGCCCCTGTGTAAAAACAATATTTGATTTCTTATTTGAACAATCAATCTAGAAATGAACCAGGAACAGGATCGTAAACATTTTTGTAAGTATTTCACTGTTCACGGAGAACAAATTATAGCAGACGCAATTATTTTTCCGGTCAAAATAACTATATTGTTCAATTGTTTTAGAGATAACCCGAAACTATAGTTGATTTGACTATATATAGAGGGCAACAACTATAGTCCATAGTTGGCTCCTCGGTTGGCTCAACTATATTTTCCAGTAGATGAACAAACGTCAATCTTCAAAATACAACTATTCTTTAGTTGATTCAAGAAAACTATTGTTAGAAAAGCAAAATTTTACAATGTTTATTAAACGAACTGCTCTTCATTATCGACATATTAAGGAAGTTTGTTTTGCTTCTTTATCGATCTCAAAAACACAACTGCAAAATCATAAAAAAAGTGAACAAGAACTTTCAACTTAGATTTGAACCGTGTTCATCTGCGTGAGAACCAGCTATCTTATCGCCTGCTCTACGCATCACAAGTTAAAAGTATGTGGATTTATGATGATCATTTGAAACCAAATTATATAAATAAATTACATTTGACGGTTGTTATAATTGATCAAAGTTATATTTGAATTGAGTATAAGATGAACAGTTGAATCTACTAGGTAGATATGATTGAGTTGACGGTCAAATTAATGTTCGAATAACTATAGGTTTCTTTCAAACAACAATATTTTTCCATGTGAAAGTAACTATTAGGATTGTTATCTTAACTTAACGAATTTGTTCTCCGTGTTTTAATGCCGTAGAACCTTAGGAACTGCACATCGAAATTTACATCACATCGCCATTTTTTTTTGTTTATATTTTTACATTTGGCAGCTCCCGTACCAAGTTGTGTATTCTGAAATTTATTAAATTAAATAAATAATAGTCGATGTGATAAAATCATATAATTCAATAGCTGAGCCGCCAAAGAATCAACCCCCACTGTCCGTATTACCCCCACTGTCCGTATTACCCCCACTGTCCGTATTACCCCCACTGTCCGTATTACCCCCACTGTCCGTATTACCCCCACTGTCCGTCTTACTCACAGTTCCCCTAAGGGGACACCCTTCCTTGCTCAGGGAGCAGAATAGCATTGTCAGCCCTGCAGCGTCAAATCTAATCGTGTATCCTTGCGTCCAGTATGCCGTAATTATAATCTTAAGCGCTGTTCATGTTATAACGGTTGTCAAATAATTACAACACAGAAATCACCATCAAGATAGCGTTATAACATGTTATAACTCTGTAGTCTACTATCCAGCTTTCCATGCTCGGTAATGGTGGCCTGTTTATATGAATAAATGTATCCTTCACTGTGCTATCTGGAGGTTCGGATTTTGACCCCTCCCTTTCCCTCTCACAGGAACAGAAGAAAATGAAACAACATACGCCCTCCAGTTAGTGTTAAAAAGCACCGTGTACATTTATTCATACAAACAGGTCGCCATTACCGAGCATGGGAACCTGGATTACTGGTGGCGCGTGGCGGCGATCCGAATATACCAGTTGGCATTTCTGCGTGGGGTGTTGGACTAAGGTGAATAAAGTGGCACTAACTCGCTTTGCAAGAAGTATTTTGTAGAAATTCAACAGGATCCATTGACAAATTTCGCCATATCCTAGACAGCTCCCGCTGCATGTTCGGGTCGCTTATTGATGTATTTGTGACTAACCATTAAAGCCTTGTTCAAATTAAATCTGGACGATAGTTTCAATGCACCATTGCGTCCTTAGAAATTGCATCCTTAAATTTTTGACAGCATTTTGACGAGCTACTGGTGGAAATTTCAACAAAATTTATCAAGGTGATGTTTCAAAGTTATGGATTGTGAAACTTGAAATAAGAAAATTTAGTCACTAGAATCGCTCGTGATTTTCGAGATACCCAAAATATGTAGGGGAAATGTCGGCTTCGGCAATACCTTAGCCTATTATCAACAATCAATACGAAACTAACGATTTTAAATTGGCTCACCACTTTAGTAGCCTATTGGTCCCAAGCAAACGATTAACGTACCCTATTCTAGTTGAAATTCTATTACTACACTATGTTTGTTTTGATTCGCTATGAAAGTTTGACAGATAACATCAGGGGTGTGTGGATTCATGCAGAACATGCAGGGGTGAGTGAAATAGCTTGGGACTGCTTGGGACCGTTGTTCTGGTACTGAGTGAGCCAAAAATAATAATGATTTTCTTCGGGACCCAGTGGTCTTAGAGTTACCTCTATGCTATTATCGTCAGGGGGTAAACAAAGTCCTAGAGCACTCAAATTTGGCCAATAGTTGCTCTGAAACCAGGCCAGTGACAAGGTCTATACCAACAGCAGCGTTTGACAGTAGGCAGCATGTCCCGGGCTCAAATCATTTATTTTGCTGTGCTGGGCCCGCTGTCACTGTATAACATGTTGCCTACGCGCCTGCCACTGGGCTGTCTGAAACACAATGTATCCACATGCCAAAATTGAGCTCTCAAGGACGTTGTTTACCCCCTGACGATAATAGGTTAAGGTATTGCCGAAGCCAACTTTTCCCCTATCTTATTCCTTTATGTCATGCTTTCAAATCGACATCACCAGAATATACCAAACTTTTTGGAGAGGTTAGAAAAAACTTTCAGATGAGTCAGAAAAAAAAACTCCCGGAGAAAGCTTTAAGATACTTTCTTTGGAAGCTGACCAACTTTGTCGGGAGGTAATCATCCAGGAAAAGTCGGAAGCAATTTCCGGGGCATATCGGAAGAAACTTTCAGAAAAAGTTTATTGAAACTTCCTCGGCACACAATTCTGAGGCAAGCCAGCAGGACTTTTGGGGAATTGAGAAGAAGAGGAGAAATCGTAAGATTGAACGGTGTCAGTCAGAAGGAACTTTAAGTGTGGATAAAACTCCCATGATGTCGTTAGAAACTACAGGAGGAAGCCAGAAGCACTTAAGAAAACACACACTACGAAAAAGCAATGTAAATTTCGGTTCCCTGCCACTGACACATGTAAACGGCCCTTTTGACATAAGAATCAGTTGAAAGAAACGAGGAAATCAATTCAATCAAACCGAAAGTGAGCATGCATAAGGGCGAATACGCGATGATCGATTCTCTTCATCGATTTTCTCTTTGCATTGCTACAGCTAAGCGAAACAATTTTCTAGAATTTGTTCAATGCAGACTAATAACAGGTTGTATTGGCTATCAAAAGCAACAGCAAACGCACCGAGAACCGTTAAATCTAGCGAGTTATTAACAAAAGAGAATATCGACTAAGAGAATCGATCATCGCGTATAGGCCCTTATGCATGCTCACTGTCGAAACGTTCTCTTCGTCGAGTTGCTTATGTTTCGGTTTGAGAATACTTCAAGCTGAACATTGCATTAGGTCCTAAGTAACATTGATCGATTCTCTTCGTCGACTTTCTCTTTCGTTAATAACTTGAGCACATAACGGTTTCTCGATGAATATTTCAAATGGTCCTATCTGCTTTGATCGATTCTCTTCATCGACTTTCTCTTTTCATAACCACTGCTATGCAAACAGATTTCGCGCTAATTCTACCACATAGTTTGATAAAGGAGGTTCTTATCTAGCGTCCAAAACGTCAAATACAACAGGGAAAAGTTTTGCAGCTGAGTTATTGACGAAAGAGAAAGTCGATGAAGAGAATCGATCAAAGCAGATAGGACCATTTGAAATGTTCATCGAGGTTTCGTGTTGTGTTTGTCGTATTAGATGCTAGATAAAAGCTTCTTTAATCGATATGTGTGCTGAAAATACCTGGGAATGTCTTTACATGGCCGTAGGAATACAAAGAGAAAGTCGGCGAAGAGAATCTGTCAATGTTACTTAGGACCTAATGCAATGTTCAGCTTGACTTAATTTTACATGAGATGTTTGTTTACGTTCCATGATTTACATCAAATATGGATTACGTCTCGTGTAAAAGTAGTTATTTCTAAGTGTACAGGATTAAACTTCCAAGAGAAAATGTATTAATCTTCCGAGGAATCTTCCGGTGGAAGTCAAATGAATCTTCCAGAGGAAATCGGAGAAACCTTCCAAAGGAAAGTAAACACACTCTATAAAAACTGGAAAAGTTTCCGCGGAAACATGGATGAAAGTTGCTTGTCAATTTCCAAGAAAAGTGAAAATAATTTTTTGTGAGAAATGCGGACAGCCGCATGGTAGGTATATAAATGGTGATACAGCTTTGCACTATATAGGCGAGGAGGTCGCGGGGGGGGGGGGGGGTTGAGTGCGGTTTTAGAGCAAATTGTAAACAAACTCGGTCGCTGTCCCATACAAAAATCCAACATGGCTGAATCATGAATTTGACACATTAGAACACCTATATATAGTCACCTTGGACAGCCGTTCTCAAGAGAACACAAAAAACTTTCAGGATAAGTTGGAAGAATCTCACGGAGGAAATAAAAATAAAAATCTTCCGTGGATGTCTGAACAATATTTTAAAGGAAATCAAAAGAAACATCCGGAGATAGCTACAAGCACTCCTGAAGAAAGTTAGAAGAAATTGGGGAAAGTTGATGAAAAAATCTGTCCGAAGAAAATACTTCATCGTCCGAAAAATTAAATAAAAATTCCATCAATCATAGCATGAAAACGGCTAATTTATTCAAAACTACGTCTGGTACAAAGTTGTAGGAAACTGGATTGCCTTTTCAGAAAAAAAAAAACACTGAGAAAGAATCACAAATTATCGTTAAAAATTAAATAAACTGCGTAGTTTCAAGGAATTTGTAGAGGGAAAAACAAAATCGATTCGTCATTTGTTGTGGGACGGCAAGACATAACATAACATAAAAAGTTTTTGTTTATTTATTTTTATTTTACCCGTTTGAGCTAATAAAACACTTTTGCAAATTTTTATCAAGTTTTTGTCCCCCCGCCTCGAAATCGGCTCAAAAAATCAGGGGGCAAAAATAAAACAATGCAAAATTGAATCCAATGTAGTCAACTACTTTGACAATATTGTATTTTATTTACAGTGAATTTAAAAAAATATATAAAACTAAAATCCATCGTGTGACTCATTGAACTGGATTACCAAGAAGAAGCAGTAATTTTTATTGTGTGTGTTTTCAACGCTACTTAAAAATTTGCGAAAGGGTGTGGCTGCTTAATATTTTAGACTTACAGAACAGGGTACTTCTTAGGTCAAGGAATCACCGTTTTTATTTCAGGAACCTTTGTAGTAGTTCAGTAACTTCAGGGAAAAAAAATGAAAATTCAAGGAACTTCATAGATCATTTCGGAACATCAAGTAAGCTCGTAGAAATTCAGAAAATATCGTTTCAGGAAACTTTCTTAAATTGCAAATTCTGAAGAAGTATAGATAAAAAAAAATTAAAAATCCAGCGAACTCCGTAGAAGTGGTGAGAACTGTATAGAAGTTTAGTGAATTTTGTAAATATTCAGTGATATTTGCAGAATTTAATCAAACCTTGCTGTAAAATAGCAACCTTTTCTTTGAATATCAAGGATTTCTATTTAAAATCAATGAATCAGAGATCTTACTCCAAAAGATCATACTTCAAAAGAACCTCCTAGAAGTTTAGAGAATTTTGTTTGATTGCATGGACCTATCCAGATGTTCAGACCTATTAGTAGAAAAGGTTAAGGGTCTTCCCGTATTTTTGAGGAAGTTTATAGATGTTCTAAAATCTTGAGAGTATAAAAAAATATGTAAGTTGGATGACGTTGCTGTAGAAAAATATCTTCACAGGATTCCAAAGGTCTTCAAAATGAAGACATGTCTTAACCCCTGGGGTGAACAGTATAACGACACTTCAATGTCTTAGCCCAGTAACGCCCAAGCCGTTTTGACAGATCCTTTATGCGACACATTAAGTCACATGAATGTTCAAAACAATACCATTGGCGATTATGTTGAGTGCTCAGGACCACAATGCATTGGGCACTGTTTACCCTAGAGAACTCAAAACCTTACATTCGATTCAACAAATCACATGAAGCCCGAAGGGCATAACCCCTGCTTTTGCCTATAATTCTTCGAAAACACCGACAATATATGTAATTTTTTTAGGGAAAGTCTGACTCTAAACGACTTTCCAGATAATTGCCAAAACAATGAGTTTTTTTTTGCATACACAGCAAAAAAATTCGTTTAATATCACATCAAAGTGTATGCACTTTAATTATGCGAAAATATGGTGTAATATCATAGAGGTAACTCTAAGACTAGAAGGTCCCGAAATAACGTGCTCAACTTTTTGGCTCAGCTCTGGTACTATCTTCGGTCCCAAGCTAATCGATTCACCCCTCGAAACATAGGAAAAACCAATAACCCCTCATTTTATCTGTCAAACTTTCATAGCAAATCAAAACAAACATTGCGTAGTACTAGAATTTCGACTAGAATGGGATACGTTAATCGTTTGCTTGGGACCAATAGGCTAGTCAAGTAGTGAGCCAATTTAAAATCGTTAGTTTCGTATTGATTGTTGGTAATATTACTTCCCGAAAAGGACAAAATTATCATTAATACAGTGCATGAACTGACATTACGGTGCTTTTACTGCATTTGTTTATTTTTGTGAACATAAAAATTACATGAGATTTTCGACATGAATGAAGTGCATCCTCTTGGATGTGATATTAAAATTTATTTTTTGCTGTGTAGGTGTCGAAAACCTATAAACGAACTTTTACCCCACTCGAACTACACCTTTTTGTGCTGTAAAATATTTGTTTACGGATACTTTTGTTTTTAATTCTTAGTCAAAAAAATTAAAATATCAAAAAATATTTTGATATATTCATCAAAAGCGTCCCACCCTCTGGTTTCGTGTGACCCTCACCGGGTCAGTACTACCAACAATCAATACGAAACTAACGATTTTAAATTGGCTCACTACTTGACTAGCCTATTGGTCCCAAGCAAACGATTAACGTACCCCATTCTAGTCGAAATTCTAGTACTACGCAATGTTTGTTTTGATTCGCTATGAAAGTTTGACAGATAAAATGAGGGGCTATTGGTTTTTCCTATGTTTCGAGGGGTGAATCGATTAGCTTGGGACCGAAGAGAGTACCAGAGCTGAGCCAAAAAGTTGAGCACGTTATTTCGGGACCTTCTAGTCTTAGAGTTACCTCTATGGTACTACCAACAATCAATACGAAACTAACGATTTTAAATTGGCTCACCACTTTAGTAGCCTATTGGTCCCAAGCAAACGGAGTGGTTCTTACATTTGATGTTCATGCGTGTTGTTTTCCGTGTAGAGATTTAAAGATATTTCATGGTTTCCATGTAGGGACAGAAAGAGTTTATGACCAGCCCCTCAGAATATTTTAAAACCCTGAGATTTAGGGAACATTTGAAATCTTTGAGGTGCAATAATTTCCTGAATTTAGCGGTTTCTTATATTTGCAACAGTCTTGGATTTTAGCAAATTTTAAAATTGATATAGTTACCAACACATTTAAAATTTGGAATAAAAAAAAATATTTGTTTTTAAATTTTTTACCAAATACTGCGGTTGAGAAGCATGTAAGTAGTTAAAAAATAATCCAAAGTGTTGAAACTCATTATTTCATGTATAATTATTTTTTTTAAATTAAATCACACATTTGATCGCCAATGATTCAGTTTTTGAAAGCTAATTTGATTCAAAAATGGACATTTATTTTTGTTCCGATTGTTTACCGGAGTCATCTAAAATGGTCGAATGTTTTACCCTTATCAGCCTGGTGTCGTAAACATTGAGAACATATATTAAATTGCATCCTGTATGGGTTTAATGTAACTAGTTCTAAAATTAATCTCATCGCAAACTATATACTGTAGTCAAACAATTCAACTGCCAACATTCATTTCAATCCCATTGTTCAAATCAACCGAAGAAGCGGCAAAGTATCACTCCCAGGACGCACTGTCACCAAAAACCTCAACGGCGGGCCAATTCCGAAGCATGCGCATAGAAAACGATATATTCGCTAGGATTTTATCGATTACGGGAAGCTTTTTCAAATATTGTGCTTATTGATCCTGTAGCCTCGTATGTAGTGAAGCTCAATTTTTCACTCGCCTGGAATAAATTCGCTACAGTTTAAAAAACTGGTGCTAAACGCCATCGAGTACATCGAAACGGGTAATTCAGTTTTCTAGGAAGATAATTGCGATTACAAGGAACATTTCGGGAGCTCGAATTCGATGCTATAGTGACAGTAATTAAGTGCTCCGGAGGAATCTGCATATGTTATGTCATTTTGGTGAATGGAACTGAATGAAAGTGTATTTTTTTATCAATGAGCGTGCTGCAAAAAATTAGTCTTTCATTCAGAATGAAATAAAGGTTGTACTAGTCAATCGTAAATTTAGAAGTTAAAGTGTTTCGAAGCGAATAAACTCGTCTTTAAGCTAATTATTAGGGGAATATCTGAGTGCTTAAAGTATTGATAGGCATCAATCAAAATGCAGCCATTCTCGAACAACGACTATGGTGGGAATGAATATGGAAATTATGATCCACAACAGCAGCAAATTCCGATGCAACCGCAAGGCGTCGCCAGACCAATGGTTGACCCGGAGGCGGCGGGAGAAGTTGATCCTACTCTGTAAGTACTTACATATCTACTTTGTGGGAAAGAAAGATAGCAATGGTTTAAATATATTGATTAAATTATTTTTTCTTCTTCTTATGACAGTTACCCCCAGGCTAAAGAATCAACGCACAAAATCCGAGGCAAATCTGACATCTTGGAAATGCTTTGTGGGTCCGTAGACCAAGAGCTACTGCCAGTGAAAACGTTCTATTTCTTCTTCTATGC
This sequence comes from Ochlerotatus camptorhynchus, assembly GCF_037179485.1. Classification (NCBI taxonomy): domain Eukaryota; kingdom Metazoa; phylum Arthropoda; class Insecta; order Diptera; family Culicidae; genus Ochlerotatus; species Ochlerotatus camptorhynchus. The sequence continues at coordinate 378,383 of NW_027040791.1, read as the reverse complement.
TGCTTTCGGATCCCTGTTTCCACTGATGGGAGTTTACTTCAAGCAAATGGGAATGAATCCAGGCCAGTGTGGGTTGCTGATTGGCACCAGGCCATTCGTTGAGTTTCTTTCTGCTCCATTTTGGGGAAGCTATGCTGATCGGTAAGTTTGAATTATTATTTTTCACAAATATACTCTGACAAAATTATGAGTTTAGATACCGCGTTTACGATGCTGTATCACTTCGTTTCGATGCACTCCCAAGTAACAATCTAGGTTTTATAGCGGTCCCGTAGATCTGATTTATGCTCCAACAATGATTTAAATCCTGTAGTGTTCACAGTTCCAAAAAGTAGTGTAAATTTCTGTTCAATATGAAGCATATAACTTCACATTAAATATCGTGTAAAGTTATGAGTCGTTTCATGGAATATTTCTAGTTGCTATTTTGCGTGAAAAGAAATAGGGTAGAGCGCTACTTCGTGTTTACATCACCAGTAATATACAGATTTTTTTTTCTGAATTGATAAAAAATTAGTAAACACGTGACGTTCGTTTTCTCAGTGGATTTTTATTTCTTCTAGATTCAAAAACTGATACGGTACACACTACCAAAAAGTCATGTAAATTTCCGTGCCCTGAGACACATGCAAGCGGCCCAAATGACATAAGAATCAGTTGAAAGAAACGAGAAAATAAATTCAATCAATCGTACTTTTCATCGAGTTGCGTATGCTTCGGTTGGGGAACACTTAATTTTACATGACATGTTTGTTTACGTTCCATAATTTACGTCTCGTGTAACAATAATTATTTTAAAGTGTGTATAATCATTAATATGATTTCCATTTTTAAAAAAGTGTAGGATTACATTTTTGGTGGAAACGGAAAATTTCCGGATATAGTAGCGAGTTCATCCACATATAATCAGTCTTATGAATCCCAAATATATGAGTGTATCGCAAAATTGAATGGACAATTTTTTGAAACACTATGAATATACATTTTTTTGAAAATCTTGGCTGGTGGTTGAAGAACTAGGGGAGAGTATGGCTTCAGCACTTCTATATAACTATTATCGACAGGGGGTAAATGAAGTCCTAGGACGCTGATTTTTTTGCATAAAGATGCATCATGTTCCAGTGCATCGTTCTGCAAAAAAAATAACGCTCTAAGACTTCATTTACCCCTGACGATAGTAGGTAAAGGTATTGCCGAAGCCAACATTTCTACTATTTATTGATTTATTGATATTGTTTTGGACTATATTGGCAGAGCCGGTATGAAGTTTGAGTTATTTTAGTAAAATGCTCGATTTTCCCTTGAAACGCCACTCATATTTTTTTTATGGAAATATGCTTGAAATTCCCTGCCAATTTTCCTCTTTGGAGCCCTTTGCGGAATTCTTTGAAATTCTCGCAAAATTGTTTTATTATCTTAGGGATTCCCTTGAAACTATCTTCAAACTAACTAACCAATTTTTAGTTATTTTCAGAATTAAATACCGTTTTGACACATTCTACCAGGATGTATCCACGGTTTTGCCTGATTTCAAAATAGTTTTTTTGTTCGAGTCATAGTTACTGCGACCAATAGATTGATCTTTTGTGATACGTCTCTGTCCTTTGTTTAGTGCATGTCGTTGTACCTCGTTACTATGGAAATGTAAAGATGTATTCGTTTTCGATACAGTTAAATCATATATATAATTCTAATATGTATATATATATATATATATATATATATATATATAAACCTATATATATATATATATAATAGGTTTAGGGGTCAGTAAGAGTACAAAAAATGTAAAAAAAACAGGCGAAAACCGTTGCAACGTCACGTAGAATGTGTTTTATAGTTATTAACGATCCCTTGGAGATCTATACAGAAATCTCTTTGATTGATGGATTTAGTGATTGATTAACTGATCAACTGATTAATCGTGTAAAAAAATCAGCAATATTGCTACTTAGATTTTTTTATTCAATAATATTCTTGATGATTTTTGCACCGTATGAAAAAATCATTTAAATTTCTGCATATATAGCGCACATGTTACTAACGCTAGATTTTCCGTTATTTTTACACGATATTTTATGTAAATTTAAGTACAATATCGCGTAAATCTGCAATACACTCAAGTCTTTTTTACATGGGGGATATGTACCGTGTAAAAAAAAACCTAACGAGATTTCGATTTTTTACGTGCTTAAATATTTTTAAAAAATTGCATTTTAATGCCATTCGTAGTAATAGCATCCCGAAAAAAAAAATTACAGTAAAATTATCAGTGGAAACAATGCTCCTTTGGTTTGTTTTTTTCCGTCGATCTTGTTTTCCGTGCTGAGCACCAATGCTACCGACGTGCCAGGAAGGCAGCTCCCACACCTGGACCCTACCTATCGACCCATCAACTCATGAACCGGGGACCAACGGCTTTACTTCCCATCCGAAGGAAGGCGTGATCAGAGATGTTATGCCTCAGAACATCCCGGCGGCGCCGACTGGTATTGAACCCAGGCCTGCTGGGGTGAGAGGTAATCACGCTTACCACTACACCACCGGCGCCGTTTGGAAGCAATGCTCTAACATTAATATTTATTGTTAGCGTTAGCGTTAGCGTTAGCGTTGTTATGATATACTTCGTAGATTGGATACTAGCGACACTCACGTCTCTTCTGAAATTCTCAGTTAGACTACTTTCAGGAATAATGCTGGGGAGTAAACATTGGTTCCAATCTAAACAAGAGTAACAGAAGCATGACTGTCGCTATTCCCGGCCACGCCCATCTTTACCATAACTAGGGATAGGGAAGGAAATGTTGATGTAGAACTTACTTAACGAGAGGCCACCGACTTAGCGACACCCTCATAAGTGCTACGGAGTTGGAGGGTTGGGTAGGGTATTCGGTTAGGATTCACCTCAAGTTGGCGATGAAACCAAAAGTATGTATTGTTTATTTTTTGTTTATTTAATCTATCGATAGCCGGCTATCGAAAGAACATATTCATTTTGTTTAGTGATCATGAATTGTAAGAGTCATGATGGAGAGCTTGGGATTAAACCCATGATTTTCTGCTCAGTAATCAAAAACGATCCCTCCAGGGTCATCGAGCATCTCAGAACCATAACGCTTCGCGACAATACAGGACTACGTTTTCGCTTGATATGCAAATAGTTTCCAAGGTTAATGTTCAATATCAAATATACAAATGATGGTGGCGATTTATTGTGCTGTGGAAGAGCTTGGAATTAAATCCATGATTTTCTGCTCAGTAAGCAAAATCGATACCTCCAGGGTCATCAAGCATCTCATAATCCACAGCGCTTTGCGTCAAAGTGCGAATATATGGATGAACTATCTATTATTGAATAACTATTATTTACGATAATTACATGAAAGAAATAAAATATAAACTACAAACAAAACGTGACTACTAAAATCTCAAAAAGATATTCTCACAAACATATTTCATGCAACCAGGAATCTCAAAACCATTAGACCCTATAATAATACTCTGCACATGTTAGACACAAGAATAGGCCAAAAAGCAAGAGTCCGACTCACAAAACCTGCCAAATCCACTTGCAGTCACAATCAACGGTTCTACGAATCGCGAGCGCTCACGAATCATAAAACCGCTGACTGCGACACTCTGAAAGCGATATTGACAGGCTCTATGCGTCAAACAACCGCCCTCCAATCTCCTCCCGCATCAAACAACACAAATCTCCACTACAACACCTCACGAATAAAACTCCGAAAATCACTTTTTCTGCCTATCTTTCTATTAGGCTTGCGGACATGCGTTAGCTTCGAAACTTCTAACCAAACTGGGAAAATTTTCAGATCACTTAAAAAAACTTTTAAACGTAATTACAAAATAAATATTGATTATTTTACGCAAAAACGAGCACTTTTGTATCGTATGTTAAAATAAAGTATTAATATAATTAAATTACTAGAAAATCATTACTTTATTGGTGAGAAGTTTCTAATAAGCCCTCCCAGTTCCTCTGTATACAAAACAAATCTGATACTATATTCAGAATTACTCAGTCTGCATGAAGCAGCCGATTTCATCAAGGATGTTCTATTAACAACCAAGAATTAATCGTTTGAGGCATACTGAAGCATTAAGAAGGTGATATGTGTCACTATAGGAAATCATCATCGTTGCAAATATAAAGAAATTAAACATAACCCTTTGCTTCAGTACCGTCAACCTCCATGTCCATGGGGAGGGCTCTAACATTAATATTTATTGTCGACAATAAAAATGATTGTTAAAATGTTGTACTCTTCCGAAAACGGCAAAACTGCTACCTAGCTGTACAATGAATGTACATAATAAAATGTTGTTACAATGATTTTTATCGTATTTTTCATTTATTTTATTGTTAACATGATTCGATCATGAACAATAATGAACAACTCTATAACAATAAAAATTGTTGTTACATTAAATATTGTTGTGTTTTCATTGTGGGTTACTTCACGAACAATAAAAATAAATCTGATTGAAGCATGCAGACTATGAGAGGGACAGCAACACTGCCAATGTAATCAAGATAGGCGCTGCTCGTATGGCTCTGGCTTTGACTTTGACAGTTCGTTTAACTCAAAACCAGGCAGTCCGCGTCCGCTCATCTCTTATCCTAGACCCTCTCTAAAGCTGGGATAAGATGGTTCAATTCAGCGTTCAACTCACTTGAACTGCGAAATGAACGTCCAGAAATCTGACCGATATCGGACTTGCTCTATTCGTTGTCAAGTCAATTGAACGTCTACGACCAGATCGGTTTGAGTTGAATTCAACTCACCTGTCTCATCTAAATCCCGCTTAATGCAGACCTTTTCCGTGCAGTCAATAATCATACAATATAATAATAAAAAATTCCACCACTTGAAGATGTCAGGCAGGAACTCTCAGGTGGAAGCATATTTCATAGGCGATTCTCTCCAGTAGAATGCATTAACTTATCAACGACGCTCAACCACACACTTAATCACGGATTCCTTGTTCGGTAATTTTTTTTTTTTACAGGTTTATAACTGTAAATCACAAAAACTACTGAACATTCAGCTGTTCTCAACCAAACTACTGATGTTCAGTAGTTTTTGCGAGAAACTACTGAATGCGGTAATAGTAAGTACTGAATTGACCGTAAAATAACAGATTTACGGGAAATTACTACAACTCAGTAAAATCATTATGTTTTACTGAAACAGTCATCAAACTAATGGGATTTCGGATGGACCAGGAGAAAGAAACGCGAACTACTTTTTAGGTTACAAATAACAACGTGTGTATTCTGCGAGAAAAGTGTTTGGAATGAGAAAAGCAAATATAAACAAAGTGACGTTTTTCCTCTACGCAGTGCCGTAGTTTGGTGGGGGCAAACCGAGCAGTGGTTGCCATCCCAACACCCCTGCTCAACCACAGCAAGGTCCAATACCTAGCTCCGATCGCAGCTTCTTGAAGGATGCCGAAGGTAGGGCCTTCGTCATAATGTCCGCCTGCTGGTCCGATGAGCAAACGAACTCCACTGTAATCACCGCTTGTTGAATGAGCTCCCTCAAGAAGTGATACTTGGTATCCACATGTTTCAGGCGTCCATGGTCTCTTGCATCCTCAGCAATTCTGATGGTTGATTGGTTATCTTCCAGAATCGTTATAGGACCCTTGGGCTCGTACCCGAGATCCAGAAGAAGTCGTTTCATCCACAGCGTATGACATGCAGCCGTCACCAGCGCCGCGAGTTCCGCCTCGGTAGATGACAACGACACCGTGTGCTGTTTTCTTGTCGTCCAACTGACTGTGCATCCCGAAACCTTGAAAATACAGCCTGTGACTGATCGCCGATCGATGAGGTCATTTGCCCAGTCCGCATCCGAGAAAACCTGCAACAGCTCCTCTTCCGTCTCCGCTTTGTACAACAGTCCGTAGTCCAGCGTCCCCTTCACATATCTGAGAACCCGTTTGAGGTGCACCCAGTGTTCCTCATTCGGGCAGGCCTGGAACTGGCTATAGTAGTTCACGGCAGCAGACAAGTCAGGCCGAGCCGTGAGCGAAGCATACATCAAACACCCTACCAGCTCTCGATAGGGTTTATCTGTCCTCCGCTCCTCTACCCCTTTCTCCAACCGCAGGCGATTCTCCATGGGAGTCGAAATCGATTTGCACTCCATCATGTCGAAGCGGCGAAGCAAGCTCTCAAGATACCCTGTCTGGCTGATCTTCATGGTTCCAGCTTCAACGTTCCTCTTGATCGTCATCCCGAGAAACTGCCTCACCTCACCAGCATCTTCTTCTTCTTCTTCGCATTTCAAGCTTATTGCATATCGCATATTAGCTTATTGCGTGCTCTCAACTTAGTGTTCTAGATGCACTTCCACAGTTATTAATTGAGAGCTTTCGATGCCTGTACCATTTTTGCATTGGTATGATTGTGTGGCAAGTCCAATCATACTTCTATGCCCAGGGAAGTCGAGAAATTTTCCAACCCGAAAAATTCCTAGACCGGACCGGGAATCGAACCCAGCCACCTCCAGCATGGTCTTGCTTTGTAACTACGCCTTTACCGACTGAGCTAAGGGAGGCCCCTCACCAGCATCAGTCATCTCAAATTCTTCGCTGAACTTCCGTTTAATTGCCTTCACGGTCTGCAACGACGCTCCGACGATCAAAACATCATCGACGTACACTATGACGATGATCCTTTCTCGTCCCTCGCCCATGGTGTACAGGCACTGATCATTGGCGCTCTGCTTCAATCCCAGCTTCTCGGTGAACTCGTGAAACCTCTGATTCCAGGCACGGGACGCTTGCTTGAGCCCGTAAATGGAACGATTTAAACGGCAGACCAGATTCTTCCCCTGCTGAAATCCATCCGGCTGGGTCATGAAGATCTCCTCACTAAGCGTGCCATTCAAAAACGCCGTCCGCACATCCATCTGGTGAACATGCAAACGGTCACGATTCGCCAACGCCAGAACCGTCCGAAGGGTGTCCAATTTCGCCACCGGAGAGTAGGTTTCCGTATAGTCGAAGCCTTGCCTTTGACTGAAGCCACGGGCCACCAGTCTCGCCTTATACCGGTCAGGTACATCGCCATCCCCGCGCTTAATACGAAACACCCACTTACAGGACACAGCCTTCCTACCAGCGGGAAGCTCTGTCAATGTCCACGTGTTGTTCCGCCGCAGCGAATACATTTCCTCTTCTATGGCTAATCTCCAGTTGTCCCAATCGTCACGCCGTTTCAGCTCAGCAATCGAACCCGGAATGTTGTCGACGTAACTCATTGCGTTTAAAGCGAATCCAGCGTACTCAAACTCAAAGTCTCTATGCCATGCCGGTGGAGCACGATCTCGTTGCGGTCTACCATCCTCCAGGTTAACATCCGCTGTTTCATCCCCGGATTCACTGGATTCACCGGAAGATTCTTCAGACAAGCTTTCATACTCTTCCTCAGACGACTCAGCATCACCACCACCGTCAGCTTCTTCTTCTTCGCTCTCCGGAACTGGACTCGACGAAATCTCGACGAACTGATCACCAGCAACAGGCTTGGGCTGCTTCTCTTGCCCGATATCCGTCTCCACAAAAACCACATCTCGAGCGGTCACAATCCGGCGCTTTACCGGATCCCAAACTCTGTAACCATTGGGAGAATAACCGAGAAAAATGCCGCGCCACGATTTAGAGTCCAACTTCTTCCTAAGCTGCGACGGTACGTGCACGAACACGGAACACCCAAACACTCTCAGTTTCGAAACGTCCGGTTTCTTATCTTCCCACAACTCGAACGGCGTTTTTTTCGTCTGCACCGCACAGGTGGGACTCCTGTTCAGCAAGTAGGCAGCTGTCTGCACGGCCTGGCCCCAGAACTCCTTGCTTACGCCCGAATCCACTAACATTGCCCTGGCTTTCTCAACGAGCGTACGGTTCATCCGCTCGCTGACACCGTTCTGCTCAGGGGTGTAGGCCACCGTCAGTTCCATCTGGATACCTTTATTTGCACAGAATTTTTTAAAATGTTTGCCGGTGTACTCACCTCCGTTGTCACACCGTAGCCGAGAAATTTGCTTGCCGAATTTGGCCGTCACCATGGCCTCATACTGTTCGAAACAGCGCAGAACCTCTCTCTTCGACTCCATCAGAAACACGACTGTGAAGTGCGTCCAGTCGTCGATGAAGGTGACGAAGAACCTTGAACCGTACAATCCAACGGGCGTCACGGGGCCACACACGTCCGAGTGAATCAGTTCGAGCACCCGCGACGAACGTCTCTCTTCACTCCGCGAAAACGGCTTCCGAGCCAACTTCCCGGCGATACACGGCTCACACGTAATCGATCCACTCTGTTTCTTGTCATTGTCAACTTTCAGTCCCGACACCATGTCGTTCCGCATGAGCACTTCGAGATTCTTCGCGGATATATGGCCGAACCGACGATGCCATAGCTCGAAATCTTTCGGAACCCGACCGCACGACAGCGCTTTTTCGTTTTCACTTTTCCCGATCGGTTCAAAATCCAGCTCGTACAGCGAATCACAACGTTTTCCACTGGCCACAATTTCGGAATCGCGATAGATCAGCGCTTTTCCCCGCTCGAACACGACACTCATGCCAGCTTTCTCAACACGCGAAACCGAAAACAAATTGTATCGAAGTTGCGGTATAAACAGTACGTTTTTCACGGTGCACTCAATGTTTCTGCCATCGGCAATCGACATCACTTTCACTGTTCCACTGTGCTCTGCGACGATGGACTCGCCGTCCTTAGCAACAGCAATTTCGACCGGTTTTTCCAGTCGATGAAGTTCCGTGAAGAGCTCTTTGTCCCGAACCAGATGATCTGACGCGCCGGAATCGATGAACCATTTCGATCGTCGTGCCTGCTGCGATGCACCACAGCCACTGACACCGACGAAACATACACCATCCCGATCCCGGTCAGCCGACTCGGCAACGTTCGCTTTCGAACTGCGATGTCCTTTCTGTTCAGACGGCTTCTTCTTCTCCGGGCAGTCAGCTAGCTTATGCCCTTCCTTTTTGCACCGGAAACACCTAATCTTCTTCTGCTGCTTCGTCCCGGAAAATGCAGCGGTATCACTGTTGGAGGGAAACTTCTCCGAATCAACACTCTTTTGCTTCGTTTCCTCGTCGAGTAAACGACACTTGACAAATTCCATTGTCAGGTTTTCCTCCGGCATCGTCTCGAGGGCGATGACGACTGTGGAGTACGCCGGACCTAGAGTCAGCAGCAAATGGCACACTGCATCCAGATCTTCCATGGCCGCGCCGGTTCCCCGGTATTCACGCAGCAGCTTGTCGAACCGAAGGAAGTTGTCCTGCAGTCGCCCACCGTCGAATCGCATGCTCAGCATTTGACGTTTGAGATGCATCCGACTGGCGATGCTCTTCCTTTCGAAGACGCGCTTGAGTGCATCCCAGACCTGCTTCGGAGTGGCCTTGTCCTGGACGTACTCCAGCTGGGAGTCATGAATTCGGGAAACCAGCATTGATTTGCACTTCCGCTCTCTTTTCTTCCTCTTCTCGCGCAACGCATTCTTCTCCGTTCGCTGTGCAGCAGTATCGTTGTCTCGCTCTGCCAACTCGACCAAATCGTCAAGCTCCGTCTGCACACAGTCCCACAGCTCGTGCTCCTCCAAAAGCACTTGGACGCGGAACTTCCACGCGGCGTAATTTGTCCCATCGAACAAGGCAACGAGAAAACGATCACTCTTCACTTCCTCCATCTTCGCGACGACGATTAAACTTTTTCCGCGGCACCGAAATGTCCTGGGCCCATAACCTAATGGGATTTCGGATGGACCAGGAGAAAGAAACGCGAACTACTTTTTAGGTTACAAATAACAACGTGTGTATTCTGCGAGAAAAGTGTTTGGAATGAGAAAAGCAAATATAAACAAAGTGACGTTTTTCCTCTACGCAGTGCCGTAGTTTGGTGGGGGCAAACCGAGCAGTGGTTGCCATCCCAACACAAACGAAATTCCAAAATTACTGATCACACCAGTAAATTGGATTCCTTTACGTCATCCTCCTCCGTTCCACCTCGCGCACTTGACATCAGAAGTTTTTGTGTGAAAACAGAACAAGTTTGTGAAAATTAGTGGACGACTGGAAGGCAACGCAAGAGTTCAAAAACATTCATGGAATTGGACAGTTTCTGCACTCCTGCATCGACTTCCGGATGTTCTATTGACTTTGAAGCAAACATTTTCAATTGTGAGCCTCAGACTATAAGCCAGACAATCTGGCACTAAAAAAAGCAACCAGCTGGCCGAACCACGAGGAAACGTTGAGCACTCAAGCTGAACTATAGCTCAGGATTAGTTTAAACAGTATTATTGCTATTCCACCTCTAAACAAACTCCCTTAAATTGTAAAAAATCCGAAATATTTTATTTATTACTCATTAATATTTATTCAATAAAATACTGAAATAAAAGAACTGAAAAACTCAGCAAAAAAAAAGTAAACAAATAATGTACTGAAAAAGTCAGCAATTATTTTACTGACTAAAACGGTATTTTTTGACATTTCAGCGATTTTTCCATTTACCGAGTTTTCAGTTAAAGAAAAAACTACTGAGTTGATTACTGAAAACTCAGCTGTTTAAAAACCCAGTAAAATATTACCGACTTCGGTAAGCTAAACTCTGTGTGCACCAAGGAGACGTGACCTAGAGAGATCGAGTGCAGGGGAGTTGGCTTCCATTTCTCACAAGTTCCGGATCGAATCTCAATCCACAACCAGTAAAAAAAGCACTCACCCGTAACAGACAATACCACCCCCTTCCCTTCCGGGGCGATGTTTTATTTTTTCGATTTATTTTTAAAGTCGATAAAGTAGATCTGTCAAGCCAACACATACACTCTAAAGAACACTGTTATTTCTTTAAATCAATACATTCGCCAACCAACAGTAAAATAACAATAATATATCCCAAGGCGAACCAGCCAATGGCTGAAAGCCTTGTAAATAAAGGAAAAAAAAAAAAAAAAAAAAAAAAAACAATAATATATAATGTTATTGAAAAAAAGTAGAAGGGTCTGTGCCTAGAGGCACGAACGGAAGCTTGACGTAGGACCGCTAGTGGACGGAATAAATGTGAAGAGCATTTAGTTCTTTTAATTGATCAATTATCTATTATCTAAACTCTTTCCGTTTTTGAATTGTAGGCGTACCAAATTTGTAGTAATTTTTTTCAAAGAGAAAGTTGATGAAGAGAATCAATCAAAATCACTAGCACCCCTGCTTCCAAGTTTGGTTACAAGATTACAACTCTGGAGAGCATTTTGTGTGGTCGTTGGGGGCTTGTGGTTCTGAATATGGACAAACAAGCACAGATAAATTTATTCCAATTCTTTACTGATGTAAGCTTGATGGCCCTGAAAAGGGCCATTTTGTTGAAGAGGACATCCATGGCCACTTACGCTTGGCGTGTTTAGTGTAGGTGACAGCATCACGGACCTCATTTTCCAGGAACACCTTCAGCACACCTCGTAGATTAGACTGGAGATACGTTTGACACCACCACGGTGAGCCAGACGACCGATGGCGGTTATCTCGAAGAACTTTGCGATGACGCTTGGAGCCTCCTTTACCAGACCTTTTCCTCCTTTGCCTCGACCAGTCAATTGTTGCTTGTTAGGTGTGAAGGAGTGTACTAGCCAACACCTTCCTACTGCTGCTATTGCTGTTCACCCGGCCGTCCGAAGCGAAAATGAGCTATGCCATACAGCAGCGCTGTTTTATATCTTTTCAGGTTAAAGCAGAATGATGTGCAACCAAGTGGTATAAAAGCTACAAAGACTCCTCCCATTATGAGTAGTTTGCTAACATGTAGCGACACTGACTCTTTTCTTTTTGCGTACACTGCGAATGAGAACGACCCAAATTTGAGTTTAGTTCGCTCATAATCGCCAAAAATGCAGGAACTCAGTGATGAGTAAATTTGTCTCATGGTTTCCTGTGGAAAACCTAAAAAATCTGCCAGAAAATGAGGAAATTGACCAAAATTTTATTCAATCTTTACTTTTCTCAAATTCGGGAATTTTTCCCTGGAAAAACCTGGGAAAACATGAGGCAAATTTACTCATCGCTGAGTTCCTGCACTTTATTTCTTATTTCTAACATAACTAAACTCAAATTTGGGTCGTTCTCATTCGCCGTGATATCACCTTGAAAGATGGGTCCAATCTCAGTCGGCGCCACTGGCATGTTCTAAGGCATAACATTTCTGATCACACCTTCCTTCGGGAAGTAAAGCCGTTGGTCCCCGGTTGAGTTAATGGGTCGATTGGTAGGGTCCAGGTGTGGGAGCTGCCTCCCTGGCGTCGGTAGCATTGAAGCTCAGTATGGAAAACAAATCTCGCGTCACTTTTCAATAGGTCCTATCTACATTGATCGATTCTCTTCATCGACACTCTCTTTCGTAAATAACTAGGCTTCACAAATGTTTCCTGCCGTCTTCGTCGAATTAGATGCTAGGTTGTTGCTTCTTCCGTCGAAAATATCCGGCCGTGGCGATTCAAAGTTGATCAAAATAATTTGTACCCCTGCTTCCAGTTTGATTACATGAGCATTTTGTGTTCTGAATATGGACAAACAGGCAGATGAATTCTATTCCTACTCTTTACTGTAATAAGCCGTTTTGTTGCCAAAGTTGGTGATGATTTAACCTCCGAAACCAAACAGAGTGCGTCTCTGTCACTTCAAAACGTAGATGACATCCATGGCCGCTTACGCTTAGCGTGTTTAGTGTAGGTGACAGCATCACGGAACTCATTTTTCAGGAACACCTTCAGCACACCTCGTAAATCAAACAGGAAATACGTCAGATAACGCCACGGTGAGCCAGACGACGGATGGTGGTTATCTTGAAGAATTTGCGTTTGGTTCTGAATATGGCGATGAGTGTGCAAAATATTACGCAATTCCATCCTCCCTATTCGCACGCGCCCGAGGATCGGAGGCAAATGCCACTTTGACTTGTTTCGTCTACTTACTTCTCTCTGACGACTGTGCTGGGGAAGCAGCATATGCATGTAGGTAATTGGTGGATTTGTTAGTTAATTCGACGCTTTTGGACAATGCTGGACATTTACCAGTTTTTCAATAGTTTCTTGTTGAAAATCAACATAATTATCGATGCGTAGCCATATTTCTGATCGATTGGTGATAAAATTATTGAAATTGGACCAAGGGCAGCTGAGTTATTAACGTTCAAAATCTTTCTTATTTTGTTACATGTTCCATTTTCGGTTTTCACAAAGTGTACCCCCATATAGAAATCAAAGACGTAGTCCTACGTCAAAATATATGGGGAAATCACGAAAATTTCATTGTTAAGATACTTAAAAACCCCCCTTTTTTATTGTAATTTTTCCATTTACCATGAAATTTACTGTTTTGTACAACATAAATCAAGGTAAATTTATTGTAGACGTAACAATATAAATTATTGTTAAGACAATAATTTTCGTCTTATTGTTACATTGTTTTTTAATGTATTTTTGTTGTTATTTTTTCATATAGACAGATTTTAAAAATTTCTGTATTTACACCAAAAATTGTGATTTTTATTTTAAGTATGCTTACCTATAGCTTGAAACGGATAACGTGATTGAAATTAGGTCGAAAGGTTGTATCGTTGTCGAGAAACCCTTAGAAACGTACCGTGTAAATCGCGACCCAGTGGCACTAAACCGTGTAAAAAAGACTTCAGTGTATTGTATACAAACTTGTAAGCAAATTCGTTGTTTACGCCAGTTGCCAAGTATAGCTCAAAATTAATCGAGAGGAGATTTTACGCGACAATTAAAATAAAGAAATTTTATTTGTGTGTGTAACCGAATCATTAACTGCATTACTAAAAAATGAAGCATTTCACACACACCCAGCAGGGCGATGTAAGATTCGCTTACAATTACACACTTACATTGTTTGCCAATCTTGGCAAAAAAATGTAAGTGTGTATGTGGGGATTCATCATCGGAGGATGTTAGTGTAGACCGCATGCACCAAGGATGTGATATACCTAGCTGCGGTCCAATGTAAGAAAAATGTGGAGTTTATTAGTGAGTGAAATGAATCATGTCGAAAAAGAAAGTTTCCGACTGGGACTCGAACCACGAACGTTACGATTATCAGACCTGTGCTTTTTCCACTGCGTTCACCATGCTTCTGATGTGGAGAAGCTAAAAACAAACACGAAGCGCTCATTTCCTCTCATACTCGACTTCGTATGCTTACTGTAGTTTCAATAACAGAAATCAATGTGTCAAGAACACAAAGAACTTGATTTGTTGCGGAGTAATCTCCATTCAAACATTATCTCAAAAATCCAGTGTTGTAACCCAGAGGGAGCTACGCACTCTAGAGTATTATGACTATCATCGAAATCACCAACTGTTATATATGTACTTATGTGCGTTACTGCATTATAGCTCTAAAAACTTAATAATTATTGGTAAAATACAATCATACAATTTTGATCTGTACGTATTCTAAAATTTTAGCTGCAAAAAAGGAAAAATGCTCCTGCTCTCTTCGTTAGCCGCATGGATTATCTTCACTCTGCCTCTTGGATTCATCCAACCGCCGGCCACCAGCTGCATCGAACGGAAAAACGCAACCGATTTTGAATTGCGCACACCGCAAGTTCCTCGCATACTGAAACGTTCCATTGATGAACGCATGCTGGAAGAGGTTTCCTTTGGAAAGCACACAGAACCGGAGAATCATTTCGTTAGGTAGGTCAAAAACTCTGTCATGGACCTAATAAATCAACAGACATTAACTTTCTTTCTTTTCTAGAGTTGAGCGTTCTGCCAGACCGATAGCAGCAGCTGGTCAGTCACCTATAGGAGTCAGTTATGCGAATAACTTTAACGAAAAGCTGCATAGTGATTGGGTTTCACCTCTGTTTTCATCCATCGTTTATAGGACTGCTGTAATACAGATTGCTAAATTGTACTGAGAAAATCATTATACATTGATCGCTTCTTGCAGGATATTCAAAAAGCCTTCTTTTTGCTGTTACTTTTGGTCGTAATCGGTGAGTTCTTCAGTGCACCTGCTATTACATTAGCCGATTCGGCGGTTATTACCATACTAGGGGAGGATGCCGACCGTTATGGGCATCAACGGATGTTCGGATCGCTGGGCTGGGGATTAGCGATGTTCTTTGTTGGCATTGCACTGGATCATTCAACTGCTTTCCCTGACCATCCATGTGGACCGGAACAGCAGGAGAAAAACTATTCTATCTGTTTTGCGACCTTCTCGGTTTTGATGGGTGCTGCACTTATTTCGGCAACACAAATCACCTTCAAGTACGACTTTACGGTATGTAGGAACAAAATTTTGCAATAACATGATTGTCACTTATGATGCAACTCATCGATTAGGATCATCGTGAGCCTCAAGTGGAAAGCGTACAGATGGGTCCGACGAAGGAAGAACAGATGCAGAACCAGTTGGCTGAACAACTGCAACTGCCAGCCTTAGCTGCCTCCGGTGGTGGCATGGCCAGTGCAGCCCCTCCGCCTCAAGCGCTTGGTGCTCAGGTAAACTATTTAGTTGAACATACAACTATTGATACATCGATTTAAACCACTTTTATTTGTAGACAAAGATGTTTGCCCAAACTACCCGGGAGATGCCTGAATGGGTAACGGTGCTGCGGCAATTCAAGAATATCAAGTGTGCTTCATTTCTATTCGTGGCCTGGTATATGGGATTCGGCATTGGGTTGATCTTTACGTTCCTATTCTGGCATCTGCAGGACTATGGTGGCTCACCCACACTGTTTGGCGTAGCTTCTGTGATAAATCACATATCGGAAATTTTTGCCTACTTCTTCAGCTTCCGCCTTATCACTCAAATAGGTCACGTTAAGGTAAAGCACAAATACGGTAAGGTAGGGTCTCGCTGAAATGTCTCCCTTTAGCTGCACAGTGTTCATAAAGTACGATTTGTGTTGTTTGTTTTGCTATCTTAACAAATTGTTCAGGCCAAATGCCAAATGTGGATTTATTTACATGGGTCGCTACCCACCGGTGGATCGCGGGCTGGCATCAGTGGATCTTATTTTCATTATTTTGAACATTTTGAGACACATTTGGCCCAATGAACTGTCAAATGCCATGAAAATAAATAAAACACACTCAAGGATCGTTCGTGATGATATTTTTTGAAGGTTTTAAATTTAAAAATTAGTTTTCTCTGAAACATCACTTCAGATTGGAAGAAGCTCTCGTCGTTTTGTGCGAAATAATAAAAGGAAATCATCGATGAGAGTTTTTTTGCAATCTAAAGTGGTGTCTTTGAGAAAAATAATTTTTTAAATTGTTATTAACTCACTAGCTCATTATCATTTTTGCGCGATCAATAATATGTTGATAATCAAACCGTTACTTAAGTAGGGTAAGACCATCACGGTATTTGAAGTGCTAGGTAAAAGGGTGGGCCACAAATATTCACTCCAATTTTCCAAAAGTCTTGATAAAGGAGATGATTAACCCGATTCGTGCCTTCCTCAAAATAGCCGTTTGATCGCTTTCTACTCTCTATATACAATTTTCACACTGCCGTGCTCTAACGGAACTATCAACTTTTCGGAGACGAGCCAGCCAACGGCTGAAAGTCTCCTTAATAAAGATATAAAAAAAAAAAAAAAAAAACTATCAACTCTATACTATATCGTATAAAAATTTCCACTTTAAGTCTGATATTTGTCGTTAAGCATCTCCAACTAAGTAAAATTATGCAAAGTTTCATGAAAATCGGAAAAGGTCGAATCTGATCGATACGTCATTTGGAACTGCTCAAAATGAAAGTTCAATATCCATGTATAAAAAAAAATATATTTTTTTTTGTTCATTAATTTATTTGATAAGGCTCAACTGAATTAACTTTACAGAGCCGAGGATTCTTGGTCACTATACAATACATCTTAAAACTATAGTCAAAATGTACAACACAATAATCACTTTATCTTCCGCTATCCAAAAAGCATCCTCCATCAGAACTGGAGCCGCTTTCAGTGGTTTCATTGTATGGCAGCTACGCCATCGTGGGGCAAAGCGCTTCCATTGCGGCAATGGACGCAAAACGTGGTCAACACTCACACACTCATCACGAAACGGTTGCTTTCCAAAGTCGACGACGCATCGACCGAAAGAACTGCTGATGAAGAACAATGAGGAGGACCACACAATGGTTGCTGCCGAGAAAACAGACGATCGCGTGACTCACATCGAGAGTGGCCTGCTTTTGTCTACAGCCGAGTGAACACTGAAAAAAAATATAACTTTCCAAAGATGACATGCTAATTTAATTAAAACAAATCAGAAATTTACAAGTCTGGATGCTACAAATGGGACCGTATCAGCGAGAACAACTTAAAACGGATGTGAAAATTGATGTATTTCCTTTTATTCGTGTACTTTGTTTACAGGTTCTCTGTCTTGGTTTAGTTGGTAACATCCTAAGATTCTTGTACATCTCGTACTTGAAAAATCCGTGGTGGGTTCTTCCATTTGAATTTATGCAGGGTATTTATGCCAAAATTTATAAATTGTTCTCTTCAAATTCATAACATTTAACTTATTCGTAGGAATCACTCATGCGGCTGTCTGGGCTGCCTGTTGCTCCTACATTGCCCATAATACTCCACAACATCTGAGGTCTTCAGCACAAGGTATTCTGAGCGACGTTTGACTCTATATTTATTATATTAAGTGGATTTATTTGATCTGTAACAGGTGTTCTGCAAGGTCTGCATCATGGTTTGGGCAGAGGTTGTGGTGCTGTGATTGGAGGAATGTTCGTCAACTACTTTGGAACGACAGCTACATTCCGTGGATATGGTATAACCTGTATTCTGGTGCTAGCAGGATTTGTGTTCATCAACTTTTACCGAAAAGAACAAGGGTTCATTTCGGAAATTCCTACCACAGAAGATCCGCATCAGGTACCACTTCAGTCAATAATGCCGATCTATGTCATCTCATCTGGTCTATCCAAAATTCATTTACAGGTAGCAGAGGAGACTGCCCATCTTGCCCCACATGGTGTCCCAAGTAATCCAATTCCAAGAGCACTATCTAGCACGCGTCTCAACGAGATTGGGGCTCAGAATGGCGATAACGGCTATGGAACCTATCAAACTACTGGAGGGGCTCTTGACGTTCCTGGTGGAGCTCCCCGTAATCCATTCGCTGCTCCCCCTCAAAATAACGGTTACGGTGGCAATCAATACTAAATAAACCAGTTTGAGTAGCCCACGTGATAGGTTAGGTCAGATCATTATTTAATACGTGGTTTTCATAGTTAAACTGTCAGCATACATGCAAACACTACACTAACATAAGAAAAACGATTGGATGTACGTTACAGTCATCGTGACTGACGGCTCTACAGAATATTTACTGCTTATTGGATAATAAATCCGCGTAAGTATGCAACCACATGCAGGGCTATCGCGGAAAAAAATGGAATTCACATTTCAATTACTAGAAGACCTACATCACAAAGTTTTTGAACGAGCTGAACTTAAAGCATTTAAAAGTGCAAACTAAGCTGCAATAAGGCATCGTCGAAGTTTCATCTTAACTAGCCCTATATTCTCATGCTTAACCTTGATTGGTAATCACTTCTAATACCTAAGGAACAAGTAATTTTGGTGAAGCGTCTGATTCTCGCTTCTTTGGGTTCTTAAGGGGTATGACATAGGAGAATTTACGTATTCTTGCCAATCTAAGCAGCTTCTGAAATTATATTAGAAATTTCTCAGGATCACGCACACATGTGACGTGATTGTTTGTTTACATTTATCTGCTGCTTGCTATTCTATTCATTCCAATCGACAGAATTGTACCATACAGCTAGAAAACGTTTTTACAACGTTACCAAACGCCTCAGGTGAGTGTGACTATTGTCGCCAACTTCCTGTTAACCAGCTGTTCTATTATCGGCAGCTCATTTTGTGGTGCGTATATTTCATTTAAAGAAAAACCTGGCATATTAGTTTTGCACAATCGAAAAATGTTATGGAATCGTTTAAATATATTCAGCGAAGTGTTTTTATAAAAAATACAGGGAAATTAACATTTATATTTTGGTTGCCAAAAACAGTCCATGGGTGCCGAAGCCATCATTTACCCTATCCAATGCACTGAAAATTCGTCCTCCATATTTGCTGTCTGGACTATAATTTATAACTGGAACTTAGCTCCCATAAATAAATAAATAAAAAAAATTTCCGAAAAACATTTTTTATAGCGAACCGAGTGCAACTTTACTTGCACATTTTCTAATCAATCGCTAAATATTCACTCATATCGAAAAGACGAATTGTTCAATTCCATGGGTCTACAGTACACAGGTTGTCCGTTCGCTTTGACTGAAACGTATATCACTTGACACAACTCATTAGTTGTACCCCACCAACATTGACTATAGTTTATACGACTTTATTACACTCTAAACAGTTGTTTCAGGATCATATTTTATTATTTATTGTCAGCAATATATAGAAATTTAACAAGCAAATATAAAAATTAATGCTAGCTTGTAAGCCCACTAACTATTCTATGGTTCAAAAAAGATGTTTCAATCTTAGTAATAAGCCAAACTTTCTTAAATCTCACAGTATGCTACCTGCATTGGTTTACCGATTATTTTCATAGAAAGTACAGATAATTATTGTGCATTTCACACCGAACTGGACTAATGAACGCGTTTTTTCCTTATTAAAAAGTGTGATAAAGGTGCGAGTTTCCGTATAATCGTCTTGGTTTCTTGGGTGCACTTATTCCTCATGATGTGCTCCGAAGACACCAACACGATTTGACGGAAACATGCACTTTCATCACACTTTTTGCATTTTCCAGTTTCAGATGCAATCAGCAATATTATTATCAACAATATTATTGGCACAAATTACCTCAGTCAATTTTGTTTTTCCTGTTTTATCGTTATTGTTGTTGAGTTTGACACCTGTTTACAATGTTTTAAAAGTTTACATTATTCGTTATTTGAAATTATTAGATTATAGATCCACGAAAAGGGAATATTTAAATCATTGCTTTTTAAAACTGCACGAAACGTTTCAATCACTTGCACAACGAAGCCTATCGTCCGCCACAATGGCATGTTTGAGTTTTAATTTTTCAATCATATGTTCATTTTAGTTAGCATCAAAATTTCTAACCAAAGGGTTTTAAGAAGAAACAAATACGGCTAGAAGTGCTACGCTATGCCAGCAAAAGCTTTATTGAAGATAATCGTATCGCATATCAGTTGTAACTACAAATTTTATGAACGAAGACATCAGAATATTTAAAATATTAAAACAGATATAATGTTGAGTACTATTTACCGTATTTACAAGCATTGAAAATGTTTAAAAGCTCCACGTGAGAAAAAACGCTCTGAAAACTGCTCTTGATACAACTTCTTCTGTTTTTCCCATGAGCACTATACATTATACATTTCAATTCTTGCTTCTATGAAACAATCATTCTTTCTAACATCCATCGTTTAAAATTATACATGTCATCGTGGAACGAAACACATACGAAATAAAAAGAAAACATGATACGAATTATTGTGAAATCCCTGGTGAAATCTCAAAAAATAAGAAGCTAAATCAGAAAAATTATTGCATGCATCGTTGTCATCTTCTGTTATATATAGTGTTGTATTCGACTGATTGAAACAAAAGCAGAGGTTTTAAGTATTAAAACATAGCATTAGCGGATAGGGATATTATGAAACAGAGACAAACAAAGAGTATTGATGTCATATAACTGACCTGAATGAGGCTGGTTTAGGAAAGTAAACAAAAAAAAACAGTATAAATAATTAACTTAATCAGAAAATGTACAGCACTGATATTAATGTAAAAATGATATAGTTTACGACTATACTACAATATTTGCACCTCTAAATTGGAATAACTAAAAACGAAGGTCGTCATAATAATAAAACAAAATCTCGAGAAAAGTATTCATTTTTGCATTTTTTACACTCGAAAGAATAATATCACGGGATACATTTGCATTACCTAAATTAAAAGATTTCAGATATTTATATTAATTACAGATATACACTGAAACAAGGACCATAGTTTGGCATACTATTTTGCAGAAAACACTTATTTTCAATATAACCACGCTTATTACTGTTAAATCTACTATGAATTCAGTATAGTTGACTATGAATGCTAACAAATTTACTATGATTCTGGCAAAACTACTATGCTTGTTCAAAAAGCATAGTAATTGTGATAGAAATTATAGTAAAATTAAATGTTATTGTTTTCTGCAAAAATATATTGGTGACGGTATTTAATTTAAACCAGCAATATAGCATTTTTGACAATAGATTTTGTTTCAGTGTAGACAGCCATTCTTTACTGACTTAAACGATAATTTTTAATAGTTCAGAGATTCTGTGATTTACGGAGTTTTCAGTTAAAGTGAAAACTACTGGGTTGATTACTGAAAACTCAGCTGTTTAAAAACCCAGTAAAATTTTACCGACTTATATGTTCTACACAAACAGTACGTAGGGGAAATGGCTCCAATGTAGGCCTATGGATCTAAGATTGGGCCCATCGCTAAAAATCTGCTATTTATCGATTTTATCTAGATAAACGCGTCATTTAGACGGTACTAATGGATATTTTTGGTCGCTATTGAAAATTTAGTCAATTGCTGAATTTATGAATGGGCCCAAATTAGGAGCATTTAGGCCGACATTACATCCATTTACCCTTTTTTTATGAGTCAGGTAAGACATTAGCTTTTTGGTTTTTCTCTCCACCAGACTTTAAATATATCCATTTCAGGACATTCATAAAAGTCGTCACCAAAATGCGCTGACGTTTATCGTACGCACACTACGTCACGTATACGTATACGCAAAATGTTTTCATCGGAAAAAAAAACTTCATAGCGAAAAATTTTCCCGATGAAAACAAATCACTGGCACAATCATACTTTAGCAATCTCTATATTGTCGGTCAAGTTGGACACCGGAAAACCCCATACACGACATTCGATTTTACTCTCACGGCGAATGAGAGCGACCCAAATTTGAGTTTAGTCAACTCATAAATCACATAAACTGCAGGAACTCAGTGATGAGTAAATTTATCTCATGTTTTCCCAGGTTTTTCCAGGGAAAAATTCCCGAATTTGAGAAAAGTAAAGATTGGATTCACTCAATCTATTGGTACTACTCCGAGACTGAATAAAATTTTCGTCAATTTCCTCATTTTCCGGCAGATTTTTTAGGTTTTCCACAGGAAACCATGAGACAAATTTACTCATCGCTGAGTTCCTGCACTTTTGGCGATTATGAGTGAACTAAACTCGAATTTGGGTCGTTCTCATTCGCCGTGCTCGTTCTGTACGTTAAACATGAAGAGTAGGCTAAGGAAAGCGCATCGTTCCCATCTAACAATTTTAGCATCAGATTAGTTTATACAGCCGAAAAATGGCTTATACAACTAATTTTTGACTGTATAAGCAAGTCTGCAGGTAAAATTGATTGTTGGGTTGTAACACTTAGATTGTTTAGCCGAGCCCAGCAAAAAAGTGCCGAGAATCCAACAGCCGAGCTTTTGGCAAACATTTTGATAAAACATTCAATTACCGTGAAATCGGCAAAGCGAAATTTACCACATCTGTCAAATTTTGCCAAGCCTTCGGAAACATTATTGTGAGTCCAAGCAGTTTTAATTTTTTGTATTTTTTCCCTTTATTTGTAATAATGATCGAGACTTAGAAAAAAAAATATTAAATGTTTTTTTAGATTTTTTGGAGAGGAATATTTTTCAAACGAACATAGTTGGATATCATATCTTTTAATTATTATTTTTTTAACCTCAAACTCACTTGAATCGACTAACAAGTAAAGGTAAACAAACCACCACTGGATGTCAAACTGATAAATGCGGGTTCATTGCGTTCATTCGTGACGTCAGCGTGCAGCATCCTATAGGTATTTAACGTATTCTCGGCAAAACGAAAGTTTGAAATGTATCCGTCTTCGTTTTGACAGATATTTTAAGTATTTTTGGAAAAGTTATATGTGAATGCCGTATGTTAGTGAAATTATTTTGCTGTTTTCGGCAAATTAAGATTTTTCCAATTAGTGATTACTATTGACGAGGCTTGGTAAACGATTGTTTTTACCGAAATTTTGCTAAACCAGATAAAAATTTCGGTAAACTATGATTATGTTCAACGAAACATCGGGAAATGTTTAGTTTACTGAACTGTTACGACAATATATTTCGCCGAGGACAGATTTTGATTTTAAGTGTATACAGCGCACTATGAACGACAATATGTTTAACGTACAGCACAAGAGTAAAATCGATTGTCGCCTGTGGGGTTTTCCGGTTTTCAACTGTACCGATAATATCCAATTAAAAACTGTTCTGATTATATGAACTTGTTTCAACTTATTAATTTCTGTGCACTTTTTAGTTTTTATCGGAAAATTGCTCTTCTGGACTAGAAATACTCAGAGGGAGAGATGGGCGGAGAGAATGTGTTGAGCCAAATGAACTGTTTAAATCTGAGCCAATCGAACATTCCCATTAGAATTTTTCCGAGGATTTCTTATTCTTACTAGAATAAATTTAAGAGTATTGCAATCGAACAGAAATTCAATCACTTTTATGCTTTTTGTGCTTCTAAAATTCAACTAGTTTTTGGAATCAAAAACAATATTCTAACTCTACTGATTAATTGATCTTCGTTGGTTGAATAATGGCACCAACCCGCATAAGCGCGAACCATAAATTGACCTTACCGATAATGGTTATAAATTGTTTATAATCCCTGCTAAACTTCAACTGAAATGGTTACGGAACTTTACATGAACGTTTGTGTGATAAAGTTTTATCCTTATGTATTATGGTTTTTTGGAAGCGGACCTTACAAATAATGGGTTGTTAAGTACCATTACCATTCCAAATTCTTGTTTTCTCCATACATTTTCGGAAAGAGAACTATATTAGAACGTTTTTACTTATGGTTTGAGAACATTAATGGTTATGGTTATGGTAGTCAGTAAGGTCTATTAATGGTTTTGTATTATCACTCAACTTTACGTGAAATATATCGTGAATTGGTAATCAGTAATTTACAGGCAACCAATTCGCGATATATTCCACATAAAGTTGATCGATGTTACAAAACCATTCATGGACCTTACTGGTTACCATAACCATTACCATTAATGTTATCAAACCATAAGTTAAAAGGTTTTAGTATAGTTTTCTTTCCGAAAATGTATGGAGAAACAAGAATTTGGAATGGTAATGGTTCTTAACAACCCATTATTTGTAAGGTCCGCTTCGACAAAACCATAATACATAAGGTTAAAACTTTATCACACAAACGTTCATGTAAAGTTCCATAACCATTTCAGTTGAAGTTTAGCAGGGATTATAAACAATTTATAACCATTATCGGTAAGGTCATGTGATGGTTCGCGTTTATGCGGGAAGACATGTACAAAATATTGCGATGCAATCAATTATTATTTTGCACGTATTGAATCAAAAATAAAAGTCATGTGACATGTTCGCTTCTAGCAAGGGTTGCAAGATAATTTAGGTACAAATCCCTGCTGCCGAATTGTATTTTGTTTTCTCCGCCTACCTCTGAGTATTTCTATTCTACACATACATTCTCTTGAATAAACCGTATCTATGCATTGTGAGTATATTTCGATTTTATACTATGGCACGCATAAACCATTTTTATACTAAGTTTGCATTCTCTCCCTTTATAAAAAGCATAAAATGCATAAAATTTAATCTATATTCGTTTTCTAATATTTTTGAGTGTTGAGTTGCTATTTAGCGTAACTTTCATACTATTTAGATTTAAATATTTTTTGAGTGTACTTGATTTGAATTTCTTACATGCATCATCAAATTTACTGTTGATGGACCCGTTTCCCTGATTGCTGCTACGCTGTCAGGTGAGCAGAGCCAATGTCCTTAATATTAAGGGCCGAGCCAATAGGCTATTGGTGTTAGTGGAATGTTTAGTGGTTTCGTATTTCATTGCAATGTTTATCATTTTACACAAAGAGAAGAGGTGACAATACGGGGGCGAAAATGAACCACTTTTCTGTCAAACGTGAACCAGCTCCTGATTGGCCGATTTCATGTGCGTAAGATAGAGATAGAGATAGATAAAGATAGAGATAGAGATAGAAATAAAAGAGGAAGAAGCCAATTGTCACCTCTTCCTCTTAGATTTTACACGAAACAGCTGTTGGCAGTGACGTAAATCACACTGTTTGCAGTATGGAATGCTATGGTAGAGTGACGTCTTCACTTGAGTGCTCAGCAATGTTTACAATATTTTTGCTTCTAACACCAGTAAGCTGCCTGTTGGCCCGAACCTTATATAAAAATCATTGAAGCACAACAACAGCAACGCAAAAAGCTGTCAATTTGTTGTTTGCGCTTGTGGCTAGTGGATCGCTTCGTTTGTTGGCTACATGTCGGGAATTTATAAATACTGCCGCGGACCGTTTAATTGGATAGAAGAATAAAATCAAACCGAATTCATGGAGTATACGAATCGCGAGTGGCTAGTGATGGGTATTAAGTGATCAATTCGGAGAATAAAATTGGATTAGTGGATCTAGTGACGCTAAAGCTCAAATCTTGGTGAACTGATAAATAAGATCTTTCTGTCTGGTAACACCTTTACAAAGGTGGTAGGTGAACAGAATGGTCCTGCTGGCTTCAATCGGTGCATTCCTGTCAATGCTTACATTGACACCGATTCTTTCGTTGATGTTTTTCATCATCTTCCTGGCCTCGATGGGGAAGTCCTTAGGCGTCCGGCGGATGTATGTGCAGCTGCTCGTAAAAATTTTCGAGGTAAATGATTTTTGCCGGATTTCTATTTTTGGCTGCATAAGAATGTGCCTGCGTGTCAAGAAAGGTCAGTGTCGGTTGTCTGGCGGAGAAAAATCAATATCCTATAACCTCAAACGATTCTTCAAGCCAAAATAAGTTCTTTTCTAGACCCCAACAAAGGGACTGAACACTATCCTCAGCTAAAGTTGAAAGTTCAAAGAACCCGAGGGACGGCTTTTGACTACATGTATACACTGTTAATTTATATAATCGCTACATAAACATTGATCACTGCGCTTATCTGGTATTGAGTATTATGCAATTCTATCATACTTTTAAAAGAAACACTTTGCAGTAATTTGATAGAATCGTCCAGGCCGGTCAGAAGATCGATTCATTCATCAAAAATAAGCGACCAGTCATGCCATACGACGGGTCAACACACACACACACACGAACAATCGTCTCTGCACATCGTAATTCATACACAAGCACAGAGTTAATCGAATCAACACGCTCGATGTTTTGAAGGCCAAGAACATTCTTATCTGTTTCCCTGCAGTTGCTCTTGAACGGACCACGCTGCAACGCCTCAATGTACACCCCGGTCATCCTTCGATTCGTGAATAGCTAACTTGGGTAGTGCAATCAATTTGTTACTCTACAATCAAACAGTTGCACCTGGGTTGTTAACAACCCTAGGCCCAGAAATTCGATTACTTCCAGCTTTGAACAAGGGCTTGCACGATAGTGTTTTTAAAAATCCATGCGAAACGTAAACGTTAAACAACAGCTGTTTTTGTCGCACAGATGCGTTCGCACGCGGTCATGATCTTATGGAAATCAACATGTGACGCCATAAAGATGCATTCATTCCTTCTACCGCTGCGTGTTGTACTAATGATCAGATCGTGGAAGCTCCTTATATTTTCATTTCTTATCGATGGCGAAGGCGCTACAAAACTCAGATTGGTTCAGCTAGCATAGCAATAACAAAGTGGTTCTTAATTTGTTGAAATTTTGTTAGGAGTCCATCAATAGCAGGTTTATTCTTTGGCGATGCGATCCAGTCCTTAACTTAGTGCACTTCCACAATTGTTAATTGAAAGCTTTCTTAGCCTTTATGGTAAACGCTCCTATAGTTGCGGTACGTGGACTGCATAAGCAACTATTGGAACCTAAGGCTTCTGACGTACGGCAACTATTATACCCATAATTGCATATTACTCCTATATGGATCGAAAATCAAGCAAAGATGGGACTGATATGCGGTTATGGGCAGTATAGAAGCGTTTACCGTACCATTTTTGCATTAGTATAATTTTGTAACTAGTACAATCATACTCTATGCCCAGGTTAGTCGAGAAATTTATCAACCCGAAATATTCCTAGACCGGATCGGGAATCGAACCCAGCCGCGTCCAGCATGGTTTTGTTATTATAAATTATGATAGGAAAAACGACGTGATCATTAACCACATGCATCCAAACAATGTAGTTTGTCATTTTTGTCAGCAACATTCACGGTTGATGATACACGCAAGCTTGGGGGATATTGTTTGTTATTGGATGCCATGATTAGAACATGTTGTGTCGCAGAGAGACAATCGTCGCAAGCGACATAGTTTATGTTATTGCTCGCTCTCCGTTTCTTGATACCCTGATCCTTGCCATACGTAAGTTCCCACCTTCGACAAAATTGTTAAACTTGATTATCTATTGAAAGGGTAGTTTGTTTAAAAAAAATGAAATTGAAAAGTCCTTAGAACTACCTTGATCTTTTTCTCAGAGATTTATTTCTCCAGAACTCCCTTGGAATGAGGTCCTTAGAAATTACAATAAAATTTCATGTTTTGCATCAGTCTAATGCCCATTATTTGATATGATACTCCACGCGATTTTATCCAAAATGTGAAATAGCAGATGATATCGGAACTGTCCATATTTATTTATCAACTTGAATAAATTTATGTTCGGATGAAATATGTTTCATCAAAATTGGGTAAAATCTGGTTGAGCTGGAGCAATTTGATTTTTTTCATTTTACGTAGGGGAATTTACGTATTCTCGGCAACCTAAGCAGCGACCTTTTTTCTATAGCCTTTTTCTCTAAGGAACGCACACATATGCAGTATTGGTTTGTTTACAATCTTTTGCTGCCAGCTGCTCTAACAATTTTAGTCGAAAGAATTGTCAAAAACTGTTTTGAAACGCTTTTACAAAGCTCCAATCTTCTCTAGTGAGAGCGAGTATTGTAGGCAACCAGTTTTTCTTCGGCAACCGTTCCATTTGAACTGCATGTAAATCTGCTGTTCTATTATCGGCAACTCGAAATCAGCTACAATTTGTAGTGCGTGTGTTGCATTTCAAGAAAACCTTGCTAGATTGCTTTTTCTCAGTGGTAAAAATATAGTCAAATTGAAGCTGAAAGCATAAAGAATCGTTTGCATGCATTCAGCGAAGTGTTTTCGTAAGAAAATCCAGTGAAAATAGTGTTTCAATTTGGGTTGCCGAAAATAGTCTGGCATGCCGAAGCCGTCATTTCCCCTATATACAATATACAATTAGTATATTAAATTGTAAAAGTTAATAAGAATAGACCAATTACGAGACGTTTCTGACCAGCTGATTTTTCAATTAATTTATCAATTTTTACAGGAGACAAGTTAGGCTATCTTTATTAGCGAGAATATTATCATCATATCTGTCAAGCAAACTGGCTGCTGTCATCTCGTAAAATGGGCTATAGATACCTACCGCAGCGGTGCCGGTGGTTTAGTGGTAAGCGTGACTGCCTCTGACTCCAAAGGGCCTGGGTTCAATCCCCGGCGCCATCGGGATTTTCTGATGCCCTCCGCCCTCCGATAGAAGACGTGACCAGGGATTTTTTACACTCCAAAAAATATGCACGTCCGATCTACGTGAAAACATTGGTAGCTTTCGTTCATACTACTTTTCACGTAACATTTACGTTAATACCAGCTAGCCAAAAATATTCCCGTTCAGAGGTCAACGTGAACAGTAAGGTAAATATAACGTGATTTCCACTTAAGATGGAAGTGGTTACCACGTAATGTTTACGTGATTTTGAAATGATATTTACTGGAAAATACTATTCATCTTACGTTTACGTTCCGTGGTTTCTACTATAATTACGATGGATTTGCACGTAATGTTGACGTGATTTTGAAGTGATGTTTACCGGATCTAACAAATACTGTTTTCCATTTTTTTTTTTGCAAGAAAGAATATTTAAACATTGTTAGCATTTTTTTATTAATACGTCAATTATGTCATTGAAACGTTAATACTAACCATTTCGCTTTTCCACTAGCTTTTCCAACACTTAATTGATCATGACAATTCAGATCTCGATTCAGATGCAATATCCATTTGCACTGTTTACTGCCGAGTCGGGCTAAATTGACCTTTGGAAAATCCCCGTAAATTGTATCTTGTAATCCAGCCTCTGAAATCGAAATAAATTTAATTAGCAGTGTATGACGGATTTCAAATAAAGCGAAATAATATAAAAATACCTTCAAACAGTTGCAGTATGCTGAATCACTTCTTCCACTAATAAAATCGATGCCGCCATATTGTTTCACTTTTTCATACATGTAAATCACGTAAACTCATTTTAAGTAAGCACACCACAATCACACAACCGCACATAGAAGTTTGATGTGAAAATGTTGTCACATTCATCATCAGGTCCAGTGAACATGACATGATATATTTATCAATTTTACTACCATTATGTAAACATGAAAGTTGAAGCATTCGAATGAGCTGCGTGATTTTTCACGTAGATTGGACGTGTATATGTTGTAGAGTGTACATGAATATCACTTACTTTTTACGTGAAATTCCCTTGGCATCAACGAACATGAAAATCACGTAAATTTTATCATTTTATGTTAAAGAGGTTACGTGATTTTTCACGTAGCATTAACGTGAAGATTTTTTAGAGTGTACCTCAGATAAATCCCAACACACTGGGATGAGAAAGCATACCACTCCACTCAACCACCGACGCCGTCATGGGATGATATTGGAATTGATTAATGTATCTTTTTTACCATAACATTAAATTTTAGTTTATTGAACCTTAGTTCGTCATATTTACGCGCATATTATGTGTATGACCACATCTGTTTTCTTTCTTTCCTATATCGTCTGCTGGTTACTTACCTTACCAATTTGGCTAAGGCCTTGTTGTCCTCTGCTGTCCGAAGAAGTCATCTCCACTCCACTCGATCCATGTCCACTCGTCTGCTGGTACATACCTTAAAATATCTATCATATCGATCAGTCATAATATTGGAATACTTAGGTTATAATCTAAGGCCCTACGGGAACCTACTCCAGAATGGCCGTCCCGGGGACAATCCATCGGATGTATGTATGTATGTATGTAAGGTAGCCACCATCCTTTCAAGACTTGTCTTGTATGCAGCTCCACTTAATAGCAAGATCAATTTGAGCTACCGATCTGAATTCACTATATCGCTGTATGAAAGGCCAAAAACGGAGGGGTGGACCCGTAAGCAGAGACACTTACGCGAAATCCACGGGAATTTAAGAATCTCCTTCCAACGATACGCTCCAACAAATCGAATAACACAATTCGCAATACTTATTAAGCTTCCTACTGGATGGTTTGTTAAGAAGGGCGCGTCAATCGCCCTGAAACTGTTGGAGTAGAATTCACACCACCATAATCGAATCGGTAGGATAAAGAAAATGATAGTGTTTATTCCCTCCTAGACTTCGGCTGTCAATCATACCATCGTCCAGCTTCAGTTTGAATGATACCCTGATGCTCCCTCCCAACCTAGTATTTATTTATATAATGAAAATATATGCAATGGAGAAATGAAATATATCAGAACATTAAAATATGACATAATGAAATACATTTATATGGATAATATAGTTGCTACTGCAATGAAGAAGTATTTTACATATAATAAGATGCAGCTCTACACCTCCTCAGCTCACAACAGGTGGATGCAACACTGAAATAATGCTAAAAATTGTGATGAATAACTAACATGACGAGAAATAACCTGCTTAATAATTATAAACATATAATATTATTTAATGTTTCTGCTTCATCAGCTTCATATTAATTTCGATGACTTTCTTGGGTAAACTGAAATATTAAGCTAAAGGTAATAGTATATCATGCAATGTATAATTTATATAATATATGTAGTGAAATGCAAAATATATGTATGTATGCAGGTATTTCCTTAAAACACAGAAAATATAACAAAATACCAGTGGCGTCCCGTAACCTAACTACTTACCTGTGCACCAACTTTCAAAACCAGATTTAATGCCATATTCGTATTCGAATCGGTTGAAAATACACTCAATCTTCTAGTTTACTCGATATATCTATCTATTGCAAACAATATATTGATTATTATTTATGTTTTGAGAGTTGGTGCACAGGTTGATCGAGGTTAAGGAAACGCCACTGGAAATACAGAAAACCTCGACTTTAGTCACTCAAATTCTTTACACTCAAGCTATATATGAATATTTTAATTGCATGGTATGATTGAACTCAACTTTGCCAATTTAATGAATCCACAATCTAAGTAAAGAATCAATTTGCTAAATAATCGAGGTTGTTTGATTGTATGCTATAAAAATAAGCATCAATGATTAATTCTTGAAATAGCAAAACTCT
Organism: Ochlerotatus camptorhynchus; assembly: GCF_037179485.1. NCBI lineage: Eukaryota > Metazoa > Arthropoda > Insecta > Diptera > Culicidae > Ochlerotatus > Ochlerotatus camptorhynchus. The sequence continues at coordinate 346,749 of NW_027040791.1, read as the reverse complement.
GCAAAGGTAAAACAATTTAATAACATATAGTGATATTCAATTTATTCTCTGGGTAATCAAAATTCTGAAAACCATAGAGGGGAAAAGTTCTCTTCGGCAATACCTCCACCTATCATCGTCAGGGGGGCAAACAACGTCCCTGAGAGCTCAATTTTGGCATGTGGATACATTGTGTTTCAGAGCAACTATTGGCCAAATTTGAGTGCTCCAGGACTCCGCTTACTCCCCGGACGACAATAGGCTAAGGTATTGCCGAAGAGAACTTTTCCCCGATATCATATTATATTATTATAAAATAAATGTAAATAACAATGATTTGATATTTGATACACCTTCTGTAAATGAAAATTATAGTTACAATGATATAATGAGATTTTAAATATGTGAAATAAAAATAATTTACTAGTCATGCAATATATAATATATAATGAATGTTAAATAAACAAGTACCGTAAAACAATAAATGTTTTTCAAATTTTATATTTTTAAAACAAGTACTGAGGATCCAAGATTTAATTCGTTAGTAATATCTTGAACGAAAATTAAAGCATTTGCACTATTTTTTTTTAGTTTTGTGACTTAACTTCTGCATTTTGATTTGGGGTTACTTTGATAATGCTCGATGAATGTAGAAAAAAATAATTGAAACTCAAACAATTTAGTTCTTTAAATATGAAACTTTGAATGAGTATATAATCAGAAAACTTTAAAAGCAATAATAATTCAACATTGAATTTGTGATGGCTGCATCGGAAATACATTTCATAAGTGATGGTTTACGTGCTTTTTCAAAAGCGCGAAAAACACGAAAATGGTTTTTTAATATTTTTGTAAAATATGTAACACATACTACATAAAACTATATACAATATCAACGGAAATACCCTAAGCTACAATATGGAATCAATGTTTCTTATTTGGAAAACGCACAGCGAGTAAATTTATTCTCTATATTATACTATCAAAGTTAACCACATTATCAAAGATACCTCGTTTTATGGTACTACAAAATACAAATAAGCTCGATTTTAGTTAACCTCCGTACATTTAACTGATTTATTAGATATTTTATTGGAATTGAAACAAAATCTTTATTATGCACCATGGAATCTTTAAACGCAATATGGAATGCTTTTATAAATATTGGTAAACTTTAATAATGGATCAATTGTCAGAAAAATCGAGGTTATTTGGACAGTTAACAGTTTTCATGCACTTGTTATCATGCATTACAATAATGTGAACGAAGGCTGAAAAAGTGTAATGGTATTATTTTAAAAAATTTCCATCATCGAAGAGCTGAGAATCTACTTAAAGATTTAAATCAATAAATCCAGCCTAAACGGAGGACTCACGAACACAATAAGCTCCCCCATTACTCATATTCCGAATCTGATTATTAAATGAGTATTTACAAGTATACAATTGAATATAACAACAAGTAATGGAATTTTCTCTCCGGGAATGGATAAATAAAATGGTTAATTGTCATTTTGTCATTGAATATATAATAATAATATAATAGGACCTGGGATGTATTAAAACTCAAACTCCACGGTGGTGCCCTTTACACAAGAATAAGCCTCTACTGCCGATGATCTTTTAAACCTGGAGACAAAAAAGCTACGAAAAAGCGCTTATGCCTTCATTAAATTCTACTCATACGCGATGTTAATAAAAAATAATAAGATTCTCTTGAATGGGTCGCGTCGCGTCGTGTCCACTCCGGCCGCGGCCTAAGACGGGTACAGAATCCATAAAACATTCACATTTTTGAGCTACCGTGCCCCTTACTTCACGCTTGACGCTTTACCAGCGTAAAAGCTAGCAATGCTAAATACTAATTACTGTACATAAGTAATACAAATCCTTATTTTTGGTAGCACTGGTAGCAAGCTCCAATTTCCGATGCGCTGCAACTCCGTTGTCAGTGTATTCTAATACACACGTGCACGCTTATGCTACTAACTAAATCGAGATCCATCGAAGAAGTGCGAGCCAGAGAGAAACGCATTGATTGGAAAACAATGAATCCCTCCATTCCCGTGTGATAGATAGAGAAAGACGATAAAACGTTATAAAGCTCTATGCAGATGAGAATCGAATTCGATTTCAACGCTGTTCCCCTGCAAGCGAGTAGTTCGTCAGATCCAAAAACGAGCCAACGAAAGAGACGATCAGTTTCACATTACTCGATCTCCTGTCCCTGTCATGGATTCCAAGTCATAAAAGCAAGACAAATGACACCCGTGTATGGACCATCTCTTGCAACTCAGCACACTCAAAGGAGGGAAAGTGGAAGCCTGTGAAAATGCAATGGTATCCGAAAAACATAACTAAGGGCAGGAGGAGAAGCTATCTTTTCCAAAATTTTACGTGATACTGTTCATGGATGCCCCCTTAGTGAAAGAGAAAGATAGAAATAGGTAGATGGTAGAATGGAGAGATCTCACCAATATTGATATGCGTCTGTGTTCCGTCTTAGCCGCGCGGGCACGCTCGTACTCATAGTTGTGTATGTATTTGCTTAGCAAACACATTTTACTATCATCGTACGCCGGTTCCACCGATTCTGCTGCATCTTCAACAAACACAACACGAGCCTTTTTGCACACACATAAGCTTGCCCAAAATCGAATGCTTTTAGCTTTTCGGAATTCACAAATGACTTCGTTTTTTTTTCATCTTTTCCACATTCACTAACACAAAACAAAAATTTTGCATCCGCCATTTCTTCAAGCCCATTTCACTATGATGGCATTGGACTTTTTTCTTTTAACTTCCGTTCACTGCACATCCTCTGAATAGAGTCATTATCAGTCATTATTGTAATAATGTCTTGAATGACAATTTAATCACTCCTCCATGCAGCCGAACTAATAAACTCGCCGACACATATATAAAAATGCAGATATACCGGGAGAAAACTTATGCACCTCCACTCGCGGCAAAACCACGATCCGAACTCGCCGTCCCGGGGACAATCCATCGGATGACCACAAAATTATGATAAACAGTCTCCTGCTGTAAATTCATGAATTTTGATACCCATATTGCAGGGGTTTCTTCCCAAACACTTCTATGGCCACTAGAGGCCCTACGGGAACCTGCTCCAGAATGGCCGTCCCATCCATGATATCATAACATCGGTTCCAAAAAATTGTGATTTTATATCAAAATGCAAAAATGTGATAGCCCTTAAGTGGATTATTCAAAATACATAATATTTTTCTAGTAAGCTTGTATTCAGTAAAGGCTTTAATCCTACTCATAATCATTAGTCCATCATTTCGTTTATTTAAGTAGCTGAGTTGATAGGGCCGCATCATTTGCTTATCAGGTCTTGAAAATCGATGATCTTATTAGCATGAATTTTGTGCATTTTATCCAAACTATGATAAAATCACTTATCAAGGTCAATCCTGATCCAACGAGCCCAACCTGCTAACAAAATATCCCATACTGTGACTTTTGGGGGGACGCAAAAATAAAAACATTTCTCAATATGTCACTTTAATATTCCTGTCCCACTCCCACCAGATTGCAAAGACGTGGCCGGTGTTGTTATGATCTTTAATTTATGGAGTCACTGAAACTTGTAGAGTGAGGATGGACGGTTACTTCCAGCCCTATTCAATTGTTTTATTATGCAATTTCACTGATTCTGATCAATCACGGAGTAGCAACCATTATTGATATCTGCAGTCAGCCTAAGCTAAGCTACGCGTTTGGAAGTGGTCAATATCACTTTTTGTGAATACTTAGCGTGGAATAACCCGTATAATATAACAAACATTTTAAGAATTCCATTGAAACTTATTCATGAGGCAATACAAACTAACAGTACCTACACGGTGGTGTTCACTGTTCTCAATTGCAGTGAATGTACTTTGTCCCACTCAATTTAATACTTGCCTGGTGACATACAGAGGTTCAGGGTCAATTTTGATAAGTGCTGTGCTGCGCTGTGTGCTGTCCAATAGCTGTGCCGTGGGTTCTGCCTAGTGCCTTACGCTAAAAATCACGGATTATCAACGAAAACGTACACGAAAGCTAAACAGACAATCATTGGTCATCAAGTTATTTACTTTTAGCATATAGTAGCTAGTAATCGCAAAATTACGTATTTATTTGCTGTGATCTTTGTTCATTTTTGTTAGCTGCTTCCTAATTTATTTAAAAGTTTTGGTTATTCCACAATTACGACTTTCATGTCTGCCTCAGTCGGTCTATGGCCAAGATGATACGCTTTATCGATAGCAATTTGTTGTTGTTCGATTGTCGCACGTTTTCGTTAGACAGGTGTACTATGAACTGTTTCCAGGGAAGTGATAAGATAAGTTGAGCGCAACTGTAAAGCAATAAATCTCCTACGTTCGATGATCAAATGTTATTGCCACCGGAGGGCAAAGTGCTTGTGGTAACAATAAGTCTATCATTCTCTTGTTGACAAGCTCCGTGTGACAACCGTTGATCGTTGAAGAAGCAAATCAACACTTTGCTAGAGATAATCTTTGCCTTCATAGCGTGTTATTTTTCCCTCCAATGCGCATTCGGTGGTATGTTCGTTTACGGAATACTAATTAAGTGGTGGTACTGCAGTAACCAGTACCTTTTAACACTAATTATTCTTCAAGTTGCTCATTTTGCAAAGGAAGTTTTCTCTGAAATTTTAGCGATTAAAATAAATCCAACCAGTTTTCTCTAGTTGTATTATGTGGATTACCAAATTGAAAACAAGCTTAAACAATAATCTTATCATTTTATCTTATCGTGGGGGTTTTTCGGTTTCCAAGATAAAATAATGTTTGATTCCGTCACAATATCAATACAGTGCGGATCTGCTATAATTAGGCTAATGACCAGTACAGTTTTCCTTGGTTGCTTGTTTCCTTTTCCGTGGTAACAGTCCTTGTATCACTTTCAAAGCTAAACAAATTCATACCGGATCACTCAGCACCTCGTGATTGCCGACTTGATGTACTTGAAAATAAAAATATTAAACACGCTGACTGCTTCGCTTCAGTTCGGTCTGATGTAATACCAGCAGACGGGGTGACTTTCACTATCTATAAGTTTTGATAAGATTACGTTTTGAGCATCACCATTTCCTAGCAAATAAATTAGCAATCAACTCAATCGGGCGATCGTTGAAAGATGCATCTTACTTACCTTACCATTTAGTATAAGGCCTAGGGCCTTATTGCGCAACTCGAAACGCAGCATTTTTTTTTTTTTGTATGAACGCTTGTATTGAAAAGTTTGTCGTTACGACTTCCGCAATGAGGCCCCTGGTTGTGCTTTGATGTACATAGAAGTTGTCTCTTTATCTAGTTCAAGTCGGATCATTTTCGTGAACCATTTTCACAGGGTTGTCGTCCGACATTCTCATGACGTGCCTAGCCCACCGTAGTCGCCGGGTTTTGCGGATGGTTCTCCCTTCCATCTTAGTTAAATTTGTAACGAAATTATAGGAAATAAGCAAAGCCATTAAAGAGAACAAGCATCTACGTCCTTAAAGTGAATCGCTGTGGAAGCCTACTTTCTGATAAATCTAATTTTCACCTCGAAATTTCAAGAGCACAAATATCAGCTCTCACAAAACATACAACAAGGAAACTAGAACTTCACGTTTGCTGCAGTGCAGTAAACAAGGAGTTCCCATTTCATGAGCGGACAGCAGTGTCCGAGATGTGTGCTGTAGAAAATTTTAAGCGATAGGGTATATCAGCCATCCTGACGGCCATCTTTGGCCTCTTCAATAAATCAGCTTAACTGCCTGGATAACAATATTGTGGCAAAGAAAGTACGCAATTGCACTTTTTCTTACCAGGTGACCTTTGTCATTGACAAAAAAATGAAGTCCAAAGTAAGCACGATTCCCTGTCATCATGCGTCTATGAATTTCTCTGCTGGTGTCATTATCGGCGGTCACCACGAAGAGCCGAATAACACCAACTCGTCGACCATCTCGATATTATCGCTGTCAATCTGAACTCATGATGGAGGCTAACGCTATCTTCTCTGAAACCTCTTCATCTCATGTATTCTGTCTTCAATGCATAAATTAAGAGTCCAATCTGATTGGCTTCATCTTTCAGCCTGATATAGGTTTCTGCCATTGTCTTAATGTTACATGCCATGATGTCGATGTCATCATGCCAAGAAGGTGGACTGCCTTCCTGAAGATCATACCACTCGTGTCTATCCCGAGGCGTCTCGTGTCGATCATTTAAAATTGTTGAGTTTTTTCATGTTCAATAGTGATTTATTCAACTAAGAATGTATCAAAGTACATATTTCATGTATAGAACAAATTAATGCATCTGTTCATACGTTTTGCAGGCTTCCATAACTTCTTCATATTTTTTTACTTCATAAGATCTTGACAGCCATCAACATCAGGGTTGCTTCCACTCATTTCGCTTTGAAAAATGGTTTTCTTGATTATTAAATCATTATATATACTTTTCGTTGCACTTATAATGAGGTAGAAAAGTATATAGCTGACACATTAAACCTGTTAATTTCGCTTTCAGAGCAGTGATGGCATAATCATTAGCAAATATATATTTTTCCGCTCTCATATGCTCTCAATATCACGCGTGATATTAGAGCAACATAGGGTAACGGGATGTAATGTCAGCCTAGCCCCTGACTTCGGCCTGTCAAGCAAATAACTCATTCATTTAGCACAATAATAATGAAAACTAATACCACATCTGCTGTGAAATTGTAATCCGTAAATTAATTGTTTATTGTTGGGACAAATTTAGGACATTTATTGCTCTTTTTTAAAGGAAAATTTTCATATTTTCAGATTTTTAGATGCCATGATCTTGCCGTATTATTGCACTACATCTACAGGTGGTCATCAAAAACATGATAATTTCATGAATTGAAAGGATTTACCTTTTTGTATCATGCTAGCCTAATAAATTAATATCACACTTTTTGTAAATTTTGAAGATTTTACGCTTTTTGTGCTTTATTACTATGGGCCGAACATTAGGGACGTAATTTTGAGACGTGTTCCTAATTATGGCCTACGAACTTTATTTGATAACTTTGTTTTGGTATTGGTAAAACTATTCGCGTTGATGATGACTCTGAAAGTGTTCACTCCTATGGAGATTTTCACGTCCGGTTGTATTTGTGCGATATGTTAAAGCGTGTTAATGAAAATTCGAAGAAAATACATAACAAATCGCTGTCAAACTCATTTTGACAGATCTAATTTCATACATTTCTAAGGATAGCCAGAGGAAAATAATAATAAAAACTTTACACGACGATGCACCCACTAATGTGCTTACGTTAAACGCAACTAATCTCTATAGGAAAACCCCATAAACAAAATGTCGAATTCCGTGAAACATAGCGGATCATTTCTTATCCTTTCACTCCACTGATAAATCTTGTAGGCAAAATTTCAATCTGTTCGTGAAAGGAGCTGGGGAGGGGGGAGGTGACTGTCAAATACGAACAATCATCGCCTACCTCGCATAACTGGTTCAAAACGACAACAAATCCATAAGCAACGATGGTTTGTTGATATTTGGAACCAAATTCACAAATGAAAAATCAATGAGCGTAAACAGGCCCAGTAAATTCATCGTCTCTTTCGTTCTCCGGCTGATTAAATGGATGACGGAGTTTGACGTCACACTCCTTCAACTGTTTAAACAGCGGGAGAACGAAAGAGATGAGCCTTACACATTTACATCTCATTGATGGATTTTCAGTAGGCCCATTTGACTACACATCCCGCCCCTGAAAAGGAGGGGTCGACACGGTGCACACGCTATTTCTAAACAACCCAAATTTGAGTAGGATGTACTCATATCCGTCAAAAGTAGGATACCCCAAATTGAGTAAACAAGGTTTAGACTAACAAGATGACGAATGGAAAACATCGACCTGAATCCGAACGATGTTGTTCATTTGTCATCTTGTCAGTTCCAACTTTGTCTGCTCAATTCAGCGTAGTCCTACTTTTGACGGATATGAGTAGATCCTACTCAAATTTAGGTTGTTTAGAAATAGCGTAAAATCAATCCTCCCGTCAAAACAAACTCCACGGCAAATGAAACCGACTCATATTTGAGTACCGTTCGCTCAAATTCGCAAAGCGTAGGTCATTCGTAGAATGAGTAGATTTTTATTAAATAGGAGTAAATTTCACTCATATTTGAGTGAAATTTATTCATATATGAGTGACATTTACTGATATTTGAGTAAAAATTTATGCCTTGTTCAGATTAGAGAGTTGTAACATGTTATTCGATACTTAATACAACCCTGCAACAAAACCGTTCCCATTATGTTTTTGGTGATACAAGTTGACAGCTCGGTGGTTATTTAGGTTTCCAATGTTTTTGTTTACATTGTCTTTGCCGGAAAACCACTTTTTATTTTTTAAATACAAGACTCAATCCAAAAATGGAAATAAATCACGTTGCCATCTTCATGTTTCTTCAAAATGTTGAAAGAAAAATGAGGATCCTCAATGATTTATTTGAGGAATCACTGACGCGGCTTCGGAGGAAACGCTGGGAATGTGCCAATACGATTTTCAAGCTTCGGAAGCAGCAGACGCTCTTAATGGCGGTGGTGGAAAAGAATGCATTAGTTCCTCGGATTTGGGTCAAGGTATTTTTTTCTTCAAATGTGTGTTAGTTAACGAAGATCTATTATTGATATTTCAGGAACGGTCGCAATACTTTTGGGAAGTTGACTGCCAAGTGAATGGAGAAGATTTTTTTAAAGAAAACTTCCGCATGAGCCGTGGTTGCTTCCAAGAGCTTTGCAGTTTGCTGTCTTCGTTACAAAAGGAAACGACCGTCTTCAGAAAGGCAATACCTTTGGAAAAGCGGATCGCTGTGGCTGTTTATGCCCTTGGGTCGTCGTCGGAGTACCGGACGATTGCAAACCTTTTTGGTATCGGCAAATCGACAACGTGCTGTATCTTGCTGGAATTTTGCCAAGCAGTATGGGATACCCTACAACCTAAATTTTTGAACTTTTTCCCGTTAGTGAAGGACACAGTGGAGGACTGCATATCCGGGTTTGAAAAACTTGGATTTCCCCAATGCCTCGGGGCGATTGGTAAGTACATGTTATTTTTATATTTTCTGTAGTGTATTGTGGCATTCAGATGTTGTTGGTTCTGCATATCATCGTGGAGTTCAAGTTTGATGATCAACAAGATCAACCACGACTTATATAAATATATCAGTCAAATATATAGTCAGTTTCATTGAGCCTATGTGCATTTGAATTTTACAGCTTTATACTTCATTATTTGATACATTACGCTCTGTATTTTAGATGGCTGTCATATCGAAGTCCATCCGCATGCCAAAGACGCCGTCGATTACCATAATTATAAAGGGTGGTATTCCACGAACTTGCTGGCTCTAGTTGACCACAGGTAAAATAAAATAAAATTGTTTTTGTGATGTTGTACTCAAGCAAAATTATATATTATTTTTATTTTAGATATCGCTTCCTCTATATCAACGTTGGCAGTCCTGGTCGTTGCAACGATTCGCAGCTGTACGAGTCTTCCAAATTGAAGCAGCAAATTCTGCACAGTCCGGTTTTGCAGCAAATGACACGAATCATTCACGGTGTTCAGGTTCCCATTGTGCTGATCGGAGATTCAGCCTTCCGGCTTTCAGCTAATATGATGAAGCCATACCCTTTCCAGCTACAACAAGAAGATCTAAAGCGTAATTTTAATTATGCACTTTCTAAGTGCCGAAGAGTTGTCGAAAACGCTTTCGGACATCTGAAAGCACGCTTCAGAAGAGTGGGAAAGGGAATTGACAATTCGATGGACAATGTGTCTTTAATCATAAAAAGTAGTTGTGTTCTGCACAACTATTTAAATGAACGAAACGACGATTTAAATATATCATGGTTGTTAAATCAACAAAAGGATGATAACGTTTTGGTTCAACCCACGATGGAAACAAAAATCGGAAACAGAAATGCGAGTGCCGAAGAGATTAGGCATGCTTTAGCTTGTTTCGTAAACGAAATACAACCATCAAGATTAGTGCCGTAGTAAATTATAAACAAAGAACCTCAAAAGAAAATAATTACTATACAATAAACCAAATTTTGCAGCAACAATTATTTCTGGGTGACTCTCCATGCAAACTAAACCCACCCCTTTTTCCCTCTTCAAAATTAAATTCACAATATTACATAGCGCATTTAAAAACTGTATTTAACAAGCAAATCTTAAACGTGACTATTTAAGTAACTTATAAATGCGTCCTTCAGCTCGGCTGAATCCTGCACAAACTTCTCAAGCAGCTCTGTCCGACGTGCTTCCTGGTGCAAGATTTGTTCGTCGATCTCCCGTTGTCGTTTTTCTTGTGTCGTAACCTGATCTTCTAGGATATCCCATCGTTTGAGAATCTCGGCTTGAAAGTTATTTTTCTTCTTCTTTACAGTCTGTGGAGTCGATTGCGAAGTTCCCGAATGTGATGGTCCCGGAGATAGAGTTAGTATCCCGTCTAGGTCAGGTGACCTCATATCGTAATCCAACCATTCTTCCGACTCTACCTGGATTTCTTCGCTTGTTTCTGTATGGTTTTCAATAAATAAACTGTCTTTCATTATTATTTCATACGAATTACCTGGCAGCATTATGCTATCCTCGATCAACGTTTCCAGATTATTAATGGCATGCTTGCCAAGTATATCATGAACTTTTTCATAAAAAGGCCATTCAGATGGGGAACCGCCTGATGGCCCAATTTTTGATTTCTCTTTCCTGTGTTAAATTTCAAAATTATAGGAATAACAACAATATTGCATTAAAAACAATAAACATGCATATTAACTACCGGTATTTAGAGGTGAGGTTGTGTATGCGGACTTTGATGTCTTCCACCGTTGCCTCTACACCGTTTTCCTGGAGAGCCAGCTTCATCTCCTGGAACACATGGTTGTTCCGCCGAGCACCGCGCAGATCATCAATTTTTTCTGCCCATATTTCTACTAATATATCAATGTGCTCTGTTGTCCATCGGTTGCACTTTCTGCGTTTTTGGTCAAATTCCATAATCACACTGAAACGAGACACACACGAGTACGAGAATCGTTCCAATTAATCGGAACGTTCGATTGGATAGGGGACACGGGAAGAGCTGAAGAAAAAACAAAACAAAAGTCAATTATTGCTTGCTTCATTGTAAGAGAAACTAACCTTATGATGCAAGAAGCACGGTGAGCACTTTTTCCAGAACGAAACGATACTTTGCAAATTAAAACAAACGAAAGAATTTAATAAATTTTTCTCGAGCAAAAGAACATCGGAACCCCCTACAAAATGTTTGTTGACAGCGAACGCGATGATGATGCATAATGAGATGTCAAATCTATTGCAGGGCTGCGATGAAGCGCGATTTTAGATCTGATTCGAGAAGGTCGAACCCCATTTTAAACATGTTATTCAGAATATCTAGTTACAAGCAGAAGGTACAGAGTTGTCAAAATCGTATGGGAATAACACGTTTTAAAAACATGATACAGCGCTTGTATCATGAAAAGGGCTTGAAACATGTTACAAGTCCATAGTGTGAACATCATATTACTCATTCTATAAGTGACCTACGTTTTTTTGCGAATTTGAGTGAACGGGATTCAAGTATGAGTCAGATTCATTTACCGTGCAGACTCTTCGAAAAATTATCAAGACGAACAATGCATTAGGTCCTAAGTAACATTGATCGATTATCTTCGTCGACTTTCTCTTTCGTTAATAACTTGGCTACAAAACCGTTTCCTTTCGTGTTGGCCGAAGTAGATGCTAGATAATAGCTTCTTTTATCGAACTATGTGTTGAAAATAGCGGAAAGTATCTATACATGGCCGTGGGGATGCAAAGAGGAAATCTACGAAGAGAATATGTAAATGTTACTTAGGAGCTAATTCATTGTTCGGCTTGCTATCATTCGACTAGACAGTTTGTTATATGTGTGATCGTGAGATTTGGCTTTTATTTTTATTCTAAAAGTATCGTGATTTATGTTATCTGGATCAACCGGAAAGAAAACACCGAGGTTAGGGACAAATACTATATCATGCTTGATATTGATTTTACAAGCTCCTTTGATATTGCGAGACTAATCACAACGTGTAAAGCTGAAGATGAGAGTTGAATCGATGTACAAATGTTTCCGTTGCACCTCGTTTTCTTAGAAAGAGATGGTATTATAATGCTATCTCTTTTATATCTTCACTGATGGCAGACACGAAGTGACTGTTGCCAGCCGTTATGGAAGTTTCGGTTGCGTTCGGGTGTAAAGCAAAAAATCACGAATCAATCTCACCACATGAACATAACATGTTGCACTTGCAGACGTAATTTGCAAGTCCTACAGTTTTTGAGATGTTGAGCATTTTTTTAAATAAAAATATCGATGCCCAAAACTCCTCTATCTGTAATTTTATGGTATGCCTTTGGGCTGCATACTTCTTCATTGTATCCTAGAGCATAATTTACTTCAGCATCAAATCAACTCAGAAATGAAATTATGAAGAAATAGCGCTTTAATATTGGAATTTTCGAAAAAAAAATCTATGTATTTTTTACTCTTGCTGCATTGTCCGTAATGTTTGCATTGAACAATATCTTGAAGCTACTTAGGCTCTGAACCATTTGGTGGATTTTTTTTTTAACTTTTGGTTAAAATTTGACAGATGGAAAGTTATAGATTAACCCAGCTATCCGAACGTTATTTCTGACAGACAAGAAGTTAAATTTTGACAACCGTGGCTGAGTTCTTCTCGAAAACCGGTTGATCGACAGCACAGGGATTTTCGAACATACAGAATAATTTCGAAATGTCACTTTTAACCACGAGTTAAGTTTAACTCGGCAAATGGTTCACAGCCTTAGCAACAAACTGAAGACAACAAATCAAGAAGACTGGCAACTCTGCCAGAATCCAAGCGACAGATGCAGTAGCGGTGCGCTCGAGTGAAGGTAGAAGTAATACATAGAAAAAAATGAGCAAATACACAAACCTTTCTTCTGAGGTTGTAATCTTTGCTATCAAATCATTCGAAGCATTTACCTTTAAGCGGCAGATGACGCGATTGTGTCGGTCTCATAGCGGTCGTATGAGAAAATGGAAGAGTTGCCACAAAATATGCAGCAGCAACACGCCGCAGCTCTTGTACGGTACACAGAATGACAATTGTATCATCAATAAGATGTTGCACATTTGTATGGTTGAAGTCGAATTAATTTCCGATCTTTGACCAATTTTTTTTTTTAACTAGTTCGTTTATTTACTAGGCGCAGTCGTGTGTGACACTTTGCGGAGCCAAAATCAGTAATGTTTGATTTACATTTTAAATAGCAGTATTTCTAGGTTAGTATTGGGTACCAATTACTCGTGGCGGGCTCGAGGTTAATGGGTAACAATTTCAATTGGAAGGATCTAGGTAGGAAACTGGTTTCTGAAGCCTCCTTCAGATACTACTCTCGGACGGTTGACCAAATCCTGACTGGGCAGGGGCAAGTAGCACAGGAACAGGAGGATAATAAGACTGGGACACAATGGCGGGAAATTGTATGGAAAGGAGGGGATAGTCACATCAGACAAACAAAGGAATTCGTAGATCGCTTGCATGTAGGGAAGATCATGTGTTCCCAATACATCTCTTACTTCACGGAAGGGTTGTCTACCTCGGGCCACTAGGGTATCCAATAGTCGTGCTCTGGAGGCGTCATTACCCGGGCAATACCAAACTGCGTGATCGATGTCATCATAACCGGTTCTGCACCTACATATATTGCTGTCAACGAGGTTTATTCTATAGCGATGTGCGTCTAGCGAGTAGTGGTTGGACATAAGTCTTGACATCACTCGAATGAATCCCCGACTTACATCCAGACCTTTGAACCACGCTCTCGAAGAAACATTTGGAATAATGGAATGTAACCACCGCCCAAGAGAATTATTTGTCCAATCGTTTTGCCAACTTAAAAGAGAACTCTGACGTACTAATGGGAAAAATTCATCATGTGAAATTCTTCTATCATAAATCTCGCCTTGTTGTGCGCCCACCTTTGCGAGAGAGTCTGCCTTCTCATTGCCTGGGATTGAGCAATGTGAGGGGACCCATACAAAGGTAATCATATATTATCTTTCGACCAGCAAACTCATCTGCTCCCTTACCTTTGAAAGGAAATAAGATGAGTGCCTACATTGTTTCATCGACCGAATAGCCTCAATTGAACTGGGACTATCCGAGAAGATGAAGTAATGGTCTATGGGCATATCGGAAATCATCCCCAATGCGAAGTTGATTGCTGCTAGCTCAGCAACATAAACGGAACAAGATTCCTGAAGTTTCCGAAAGGCGGTTGAGTATTCATTGAAGACGCCGAAGCCAGTGGATCCATCAATGCGTGATCCATCAGTGAAAAATCTTGTATTGCAATTGACTTGTTGGTACTTTTCAGCAAAAATGCGGGGAATTGAGATAGGTCGAAGTTGATCTGGAACTCCTTGAATAGCCTGTTTCATGGAGAGATCATAGTCAATGGGGGAACTGTAGTTAGTAAAGCATACACGAGAGGGGTTATAGCAAGGAAGGCTAATATCCGATGACATATAATTAAGATAGATTCGCACGAATCTAGACTGGATGCTCAATTCGAGCATTTCTTCGAAGTTTTCAATCACAAGGTTGTTACTGACACTACATTTAATCAATATTCTTAATGAGAGCTCCCAGAAACTGTTCTGCAGGGGTTTTACGCCCGCTAGGACCTCTAGGCTCATATTGTGTGCTGAATGCATACAGCCAAGGACAACGATATTGAATACGTTCCAATTTGATTAGGTGGCTTTTTCTTGCCGAGAGGAAGCAAAAAGAAGCATACTCAAGAACTGAAAGAATAGTCGTTTTCTATAGTTTAATGAGGTCTTCCGGGTGAGCACCCCACCATGTCCCGGAAATTGATCGTAGAAAGTTGATCCTTTGTTGACACTTTTGTTTCAAACACGTAATGTGGCTACCCCAAGTGCATTTTGAATCAAACCAGACTCCAAGGTATTTGAAAGTTAAAGATTGGGTAATGTCTCTGCCCAAAATATTTAGACGCAGTTGGGCTGGAAACCGCTTCCTTGTAAACACTACCAATTCAGTTTTTTGCGGTGAAAACTCGATCCCTAAATTTCTTGCCCAGAGAGACAGATTATTTAGGGAATTTTGCAATGGTCTTTGCAAGATTTCTGCACGTGGACCTCTCATGGAAACCACGGCATCATCTGCAAGCTGTCTAAACGTGCATTGATTATCTAAGCAGTTATCAATATTAAACATGAACCTTGGGGTAAGCCCATGTAGCTAATTCTAGAAGTTGTCAGTTGACCTAGATTGAAGGACATTTGTTTTTCTGACAGCAAATTATACAAGAAATTATTCAAAATACCGGGTAATCCACTACTGTGCAAATTGTCTGACAGTATGTCTATGGAAACCGAATCAAATGCGCCCTTAATATCCAAAAAGACTGAAGCCAATTGCTCCTTGTGCGCAAAGGCCAGTTGAATATCAGATGAAAGCATCGCTAGACAATCGTTTGTTCCTTTACTCTTCCGGAAACCAAATTGCGTATTTGAAAGTAGATTGTTTGATTCAACCCAATGGTCAAGTCTTAATAGGATCATTTTATCTAATAATTTCCTCAGGCATCATAACATAGAGATCGGACGGTAAGAATTGTGATCAGACGCTGGTTTCCCAGGCTTTTAAATAGCTATTGCTTTAAACTGTCTCCATGCTGGTGGAACTATATTTAATTCCATAAATGAATTATATAGGTTAAGTAATCGTCTTTTAGCGATATCGGGGAGGTTTTTTAGAAGGTCAAATTTGATCATATCGCTTCCCGGAGCAGAGTTATTCGATGAAAGAAGTGCCATTGAAAATTCCAGCATTGTGAATGGTTCATCCATAGAACCGTTACTTCGGGCTGTATCCCGTAAAGTTGGTTGTGCTGGAACAGAATCTGGACAAACCTTTTTAGCGAAGTCGAATATCCATTGGGAGGAGTATTCTTCACTCTCATTGGAAGATGAGCGGTTTCGCATATAGCGAGCCTTTTTCCAAAGCGTTGTCATTGAGGTTTCTCTAGAAAGTCCCTCGATAAAAGTACGCCAGTAATTTCGTTTCTTTGCTTTTAGTAAGTTTTTAAGCTTTTTTTCAAGCTTTAGATACTTTTCAAAAAGCTCAGATCTTTCATGTCTACGATAATCTTTTAAAGGCATCGGATTTCTCAAGATACAACTTTGTGCATTCGTCATTCAAATCAAATTTGACACAATTGTTGCGCGCCTCAAAAAGCAGTGGAAGCCGGGGCAGAGGTGGTAAAGAAACTTATTTTTACCAAAAAAAAAAATTTCACTACGAAAACGTATAGGGGAAATATGTCGAGACAGTTTTCCCTATATAATTTCTATGACATTTACCATCTCTGGTAGGGAGTTGTAAAGTTAACAATTTACCAAGTTGTTCATTGTTCGCGTGCATGTCATACGTGGCAGCGGGCCCAAATCAGCAAAACTAATGGGTTGGACCCGGAACATGCTGCACGCAAACCAAAAATTTATTACAATCATTGTTAGTTCCATTTCCTATCATCCTCTGCTCATGAACATCACATCGTTGGACCTCGACATATACCTCACTTATGCTTAGAAATTACTCAAAGTTCAGCAATAACACTTATAAATTACTCAAAGTTACTCATACATGGGCACTCAGAGAAGTATGTACGTGCACGTGAAAAAAAAAAAAGATTCCCTCCTCGCTTAATTTCCTCAATCGGAAGGGGAATATATTCTATTCTTAAAATAACGATAAATACTTTCTTTGCAAGGCGGTGGGACACTGGATGAATTCCTGTCAGAACCGGAAGGCTCACAAGCAACCGGAAGTGGAAAAATATGTTACGAAAATGCAAGACCAAGTAAACAAACAAAGCAAGTCCATAAACGGCCACCACGGCTATACATGCACCACATCGAATTTTCAAATACACAAATCTCGGAAATCAGTGCTTCATTTCACCAGAAATTGCCACTTCAGCAATATTTTTAAATGCTATATGATTTGTTTGTAGATTTATATTGCATAGCACAAAAAACAACTTTGATATACATGCATTCTGGTTGTCTGGTTTTACTGATCACTGAGGCAAACATGGGTCCTCCCTTGGCTCAGTCGGTAAAGGCGCAGCTACAAAGCAAGACCATGCTGGAGGTGGCTGGGTTCGAGTCCCGGTCCGGTCTAGTGGGAAATTTCTCGACTTCCCTGGGCATAGAGATTGTATTTGCCACACAATTATATACTAATGCAAAAATAGTGCAGGCATCGAAAGTAATACTTCTTTGGAAATTCTTGGAATTTTTTTTTTAATTAGTTGATTTTTCGCTATTTGGCGTGAATTTGAAGGTCTTTGAGGAACCGCTTCCCGTGCACTAAAAGAGCTTCAAATTTTAGGATGATATTTCCCCAAACAAAGATTCAAGGCGTATGCGTTTGAAAGTCATGAAATTACCTGATTTGGGCCTTCCTAATGTACAATAAACCTTCCGACAGTGTTCACCATAACGTATGAAAAATTGTCATAAAAAATGTCTTAGCTTCAACTGGAACTTTACGTTCTCTCTCAACTTACTTTCCTATGACTTATAATACCATAATACTGTCCATAAAAGCATCAACAGTCACATATTTGGTTGCTTTCCTATTGTAGTGGGACTGTAATGCGTTTATGGGTAGTACATATATTCCCCAGTTTTTTTTTTTGTTATTGTGAGCTTTGGGATTCCTATTGTAATTGTCAAACATTAAATAATGTAAATTACGAATATTTTTGTCGTTTTTTCTGTATGTATTTCAGTACGGTCGGCAAAACATCGAAATTGTTCGCAAGAAGCAGTATGCCAACCTCAACACGTCGGAATGTGAGGATTCCTCTCCGGCAAAAAGCGAATCCAGTGACAGTTGCACCACCGACAGTTCAGCAAAGCCCAGTGAAACTTCGGTCAACGGTGACGTAACCAAACCCATACAAAATGGAGATATTGCCAATGGCGGTAACTCGGTGATAAGTCGTGTTGAGTCTCTTATCCTTTTGCCGGACGTTGAAGGTGTTCGGAGTAAAAGCCGTGAATCGAACAATGAGGACGTATGTAGAAATGTTATGTTTATTTATTGCAATGATTTGCTAAAAGCTTTTTTAACTTTCCATTTCAGGACAACGATTCATTTGAATTCAATCTATCGAATTGCTTGGATTATGTTAGATCCGGCATGGAAGCCATCATTGAAGACGAGGTGACCAGCCGATTCGAAGCCGAAGAGCTCAAAAATTGGAATCTTCTCACGAGAACGAACAGACACTACGAGTTCATATCATGGCGTCTGACTGTCATTTGGGTGATCGGATTCTTCATCCGATACGTCATTCTCATGCCTTGTAGAGTATTTATTTGCTTCGTTGGTGTAAGTGTTGAAATCCGGTATATTTTTCTTAATTACACATTTTACACTTTTCTTTTCTTAACATTCGGTTCCTCCCAGTTGTCCATGGCTAGAAGTTTATGATTTTTTACCAAAAAAATCATCTTGACATTTATAGCTATCTTGGACAATGTTTGGTACCAACTACAGCATCTTTACAACGCATTATACACTGCCCATAAATGCATAACAGTCCCATGTAACTTTTTGGCAAAAACTAGTTATCTTCTGGAATCGATTATTCACTAATTGAATTTTGATATGTGCACATAAAGTGAATTGTTTTATTTTGAAAATATCGTAAAAAACACCAAAACTTGGTTGTCTCAACCATAAGATACCATGAAAGAAAAAAATAAACTGCGTTTTTCTCGGCTTGCTGTATTCCATATGGGACTGTTATGCGTTTATGGGCAGTACACCACTTCTACAAATCCCAATACATTCAACTGTTCTCTTAGGTCGTGTACTGCGTAATTGGATTTGCGTTCGTCGGAATTATCCCCAACCGCCAACTTCGAATAAAGGCAAACGACTATGTTTTCAAACATACCTTCCGTATGATCTGTCGTTCTCTATCTGCAGTGATTAACTTTCATAATTTAGAATACAAACCGAAAAACTGCGGTTTTTGCGTTGCGAATCATACAACGCCTATTGATATCGCAGTTCTTTCAACTGATCACTCGTATTCTTTGGTAAATGAATGCGAAATTGTTTATCTCGTCTAAATATTAATGTACTTTTAAGACTATTATAAAATTAACGACTGATGGTACATATTATGGTTTGGTCATTCTGCTCACTATGTGGCGTCCTGGGAATGATTTTAGTTGCTTCGATTCTTCTATCGACTCATTGGTCGAGATGTGAACGCATTTTGTAAATATGATCATGATAAAGATGCACGCTTAATCAGACATGCTTTTACCTCCTATTTGGATAGTGATGCGCACATGATAACCAGCGAGTTTTTAGTATCATCGAAAACTTTAAATGAACTAGCTAGGCTCGAAAAAAAAAATACTTATGGATTACAATACCTATACTCCCAGCAGTTCTCATAATAGAAAATTAACGTTTTCTCAACCAAAAAAATGTTGTCATATCAGACTTCTTTCTTGATTATCGAGACCTTGATTTAATGCTGATTCGGTGGTAAGCAATACAAAATTACGGTAAAATAAGCGGTAAAAGCATTTTGAACATACTGCATCTCACACGTACCACCGGAATGCCAACCGAACACTGTACTTGCTGATATGTATGAAGGCAAAAAAAGCATTGTGATCGTCCCCAAAATCACCGGTACACTAAAAATTCCTCACAGTCACTTACATCCACACCAACTACGTCATTACGCCTACCCTGTTACGCATTCATAGTGCTCCATTCCATTGTATATATTACAACTATTCGTCTATTGAATCATTACTCGCATCTAGGTCATGTGGTTGACATTATGCACGGCACTGGTTGGTTGCATACCGGAAGGACCCACCAAGCGATGGATGGTGAAAATGGTACTGATACAATGTTTCGGTGTACTTTCGAGTGCATTATCATCCGTTGTCAATTATCATAACATTGAAAATCGCCCATTAAATGGCATCTGCGTGGCGAATCACACCAGTCCTATCGATGTACTTATGTTGATGTGTGATAACTGTTATTCGTTGGTGAGTAATTCCCTCTTCACATATTGCATCGAATGCGTGTTTGGTTTTATAGACAGCCTTGTTTAAATTTAAATTAAAAAAAACTGCTTCCCACTTATAATAAGCACTGACCTTATAAAAAGAGATTTGTGTCTCGCTCACCGTCACAGTATGTTTTTTTTTGCGATACAGATTGGTCAAAGGCATGGTGGATTCTTAGGTGTTCTTCAAAGAGCACTAGCCCGGGCTTCCCCTCATATTTGGTTCGAGCGTGCTGAGGCTAAAGACAGAATGGCAGTTGCTAAGAGGTATTATACCCACTATACACTTAATCTTGATAATCTCCCACTCCTTCCAATTTTTCAGGCTAAAGGAGCACGTATCAGATCCGACAAACCCACCGATTCTCATCTTTCCGGAGGGCACCTGTATTAATAACACATCTGTGATGCAATTTAAAAAAGGAAGCTTTGAAGTGGGTGGCGTGATATATCCGGTAGCTATCAAGTAAGTATGACTATTTTCTAATATTCGTAAAATTAAACGGCAGTGCAGCCGGTAGCCAATTCCTCTAGTGTCAAAAATATGCTTCCTACAGATTTACGGTCTTCGACAAAGTTGCTCGGTGTACTATAAGGGTCAACTTTTGGACGGTTTCCGATTAGTTCGTATTTCCACCGCATAGAAGGTGCACAATTCTATCTTTTTTTTTAATGGACGGTTTCTTCAAAAAAGTTGTGCATTTCATAATGCTGATGAATGTTGCCGAAAACATCAAAGACTTCGCGTAACATTTGAAAACGGCCTATCCTCGTTTACCACGGCAACATAAACGAATTTCTCGCTAAGCTCGCAGTACAGTTCGACAGAAGATGATGTTAGCTTGCGCCTGAAAAAACACACTCGATGGGAAATTCATTTGCAGTCAGGTTATTCGCGAAAGAGAAAATTGATGAAGAAAATCAATCAACAATGATATGCCCTTTTCCCGTGTTGTGCGAGAAAAAAAGTCATTTCCACCATTTTTAACGCATACAACTCAAAGGTGTAATTTTTTACGAAGTACATTAATGAAAAGCTAGAAGTTACTCAATTCGTCAACAGTTTGAGATGCTACATTCATTTTGTTCAAAATATTTACAAAAAAATGTGGAAAAATAGTAGTGCATTAAAATGGGTCAGAAAAAGGCAGTCAT
The DNA here is from genome assembly GCF_037179485.1 of Ochlerotatus camptorhynchus. Taxonomy (NCBI): domain Eukaryota; kingdom Metazoa; phylum Arthropoda; class Insecta; order Diptera; family Culicidae; genus Ochlerotatus; species Ochlerotatus camptorhynchus. The sequence goes on along the minus strand of NW_027040791.1, from coordinate 325,328 downwards.
TTTTATTAGAGAGATTTGGGTTTTTTTTTTTTGAGCAGTGTAAACGGTAAAAACACACATTTTTATGAAACGTCATTTGAATATAAAAAAAAATGTTTAAAATATATTCAAATACGGTTTAACACAAATGCCTGCTGTTCCCTATTGAACTATACGCTTAACAGACCCTTTTGGATTTTGCCCCAGATTATAGGCAATATACTGCCCATAATCGCATATCAGTCCCATATGGATAGGAAATCAAGCAAAGATGAGACTGATATGCGATTATGGGTAGTATATGTCATTTTCAGTTAATCATAGGTTTTGGATGTATTCAATAACATTTCTCAGCATTATGAAAAGCATAAATTTGCCGAAGACAACATCCTTGTTGGACGTTCCGTGTAGTAGTAAATTCAGTGGACTTCAAGTTGGTATTCAACCAAATTTTGGGAGGCGGATCTTTCGTGGGAAGGGATCATTGCAAAAATGTGTCCATGAAAGGTCTTCAAACCTATGGATAGTGTATTGTATAATTTACACATTAATACGGCGCTAATACGAAAATATTCAAGTCGTACTATCATAAATCTAGAAATCCTGTTCATATGAAAGGCTCCTGTATTCGGCAAAGTTGTTCAGTTAAACTAGACCTATGCTATGGTAAACAGTTCAGTTCAGAATTCACTGACCGGCGGCGCTAGAGCGCAATGTCACTACTATTTTTGATACTTTGCTTTTTCGTCTTGGCTAGATAGAAGGCTTTTGTATTCGGTAATGTTGATTAAAGCCCTACAGTAAAAGTATGGACGACTGTCACCACAAAACTGAAAAAAGCTGTTCCAATCGAGCAAAACGGTGCATTTTGACGGTTCGATTGGAACAACTTTTGACAGACGTCCATACATTTACTGTAGGGCTTTAATGTTGATCAGGTGGACTAGGTTTATTGAATGGTTGACAGCTCAGTTCACCGTATCTCCTAATTGGGGAACATGCGTAAAATGACGTAGCTTTTGAGGGTCGTAGAGGGTTGGTTTCAGGAGTTGCGATCGGTTATGCGACGACTAAAATATTTTACGTCATTTGTGGATGGTCTCTTGTTTGCTTTTCTTTTACAGCTCACCTAGATATCCTTTCATAGGCAAAGTTGCTCAGACGGACTAAACATATGTATATGCGCGCGCCATCTATGACCAATTTTAAATTTCCAAAATTCACCTCCATAACCCGATGGTACCATCAATATCGAGTTAAGGGGAGTTGACTGTAAGTGTTTGCTTTTACTTACTGATCAAACTTGCAAATGCTCATTACAGATAAAATGCTATGTTTCGGAATTATGAAACTATGTGATATTATTATAATATTTTAATATATAGATTTTGATTTTTCACTTGCTTGAATGTTTTTAAAAAATCGACATATTTTAAAAATTTCTGTATTTACACCAAAAATTGTGATTTTTTTTTAAATTATGCCATTCGATTACTTATAGCTTGAAACGGATAATGTGATTGGAATCAAGTCGATAGGTTGTATCGTTGTCGAAAAGTCGTTAAAACCCGTACCGTGTTAATCGCGAAAAACTGTGTAAAAAAGTCTTCAGTGTATATGTTAGATGCAAGAAGAGGAGCTACAGTTTGTCGAGCAGTTTGTGTGTGACACATAAAATCTATTAATTTTGCTTTCAGATGGTCACAATAAGCGATTAGCTGTAATGAGCAATCGCGATGAGTGAGCAATCAGCGATCATAAAATCGCTAATTGTGACCCTCTGAAAACAAAATTTACAGGTTTCATCTGTCATGCACAAACTTTACCTCCTCTTCTTGCATCTCAAAAATGAAAAATATTAATTTAATAATAAAATACCGTGCCGATTCAAATTTCGGACACTTAAACTCGAATTTCGGACACTTTTAAAAGTTGATTATCTCGGTCGAATATGATCCACATGTCTTGTAAATTTTAAATTTTTTTGACTAGTGCCCTCCACGATCATCTAACATTATTACTTTGTTTCTAACTGGATGTAATATTTAATTAAAAAGGAAAGTGTTCGAAATTTGAATCGGAACGGTATATAATTAATAATTGCGAATAATAGCATTTTTGCTGTAATGATCAATTGCAACAGTGACGCTGATCAAGTAAACAAGATTTATTGAAAGATTGATCAGTTCAAAATTCACTCATTAGATGTCGCTAGTGTGCCATGCATTTTAGAATTCCTCCTACACGGCCGTTGAATCTGACTCATATTTTAGTTCCGTTCACTAAAATTCGCATAAACGTAGGTCACTCATAGACTGAGTAAATTTTTACTCAAATATGAGTAAACGTAACTCATATGAGTCAGATTAAACGGATACTTGAAATTTTGACTATTGTGGACAATTCTGAACTGGGTTGTAGGACATGTTTTGTTGTGATTGATGTGGTTTGATGCATGTAGAGCATCGTTTGGAGAATGTCATAGATTGTCTGAGATCTTGGACGAATTGAGAGAAGGGACGATGCATAACTGACGTAGCATTTTAGCGTGACCAGCCATGTAGGGGGAGGATGACTAAAGTTGTTTACGTTTTTTTAGGTTTGATGAAGCACCAACTTTAGATCCCTTCCCCTTGTAGCGTATTTTTCACATGGCTGGTAACCCTAAAATGCTACGTCATTTATGCATCTTCCCGGACTTGGAAAAAAATGGTACTTAGAAGTAGTTGATGTAACTTTGTTGAGAAAATATTCAAGTAGATAAGGGAAAATGTTCAACAAACATTTGATCAATTTTTCTGCCCCTAAGGAATTTTTGGGTGTTAAATGCCACCTACGCCACCTGCATAAAATTCTGAGACCCTTCGGCTCAAATCTGCCTGAATACAACAAAAAATCTCCATATGCCAAACACATACTTTACTATCCCTTCATGTAACTTACAAGTACAACATATCATTATAGCATTTAATGATTTCATAATTCCGAAAAACATTGTTTATAGCGAAGTGTTACTTACGCTCAATTCTGTTTTCACGCGATTTTTTTTTTTTTTGTTCAATGTTATCCTCATTTAGGTTGGTTGGTTTTTTTATAGAGGTTTAACCCATCTTGCGGTCGTTCACCTCTGGTCCTGATTTAGAATGAAAACAGAAATTTAAATAACACCATATTTTTCTTACATTATTTTCTGATATTTTAAAACAAATTGCAATAATTTTGAAAACAAGTCGCGGAAACACAATTGAGTGTACAGTTATGATTTTAATATAAATTGATATTAAAATCATAACAGTACACTCAATTCAAGGAGATCAAACAAGTTCAATACGGGTTAAGTTTACCTCATTGCTTCAAAAATCATGTTTTGTATAATTTCGAATGTTGTTGCGAAAATCGGGGAATTGTAAAAAGACACTAATATACAGGGAACACTAAAAATAACTAGTATAGCAAATTTTTGGTCAATTTCAATTCTTTTGCTTTGTTGAATGCTTTTATTCGACTGGGAAACTAATATAGGTGGTGTAGCCACGAAAATTTCCATGGCTACCAGATATCGGAGATATTCCGGCTTTCCGAAGGGCTTGTATAACTAGCTAAATTTGTGATGAAATTTTTATTGGATGCCGGATAGAAATCTATATTTTTAGAGAATACACAGAAAGAAGAATGATATGCCTAGAACTTAAAGCGGCCTATAATCAACCGATATATGGCCATTTACCTGGAATCTCCTGGAGGTTCCGAGAGTGGACAATGTGGTCAATGATGCATTTAAAGTCTATCGAATACCTATTGATTAACATCCACGAAGAAAGAGCTGTCGCACGGCATGTTTTGGCTACTATGTCACACTATGTCACACTGCAGAATACAGTGTTGCCCGCCCACAAAACAGTTGCTTGATCATGTCATAAGATTATCAATCTCTTGAACAATTAATAACTATTTATTTTGATGTTTGGCTGAAAAACAATATCCCGCAAAGTTGTAGCTGAGGAAATTTTCCATAAGAATAGCTTTAGAAATTTTTAACATTACAATCTGGAAGAAGGATAAAAGACTACGAAGAAAAAGTTTGGTTTCCCCTTAGTAATTCCCATATAAACTTCAAATGGTTTTTGCACAGTCAGTTTCTTACCAAATCAGTTCAAACCTTGGGAGGCTAAACTAGACCCGATTTGGAACCGTTTGAGCACTGTGGAGCGAAAATGTCAAATTTTGCATCAGTCTAATGGTTATTTTCATGGCTACTCCATACAACTAAAAAGCATTCGTCTGGAAAACTAATATTCCATTCGAATGCTTTTGAAAGAATTAATTATTTTTTTACTTTATCGAGACTTTTAGCCGTGGGCTGGTTCGTCTCTTCTTGAAAGAATTAAAATCAGACCATATTTGACGACGTTCCAACACTCCAAAGCTGACAGAACATTTACCTATCCTAGTTATTTTGAGTATCCCCTGTATACAGTCAACTCCCCACAACTCGATATCCATTAACTCGATATCAAGTTATAGAACCATAGAAAAAATGAACTTCATGGTTACCGTTATAACGATTTCGTATGGCAGTGTATAACACGATGGTCCCTTCAATATCGAGTAGTAGAGAGTTCACTGTAATTTCGGAAATGTCGACTTCGGCAATACCTTAACCTATTATCGTCAGGGGTTAAACCAAGTCCTAGAGCACTCAAATTTGGCCAATAGATGCTCTGAAACACAATGTATCCACGGTATCCCGTCACAAAAGGTCGAAAATATTCTAAGGTACCACAAAAGGCCGAAAATTTATCAAAAACCGAATTTGTTGAAAACCGCATCCAAACAATCTGTTAGCCTTTCTGCTCGCACAACTGACTCGGCTCGTTAATGAAATTAGATGTAGAGGTGTTACCATCTGCTGACTTTTTGGGAAAAACCAGTAAGTGGTAAGCTGCGGGTAAGAGAAAGGTAAGGAAATGAGAGATGCGATAGAGATGAACGGTTACGTTACGGTTTATTTACGCATACACTACATTCTGATTGGGTTTGCGCAACGAGTTGAAGTAAGTAACAAGAACGTTCAACAAAACAGCCCAAAAGCAATATCGCTGCTAATGACGATTTTCGATTTTAGAATACCTCCCATATTGAATTTCATCTTGAACGAAGACATCATCGTCATTGAATACTCAAACATCTGGAAAAAATAAAACTAACTATCACTTTCTCTCTCATTCAGCGTCTGAAGCCTTCCTACTCTTACAACTGAGTCACCTCGTTGAATTGTTCGCATTCACAAAAAACGAAACCATCTTGTCATTAAATCGTCGTTAAACACTCAAACAAACATAAAACTAAAGCTACCCAAATTTTAAGATTTTTTATATTTTCATTACGGAAATCGAATGGCTATTAAGTAGCTTCCATTATATTTTATTTCGAAGATGCAGAATAATAATTATTGTAACTTTACTTTTATAATGTAATTTGTGCGATCGCACCGGTCCACTTTGTCGCTTTCCTGAGCTTTTTCGGCCTTTTGTGTTTTCGGCCTTTCGTAGTACTCCCATGCCAAAATTGAGCTCTCAAGGACGTTGTTTCCCCCCGACGGTAATAGGATAAGGTATTGCCGAAGCCGTCATTTACCCTACATAAAGCAGTATGAGTAGAGTAGGCACCAGACATTTTTTTTTTTAAATATATTTTCTTTATCTTCAGGTACGATGCGCGTTTCGGGGATGCATTTTGGAACAGTTCGAAATATTCGATGATGCAGTACCTATACATGATGATGACCTCGTGGGCGATCGTATGTGATGTCTGGTACCTACCACCGATGACGCGAGACGAAAATGAGTCAGCCATAGACTTTGCCAATCGCGTGAAAAGCGTCATCGCCAAGCAGGGCGGTTTGGTGGATCTGGTGTGGGATGGGCAGTTGAAACGAATGAAACCAAAGAAAGAGTGGAAGGAGAAACAACAGGAGGAATTCACCAAACGGCTTAAAGGTGAATGAAAACCAATTAGGGATGTGAAATGTGCGATGACATTGTAGGCTGACACTGAACCGTAGTAAATCGAACTCCTTGTGTACTAGCGTGAAGATTGTTTGAGAGAGATGTGTTGATTCATAAGGTGGAAAAAAAGAAACAATGGAAATGTCGAAATACGAGCATGGAACAATTTTATGAAGCTCTAGTCTGCGAGAGAAAGACAGATTACAATGTAACTATTAACAAGCAGCCAAAATTGTGTGTAAAGCCTACTAAAAATAGATTTAAATGTTAATTTTACATTTAAAAGTGAGAAAAATGATATTTATTGCATCCACGTTTGATCAACGTCCAACTATGTAAATGTCGTACAATAGAATGTTGAGTTGAAATAGGAGACAAAACTAATTTAACGGAGAAAAAAATAAAGTTATAATTTGTTTGTAGCAATCCAGTTGTTCAATATTCGGCATACCAACGCAATGAACAGAACCAAGCCTTTATTTATTCCAATATCGTCAGCCATTGTGACCAAGAATCCAACGTGGATCGCATTTAGGAAGATAACAAGTCCTATGTATTATATCAAACACACTTTACACTGCTTTAAAATCGATGTAATATATTAAGTAGACAGTAAACTACTAAATAAGACTGAAAATCTTGTAATTTTTGTCTATGAGTGACAGTAACGATAAAGAAGAAATGAGCTAGAGTGAACAAAGTGATCATTCAATAATCCAAATCAGTACACCATAAATACTAAACAGGCACAATTTCAGTGGCAACACAATACGGATTGTCCTATTTGTTCAAGCTGGAAGCTGAAGCTAAGAAAGTTAATTATGTCAATTGTCATACAAGTACATAATGGACAATCAAAAGAGAAAATAGGCAACTCGACTAGCTTAGTCTTATTTGGATCATGCATGGAGTATCGGGTCGTACAAAGAGAACAAAACTGGAAAATGTAAGACAAAGCTGCCCTTATTCAGCCAGAAACTACCAAAACCATATGTCAATATATTATTTGGAAATGCTAAAATATATCTCGATTACTTTTGTAAACAAATTCTGCTCGATTAATTTTGTAAACAAATTCTGCTCGATTACTTTTGTAAACAAACTCAATTACTCCTTTTGTAATCAAAGATTCAAATGTCAATTTGTCGAAACTCACTTGTTTTCCTAATACCTTGTTCAGACATACAAAGTTCACTGTTGTACTACCGTTGCACTGCTTTAAGCTAGTACCACAAACTGTACTTTTTGAGGTACTAGATTAAATGAGTACAACGGTACTAATTTGTATATCTGTCTTTGGCATAACAAGGTGCTGCTATTAGTTTGCGTTGATGTGCTAAGAGTCTCGACAAATTGACGTTTGAATCTTTGTTTACAATATTTTCAAAAGCAGATAAGTCCCTTTAAAAAAGTAAGCGACTTATACATATTCACTCAATTCTCAAGTTAAAAATAAACCCAAATTAAATTCTGAAGCCTTCTAAACATGCTTATGAATTGTTTAAATTATTTCCGGATCTGTAGACTTTAATACAAGAAATCCCCTTGAAACATCCTAACTTATTTTTGAAAATAATGGATAGCCTCGTCTATTGATGGACAACAAAGCATAACATTCCGAGACACTATCGGTATTTTGATACCGCTTTGTCATTCCACAATTTCAATTTTACTAACATTCAATATGACTTCTACGCGGAGAATAACTAAAATTTCAGCAGTTTTTTTTTAGGTTAGCACCACATGAAAAGATTCCACAATGTTATCTCTCCATAATCCTCGGGAATCGAGCATGGATCCCAATTAGTCCCAATGACCATTAAGGATTCGTTTATGTTGGAGTCGATCTCCAGGAAATTCTCGTCGTTCCATTGATCTGGTAGGGTCACTTGTTGCGTTGAATTTTTTGTTTTGTCGCTAACGAGAAATCCAGTTTTTAGTACAATCGTTGATTGATCGATATGTTAAACTCCAAGTGTGAACCAACCGTTCTGTTTCAAAGAAGACAATTAAATCATTTAGCACTATATGAAAACAATTTACATATTACAAAACTTAAATTTAGATTTTCGGTTTTATTACGTTTGCTTGAATAATTTGCGTCATTGATCGGAATATCCTCGTTCAAAAATATAAAGTGATAATCAAACTAGGTTGAACCTGTTATACAATAAAGTAATTCCATCAGAAAAATAGAGATTAACCAACGCATATTCAATGGTTCTTGTGCCGCATTATTTCAATTTTAATTCTCTCTGTCATAAAGCCAAACATTGAAAATTTGCAGATCGCAGAGGTAAAACACTGTTGTTTTTCGTATGCAAAAGTTTCCAGTGCTCCTAGAAAGAATAAGATAAGTTATGAATTAAGCGATATGTTTATTATTGAGTAGGCTGTCGGGATGAAAATAAAAAATCGATTCTTTGTTAACAAACAGTGTATTATTTCGTTTCGCTGCCGCTCATTGCATGATACCATAAACTCACTCACTCAGTCATAAATCCTTAGCACCGTCAGTGACGCATAGGGCCAACGTGAATGATTTCCATATTGGTCGGCTGCTTGCCTTCGCTTTAGTTAAATTCCTATCGACTTGCATGATTTTCATGTTAATGTTTAATGAACCTCCGCTTGCTTGCAGATTTAGTTTCCGTCCCTTCGTACTGTTTAACCGACACAGCTCCATTGATTGTTCAACTTTTCCCCGAAAACAATTTTCTTGAAAGATTTATCCCGGTTTTATATCCGGAGAACTTTGAGATTAGGGCGTAATTGCTTTTGTAAACAAACACGTCAATCGCCAATTTCTCGCAAATTAAAGCTCAATCTAAAAAATTAACGGCACAAACAGGTAGAGAAATGATTCCTTTATCATTTAGTATGGTTTGTTCGCGATAATAAGTTTCAATTTACGATTAATCGGCGATAGACGTGTTTGTTTACAAAAGCAATTACGTCCAAATCTCAAAGTTCTCCGGATATAAGGTTCCTCGAATGGTACAATTCCCCGAAATCACAATTTCCCCGAAAAAAAACGATCCTCAGTAGGATATCTGTAAATCGGACATCAAGGTGTTGGTTATAGCGAGGACCGACCAATATAATGTTGCTACTTTTGCCCCTTAGGATTTTTTAAGTGTTAGACAAGCACAAAATGTCAAAAATGTTGCAAGATTTCTGAATCAGAAAATAAGGTTTGTCACAGGGTTTATCAGCAATTTCTAATAACTAATCGTTCATATTCCCTCAGCTTCTACATAAATTTTTCATTGGTTTCGTATATGGCTTCTAGTTGTTTCTAGTTTTTAAATTTAATTTATTCTACAATGAACAAGCCATCGTACGCGTCTCAATGATTGGAAAAGAAGAACCTGCGTTCAATTCACGAGCTGTTAACGACCGGGAGTTGGCAATTCCACTCTCCCCATCCAAATCGCTTCAAACATGGTCCCATCCTTACTCTCATAATATGACCATGTATGTTCAATATTAGTTTAACTGTTTTTTTTTTGACGTAGGACTACGTCTTTGATTTCTATATGGGGGTACACTTTGTGAAAACCGAAAATGGAACATGTAACAAATTAAGAAAGATTTTGAGTGTTAATAACTCAGCTGTCCCAGGTCCAATTTTAATAATGTTATCACCCATCGGTCAGAAATATGGCTACGCATCAATAACAATGTTATATGCGACAGTTAGAAGATACAGCGGCGCCGGTGGTGTAGTGGTAAGCGTGATTACCTCTCACCCCAGCAGGCCTGGGTTCAATCCCAGTCGGCGCCGCCGGGATGTTCTGAGGCATAACATCTCTGATCACGCCTTCCTTCGGAAGGGAAGTAAAGCCGTTGGTCCCCGGTTCATGAGTTGATGGGTCGATAGGTAGGGTCCAGGTGTGGGAGCTGCCTTCCTGGCGTCGGTAGCATTGGTGCTCAGCACGGAAAACAAGATCGACGGAAAACAAATCCAAGGAAAAAAAAAAAAAAAAAAGTTAGAAGATACTGAGAGGTTAGCACATATCATCGGCAAGAGACGTGCGTGTGAGAAAATTTGCGAAAAAATCTAAGGGCACCGGTGGGATTCGAACCCACAATTCCCATTCAGTACACGGGTGCATTGCCAATTATACAACGGTGGACCTATGGTCTACGGATGTATTTGGCTAATGACATATGAGTTTCGAATCCGTTTCCCTCCCTTAGTCTTTTTGCGCAAGCGTTCTCAATACACAACAATCGTCTATTACCGACGATATGTGCTTGTACCGCAACCACTCAGTATCGGTCGATGTGAACAAACACAACTCGTCTCTGTTCTACATCACACATGTTGGATACGGGATGTCCAATGCAGTATGAATAGAGCAATGAGCTGCTGGCCTCACCTCCGACCACCGGGCCATAGTGATGATATATCATCAAATTAATTTTCGATTTAGCATATAACATATAAAAATTGACTTTCAGTCGCTAACCTAAATATATCATCACTATGGCCCGGTGGTCGGAGGTGAGGCCAGCAGCTCATTGCTCTATTCATACTGCATTGGACATCCCGTATCCAACATGTGTGATGTAGAACAGAGACGAGTTGTGTTTGTTCACATCGACCGATACTGAGTGGTTGCGGTACAAGCACATATCGTCGGTAATAGACGATTGTTGTGTATTGAGAACGCTTGCGCAAAAAGACTAAGGGAGGGAAACGGATTCGAAACTCATATGTCATTAGCCAAATACATCCGTAGACCATAGGTCCACCGTTGTATAATTGGCAATGCACCCGTGTACTGAATGGGAATTGTGGGTTCGAATCCCACCGGTGCCCTTAGATTTTTTCGCAAATTTTCTCACACGCACGTCTCTTGCCGATGATATGTGCTAACCTCTCAGTATCTTCTAACTGTCGCATATAACATATAAAAATTGACTTTCAGTCGCTAACCTAAATGATCAATAACAATGCTTCCGAATGTTGATTTTCAACAAGAAACTATTGAAAAACTGGTAAATGTCCAGCATTGTCCAAAATCGTCGAATTAACTAACAAATCCACCAATTACCTACATGCATATGCTGCTTCCCCAGCACAGTCGTCAGAAAGTAGTAAGTAGACGAAACAAGTCGAAGTGGCATTCGCCTCCGATCTTCGGGCGCGTGCGAATAGGGAGGATGGAATTGCGTAATATTTTGCACACTCATCGCCATACTCAGAACCACACGTTCCCAACGACCACACCACTGTGTGGTGGTGTTCGGTCGTCGAAATTAGTAGCAGCAGTAGCAGTGCTTTCGGCGTGTGGCGTTGAAAATTGTTCTCCAGTAACAACGAAAGGCTGCCTGAAAGCAGCGAGCTGCAGAGCCCACATAAGCAACCATCAAAGGAGGAAGAAGCTGCACCGCTATGCTATGGATCGGAATCAGTAGCTCTTCGTGAGTCGCTGCGGGTCGGTCATCTATGCCAAGCGTGTCACCCTCGCTCCAAACGACATACAGCTCGACAGCCTCATCCGTGTTGAACACCCAGCTCAGAATTACTCAACCATCACTAGAAAAGGGTCCTTTTCAGGGCCACCAAAAATGTGTTAAGGAGTATTATTTGGACATTGGTCAAGGTCATCAGTTCCCGCAAGCAGCTAGCTATCAAGGCGCAACCTGTCTATAGAAGGTGTGGCCTGAATATATTGGTGCAATTAGTTTTTCCTCGGCTTTCATTCCGCACGATTCGTTTCTTTCGTTTAATAAAGCACCCTTGTAGTGACGTTGAAAAGATTGTTTCAATCGGCGCTTACATATGAAATTTAATGTGGATTATAGATTTTTTTGTAGGTTACCAAAATTTATGAATATGTTTGCCACTAAATGTTGAGATAATTTATTGATTATTGAATTATCACACTGTATACCATGAAAAAGCAGCCTGTTTGTGAGTTTTTGCCTGTTTTGTTTTGAAGTAAGGAGTTATCATAAAAAACAAATCGCCAGCGGGTATTTCCCGGTGACTTTACAAATAAATAAAATCAAACAAAATCATCATGCAGAACTAGCTAGGATTTGTTTTACTTCATATTTCTCAAAATTGCTTTCAAGTGTTAAGACATCGTCTCCCGCAAAGTTTACATTTTTCTTTCTACCAACACATACATCAGGGCTAGATAGATCTCCACAGGATCTATAGAATCCACGCAATTTCAAAAAACCAAAATGCACAGCATTACGAAAAATGGTTAGTTTTCGACCAATAGCAGATAGATTTTAATTCTAAACAAGCCAAACGATTGGAAATTTATCTACCAATCTGCTAAAATGAACACTTAGTTAATTTTCAATAGGTCACTATTGAAAAATACCAAATGTCCAACTGTTGCAATGGTGATCAATATTATCACCGAATGTCTGAAAACAGCGCATTCCCTAACACAGACTTAAAAATCGAATTCGATGCGGTCCCACTGAACGGTGCTCATTCAATCATCGTAAGTGGTGGTGTCCAGTCCAGTAGCAGCAGGAGTGCTTTCAACAACAACAACAACAACAACGAAAGGCTGCCTGCAAGCAGCGAGCTGCAGAGCACATATGAGCAACCATAAAGAAGGAGGAAGAAGTTCCACCGCTAGGCTAGGATCTGAATCAGTAGGTTGTCGTGCTCAGCTCAGCATTACTCAACCATCACTACAAAACGGTCCTTTTCAGGACCACCATAAATTTGTTAAGAGTATTATTTGGACATTTTTCAAGGTCATCAGTTCCCGCAAGCAGCTAGCTATCAAGGCTCAACCTGGTCTTTATAGAATGTGTGGAATTGTAGGCCCGAATGTATTGGTGGGATTAATCATAGTCTAACCATTTTCCAGAACACGCTGGTAGGAAGTGTTAAAAATCCATATAGAATTTGAGAGAAGTGGGAATAATTCACTTTGGGTGTATATTCAGTCCCCAGAAAGCCAATAAAATCAAATTTGTGAGAAAATTAGCTCTCACGAGTTCAATCTCTCGTAGTCCCTCCTTTTTTACATATTCTGCACAAACGAAACTTTTCGCCGCGCCCTATTCATATAATTCGGAAGAGAATCCTGTTAGGGGTGAATTGAATACACTTTAATACCAAAATGCACAAAACTTAAAAACTCATAAATTACAGAAAATTCAAAATACACCTCTTAAAGTCGGGTAGATGAATCGAAAATACTCAAGTTGAAAGTCCCTTGGATTTTCTTCATCAACTTTCTCTTTAAAATAAATACTACAAATTTGATACGCTTACAAATAAAAAACGGAAAGAGTTAAGATAATTGATGATTGTTCATTTAAAAGAACTAAATGTTCACATTTGTTCCGTTCACTAGCGGTCCTACGTCAAGCTTCCGTTCGTGCCCCTAGGCCCAGACCCTTCTACTTTTTCAGAATTAACATTATTTTCACTGAAAAACACATGACCAAAGTAGCTTATAAGATCTACTCTAATTACCCCAATACCTTCTAATAGCTTCTTTGAATAAAATTTAATATCACTTAATTTTACGCAGTACTGGTTCCTCAAAATAATGTTCTCGTAGTTATCCTACTTTACACTGCTTGGTTTAAACTTCTTACAAAACTCTGCACAAGTTGCAAGTTTTATCGATGTTCTACAAGTCTAAGTCATGGTTTTAGAACCCTCGTAAAACCAAAATTGTTTCTTGTACTTATTTTATTTTGCAGGATCTTAGTGAACAACTTTTAACTTGTGATGTAGCGCTTTCAGAACATCATTATCATAGCTGTACTCACTCATTCTCACCACTTTATCATTCAATATCAATAGAGCATCCAGTAGGGTTGTTCTTGACGGCACAAAAGTTCGTATATTATACGGTTACGACCAGCGTATACCTATACTCTTCGATAAATCAAAAATATAAGGCGCTCGAGGAAAACACATATTATAGCTCGATGATCGACCGACAATTGCTGCCGCACACTTTTGACCGGATCAGTTATCATAAATTGGAATCACAATAAATGGGCAGTTGTAAACGGAATATGGGCGTCATATCGATTCATGGAGCTATGGCCAACTGCAAGGTTTCTGTTTTCAGCCAAGTTGCTCAGATAATCAAGACCTTCTACATTGTGAACAGATAAGCTTGGAAATGTTTCACTACGCGGCGGTATTGTACATGTGAATTTTCCTTAAGACGGAAACTTCCTATATGATTAAGATCTTAAGATATAGCTTATATACATGTAGTTTACTAACACATTAGCGCCAAGTGGTGCAAACATTCTGAACTGCTGCTTATTTAATTTTGTTTCCCGAATCTCGGCAATTTTCGCCGAGATTTGCACAGCAGTACTTCTGGCAATCATTTTTTGATGAGATCGCAGCTAAAGTGACATTTGGTTGCTGAGTCTCGGAAAATGTTTAGTTTCACTAAAACTCAGAAAACAAACGTAATGTTTGCTGAGATCTCAGTAAAATGTGTTGCCGTACATTCGGCTGTGCAGATCTCGGCAAAATATTGTCGAGATGGGGAAACAAAACTGAGTTTGAGCGGCGCCGGTTGGTAAGCGACTGACTGCCTCTCACTCCAAATGGCCTGGGTGTAGTATCTTATAAGGGACATAGGGGACAAATCAAAGTAGCCTTGGTTAACTGTAATAATAAATAACGTGTATCTAAATTTAATAAAGCATTATCGTTAGGAACACCGAAGAGTGAAGACCTGTTTTGGACAGTTGTTAAAGTATGGACGTCTACCAAAAGTTGTTCCAATCGAACCGTCTCGATTGGAACAGTTTTTTTCAGTTTTGTGATGACAGTTGTCCATACTTTAACTAGAAGGCTTTAGTTTAACTACTCTACATTTGGCGACGATAGAAAATTGGAAGACTCGGAAGATAGGAAAATCGGAAAAAGGAAATTCGAATACGATGGCCTGGCCAATGGTAAGATTCGGAAATTCACACAAACTCTGATACAATGGGCCACAAGGTAGTTCCAAGAGAGGAAATGTATCTCGTACTCGCCGGGCTGGTTGCTAGGTATTTGTTATCACAACGATGATGATTCAGTGACCCACTATTAGGGATAAAGTACGTATGATGAATTTTTTATTGCCGAACCCGGAGTCGGCGGTTATATTTATTAATTACTTTATTTGTACAGGCTCAATCGAATAAACTTTACAGAGCCGAGTTATCATTTTCATTATACATTATTTATGTCTTATATTTAAAGTTAAAGGAGCTGGACCGGATACTCGCGGTTGTCTCGAGGTTAGTGGAGATTTACAATTTTTTTGGATGGGAAAAAGGGAGAGGGAGGTTTGAAATGTGGTTTACGATACAAATATTTAATTAATCCTAAAACATGAACTAATTTCTATTCATCTTGAAAACAAACATAAAAAACCCCACACGTACAAAATACAAACTAAAAACAAGGTTAATAAAACTTACAATCTAATGTTAATATTCTTATATGAGTATCATAAACTCCAGATCGCGTCTAGCCAAAATATCCCGAACTGGAACATTAGGTTGTCTACCTCGAGCCCGAAGGGAATCGTACAGTTCAGATCTGACTCCGCGATGCTCAGCCAAGACCAAATAATGTGATCTGCGTCCTGGTAACCTTGTCCACATTCACAGAGATTGCTGTCCCCCAGCCCAACACGGAACAAGTGAGCGTTTAACGAATAGTGATTGGACATGAGGCGAGACATCATACGAATGAAGTCTCGACCCACATCCAACCCCTTGAACCAAGGACTCTTCGACACCTTAGGGATGATCGAATATAGCCACCGTCCCAAACTCCCTTCACTCCACTTATTCTGCCAGCTGACGAGTGACTGTTGACGATAAATGAAGAAAAATTCATCGTAGGCGATTTGTCGATCGTAAATATCGCCTTCCATATAGCGCCCACCTTAGCAAGTGAGTCAGCCATCTCATTGCCCGGAATCGAGCAATGAGATGGGACCCATGCAAAGGTGATGACAAAAGAGATTAAAGATAAAGCACTTAAAAGGTCTCGTATTTTCGTCTTGCGACAAAATGTCCATTTTGCCGTACTAGTGGGAGCGAAAAACGCTCTACCACTGAAACGATAATCACTCGGACACAATACACAAAAAAACTACAAACATAGAACACAAACTTAAAATTTAACTGATGGGCGAAAGAGAGAAACAAGAATAAAAACTTATCTGATAATCCTATACTACTACCACCGAGCGTTTAAACAGCAGCAGCGGAGCGACGCGCAGCGTGGATGATCTTCGATCCGCGTGTGCGGGCGGTCTTCGTTTGTGTGTGCCTATGTGAGGGTCGGCACTCAGCTGAACACACGATGATAGATGAGCGGTGTAAATGCGGAGGCAGATGCTGACACTCGATGACGATGATCCGTGTGCAGGTATGCGTTACCACGCACCGATGGTGCGCAAAATGGTTGGCGAATTGGCAATCGTAAAAAACAATTTTCCTTCCGATGATGCCGAAAACACACTTTCTTCTCAGAAAAAACTCGGTTTTAGTTAATTATTTAGCTGGGAACTCTAAGCGAGAAAAAAAAACTGATAATTTAAATCAAGCGAATAGCGAGAAAACTTCCAAAATAGCGGAGCGCGAACTAAGTCGACCGTACTTCTTGCTAGGACGCAGTGGAGTGTGGAGTCGGCGGTTGATTCTGATAAGTCATGTCGTTTGATATACTGAAATACTAGAACCCGGAGTACAGGGGACGAGACCAATTCATCGAATGTCTCGGAGGATATTATGGGACCTGCAGGAGTTAGGATAAATCCCACTGTAGTAGATAGAGTTAGTGGGGAATAGAAATGAGTAGAATCTAGTAAGCGTGAAGCGTGATAGACCGTATGTAAACGGAATCTGATTAGTTCTGGAATTTTGATACAGCTAGAGGTATAAATATGAGGTACCTAAGCTCGTTGACGGCATTCTTATGACGGACTGGCAACGGCAAAAGGGATAGCGACATTAGTGGACCAACAGAGGGAGCAGCAGATTCTGGAAACCTCGGTCCAGTCACGACACCCACCATGGTCGAATGATTAGGGTTGTGTTTACTGAAGTTGAAGAGGTCTGTCTAGACCCCGATACTCTTATTTATAGAAAAGCCCTCATTGATCGATGGTAGTATACCAAGTATTATAGAGCGGAAGATTGTTAAATCTGAGCCAGTAAGAAACCTGAGTTATAGAACCTGCCTGTAAAACTACGGGATGGTCCACTGAAAGATCCGAAACATCCGTAAAAGTGGTCAATTCATAAAACTGATCCTAGAGCTACGCGTTTTTTTAGAAACTACTCATAGACATCTTATCAGAATGAATTCGGTGTTGTGTTCAGAATATGGTTCTGAAGACTACGGGATGATCCACCGGAATATCCGGAACATCCGTAAAAGTGGTTAATTCATGAAACTGATCCTAGAGCTCCGTGTTTTTTTCGAAACCACCCATAAATTAATATGAATAATAACTCAATATGACAATATTTTCAAATGGCGTATTGATTGAATTTGGATGTGATGAATTAAAACTATAAACATTAAAGATAGTCCTTCGTTAACTTGTAACTCCAAAGAAAGATCTCCAAGAAGTCAAGGAAAAGAAGTTGAAGAAATTCAAGGAATAAAAAAACTTAAAAGCGCCTACAAATTATTAAATACTTAAACACCACCTAGAAATCATCCATGACAATAAATTGAAAAATTATGTCTTAGAGCAGTTCTAAAAAAACTCCGAGTTCATTCTGAAGAGACATATATTATCTTCCAGAGTAGCGTCTATGATCTTCCAGAGAAGCATTTATAGTCTCCAGGGTATGTTTTCCGATCATAACTCCAAATTCATAAAACAGCAAAAAAGGGGGGAGTTGGTTGGAAATGCTAACATGAAGCTTTAGTGTGATGATTTATTAGCTAGAGAATGATCTTTAGAAGAGGGTAGGTGGATAGTTCCGTTAGAGTACGGCAGTATGAACATTGAATAGAAGTTGAAATTGAGCGAAGGGCCATTAATGCAACAGTTTTTAAGATCGACGCACATTTTTGTCTAACCCGTACGATGTACGCGGGGACTTGAAGTATGCATTCCGCTAACAACCCAATTACTTCATTATGATGGCTACCAAGCCTTTGGGGATTTTCCTTATTAGAGAGTTGTATAGATTTTTCTCCTTTAGCTTACTTAAATCTTTGGTTTTTATTAGTTAGGTAGGTTCCGATTCAACACATTGTAGTTTCATTTTTATACCTATGATCTTGATTTTTTACCTAGGGGATGAGTACTTAAGGGGTTAGATTTTGATAAGTTCTTTAGTGGGAATGACACTGATGAAGACTGCACATTGTAGTCGAAATACGTATCTGTCATGGATACCAAAATTAATTAAGTGGAATTAAATGGAAGATAACCTTTTTTTCTGTTTTATTTAGCATTCCGCTAACAACCCAATTTCATTACTTCATCCAAATTCATAATTATAAGACGTCTATGAGATTCTTTGAAAAAATACGGAGCTCTTGGATCAGTTTCAAGAACTGAACTATTTTATGGATGGTACTGATCTTCCTGGTAAACCATCTCGTGGTCCCAAGGGTCCATTTTCCGGTCACAACTCCAATTTTATTTTGATGAGACATTTATGAGTGATTTCAAAAAATCAGAAGAGCTCTAGAGTCAGTTTAATGAATTTACCTCTTTTAGGGATGATTTGACCCTCTGGAAGACAATTCCGTGGACCCAAGGGATATTTTTCCGATCACAACACCGAATTCATATTGATAAGATGTCTATGAATGGTTTTGAAAAAAGAAAAGAATCGTGGAACTCTAGGATCAGTTTCATGAATTGACCACTTTTACGGATGTTCCGGATCTTCCGATGGACCACCCCTTGGTCATCAGGGTCTATATTATGGTCACAACTTTGAATTAATTCTGATAAGACGTCTATGAGTGGTTTTGAAAAAAATCGCTTAATTATTTTCGCCGATATTCCAACAGCCAAGTCGTTCTGCAATTTATTTTTCTGATATTCAGTAAAACAATTGACGAGACTCAGCAAGCAAATATGATTTAAGGTAATCGGCTGTTGGAGATTTTACCGAGTTAGATTAAGTGTGTAGGATCAGTTTGATAAATTTACCACTTTAACGGATGTTCCGGATCTACCGGTAAACCATCCCGTGGTCCTAAGGTTTTATATTCCGGTCACAAGTCCGAATTAATTCTGATAAGATGTCTATGAATGGTTTCAACAAATTCGTGGAGCTCTAGGATCAGTTTCATAAATTGAACATTTTTACGAATGTTCCGGATCTTTCGGTCGATGAGTAAGTGGTCCCCAGGGTCCATATTCCGATCACAACTCCGAATTATTTTTGATACAACGTTTATGAGTGGTTTTGAAAAGTTTGATGAATTGTTCCGAATCTTTTGGTGGACCATTATGTAGTCCCCAGAGTCCAAATTCCGGTCATAACTCCGAATTAATGCTAGTAAGACGTCTATGAGTGGTCTTGAAAAAAAAAACGGAGCTCTAGGATCAGTTTAATGAATTGACCACTTTTACGGGTGTTCCAGATCTTCCGGTGAATCATCCCGTGGTCCCCAGGGTTCATATTCCGGTCACAATTTCGAATTAATTCTGATAAGACGGCTAAGAGCGGTTTTAAAAAAAAACCACGGAGCTACAATACCAATTTCATAAATTTATCACTTTTACGGATGTTCCGGATCTTCTAGTAGACCACCCCGTAGTCCTAAGCGTCCATATTCCGGTCACAACTCCAAATCAATTATGATAAAACGTCTATGAGCTTTAGGATCAGTTTCATGAAATTATCACTTTTGCGGATGATCCGGATCTTTTGGTAGACCATCATGTAATCTCCAGAGTCCTAATTCCAGTCGAAATACCGAATTAATTGTAATAAGACGTCTATTAGTGGTTTCGGAAAAAAAAACACGAAGCTCAAGGATCAGTTTCATGAATTGACCACTTTTACGGATGTTCCGGATCTTCCGATGGACCACCCCGAGGTTCCCAGGGTTCATTTTCCGGTCACAACTCCAAATTAATTCTAATAAGACGTCTATTAGTAGTTTAGAAAAAAAACACGGAGCTACAGGATCAGTTTCATGAATTGACCATTTTTACGGATATTCCAGATCTTCTAGTGGACCATCCCGCAGTCCCCAGCATCCATATGCCGGTCACAACTCTGAATTCATTATGATAAAAAGTCTACGAGTGGTTTCGAAAAATTCACGGAGCTCAAGCATCACTTTTATGAATTGACCACTTTTACGGATGTTTCGGATCTTCTGGTGGACCATCCTGTAGTCCACAGAGTAAAAATTCCAGTCAAAACTACGAATTAATTGTAAAAAGACGTCTATGAGCGGTTTTGAAAAAACACGGAGCTCAAGGATCAGTTTCATGAATTGACCACTTTTACGGATGTTCCGGATCTTCCGGGGAACCGTCCTGTGGTCCTCAGGACTCCGCAACTCTAAATTAATTCTGATAAGACGTCTATGGGTAGTTTAGAAAATACCACGCAGCTACAGGATCAGTTTCATGAATTTACCACTTTTACGGATGTTCCGGATCGTTAAGAGGACCAACCCGTGGCCTCCAGTTTAAATTTTCTGGTCAAAACTTCGTTTTTCTTGTGATAAAACGTCTATGAGTGCTTACATAAATACCGTGGAGCTCTAGGATCAGTTTCACGAATTGACCACTTTTACGGATGTTCTGGATCTTCCGGTGGACCATCTTGTAGTCTCCAGAGTCCATATTCCGAACACAACACCGAATTCATTCTGATAAGATGTCTATGAGTGGTTTCTAAAAAACCACGTAGCTCTAGGATCAGTTTCACGAATTGACCACTTTTACGGCAGCGTCCATTTGCTGGTCATTCCTCTGAATTTATTGTGATAAGACGTCTATGAGTGGTTTCGAAAAAACCGCGGAGCTCTTGGATCAGTTTTTATGAATTGACTACTTTTACTGATGATTCGGATCTTCCGGTGAACCATCCCGTGGTCCCCAGGGTTCATTTTCCGGTCACAACTCCGAATTAATTCTGATACGACAGGATACTCCTTGTGACCTTCTTACCCCTTGGGGTGATCACTAAAATAATACTATTTCTGAAAACCTGGGAGCGCACCCTCCCAGCTAAGGGTGTTATAAAAAATAATTGTATGGCGGCAACTCTGTAAAACGCGAGGTAAAACGTGATTTAAAAAATAACTCTTGTGCATTGAAATTGAATGTAACCCACACTTTTATATTCTTTACACATTCCTTGGGGTCTATGAGAAAAATTTGTCATAGCCTGCTAGAAGCTTAATTTTTCCATGACATTTTTTTTTTCATTTCATAAGTTTTATCAAAATAAGGCCTATAATCGATTTAATACAGCTAAATTTAACGTGGAACAACTTTGCCGAACTGTGCATGCACCTATTATTGATCATTATTAAGTTATTCGTGATTTGCTGGAGAAGGGATAGTAATATTTGTTGAGCCCCAACAAACAATTTTATCTAATTAAAAGCTGAATAAGCTATTTGCTAAGCTAGTTGAGTTGACAGAACAAGTAGAAATTTTATTTACCTACTTCTAAAATACCAGAGTACTATAATTGAAAATTATCTGTAGCGATGTTGTTACATAGCAGTAGTTACGAGTTGCTAGGCTTCCATCAATATTACTAGTATTACATATGTGCTTTAAAATATTTATAAACTTCTAACGTCATGCAAAAATTGGGTTATACATTGATTAATTGATTGAAAGATTACCAAGTAAAAATTTAAAAGTAAAACTTTTCTGACAGTTTCATGTTTTTATATTCCAATAAATCATGCTTATATACATCAGTGCTTAACTATAACTCGTTGAAGAGTCCAGCAAATCCAAAATTGGAATGCCTAGTTGCGAAATAATAAAAAAAAATCTTGGCACAAATGCATAACCAAATTTGTATACCCAAAGATATAGTGGTATTTTCAAAAATTATTTTTTCCCAATTGTAATTGGTCAAATTATCTTAGATAACTTTGAAAGGATCTAAAAACTGATATTTATGTGCTTTTTATGGCTTTACTAGCTGAGTGTGCCCGGTCTTGCTCGGGATTCAATATTAGCTTGAGTTTATGCGCCGATTTAAAAAAAGCATGCTATATTGTACATAGCCCCCCCCCCCTATTATCTAAGGGGCTACCCCCTATGATTATCTCCTTACACCCCCACACTCGCCCCCACATGCCTAATTTGGTTCCATTTGCTTGATTAGTTCTCGAGTTATGCAGAAATTTCTGTTTCATTTGTATGGGAGCCCCCCCCCCCCCTTACAGAAGGGAGAGGGGTCTTGAACCATCATAAGAACCTTCCACGGCCCCAAAAACCCCTGTATACAAATTTTCACGCCAATCGGTTCAGTAGTTTCCGAGTCTATAAGGGTCAGACAGACAGACAGACAGACAGAAATTCATTTTTATATATATAGATAGATTAACAAGATTTTTTAGACAAAGGGTAGTTCATCTCCAAGCTTATAAGCACCTAAAATCTGATTTACTCTCAGATAAGACCTTTTTGAAATATTTACTTGATTACTTTACCAAAAATCAAATTTTATTGATTTTTTGTATGATAATGGCTAAAATTTTTAGATTTTAAAGAAACATGCAAAAATAAGACAGAGTTGAAAGCCTCTGATGATGCTTTACAATTAACCAGTTCATTCGAGCAGTTAAAATGACGTTTACTACCACTCGAACTTTGAAATAAAGCATTATTCTGAGATTTACCACAAGAAAAGTAGCCAACATTTGTGCGTTTTATAAAAAATAGAAATTAGTTGGTCCAGTTTTGTGAAATCGCTGGTAGAAAGTCACGCTAAAACTGCTTGACAAAGATGTCAATACAACATATTCACAAAGTAATGTCTATTTGTCTGTGCTTGTACCCTTCAACTTGCGTTGATGCAGTCATCAATTGAGAAGCCGATGATACAGGTTGTTTTGACATTGTTTTATAAAAACAAACTCTCTCTTCCATGACAAATTTCTTAAAAGCCTAAACTAACTGACAAATAGGAAATATTACTTATGAACTTATGCGAAATATAATTGAACACTAATTTGCGCTAAACAATCACTAATTTCCAACATTAACACCTTATCAACATTAAGAATAATTTCATTAAAATGAACTACAACGAATACTCGGAATAATATGTCATCATCATGCATATTACATGACTAACATAACACCTCGGTAAATCCCCATCGCATCACTCCTAAGAGCAAATCAGTTAAATTGTGGCCTTTTCTTCTTCATCACTTCACACGTTTACCTTGGTAGGGGAATTGGGGTATTTTGATCAATTGCGTTTTAAACACACTTTTTATTATTAATCATTCGACTGCTGAACTATCATTTAATGAAATGAACATATCAATGATTACCCGTAGGTGCGTCTTTTACCCAGTTCCGCACAAGCATTTCGTCGAATTTGTCTTACACGGTCAGTTCAAGTCCGAAGAAGGTGAAAAGTGTCTTCCAATTCCAATAAATAAATAAGCATAATTGCTAAGCCGGCAAACAGTTTACAACATCTCTGGTCGCATGACATTTTGGGTAAAACCATGCTTGTCTGACGTAGTAGTTACGGAATACCTTCTACAACCATAAATAATCTGTAGCTCTTCCAAATTTAACGAAATATCATGTTTCCTGTCCAAAACGGCTAAACGAGTTCGCGAGCAATATCGACTCAACGAAAAAAAAAGTCGTTTCTTCTCGAACAACCGGCTCAACTACTGAATAATACGAGTTTTTACTTCGTCGTCTTGCCTCGGCTAAAGGTTGGTGCAGATCCAGACGTTCCCTTCACAATGGATGCTTTCGCGGTTAACTGCTAATGAATGCAACTGCAACTTCTAAATCATTCCGTTTACAAAATAGAGTTTTCACTCTTTCTTTCATTTTGGCTATTATAATAGCAGGTAGGTATGTACGTCTTGTTAAATTTAAATGTATCGTTCCGCCTTATTGCATGCTGTTTCCACGATCACTTGCCATTTGCTTTTTACTTGCACTTTTGGTTCAGGGTTCATCATGCAACTAACAGCACAACAACAGGTTTGGCACAAGACTGATGCCATTGTATGGAAATGCAGCAACATAAGATTTAGTACTTCTCCATCGTTCCACGGCACGGTCAAAAAAAGAAAAGATAAACCTCTAATTAATTAAGGTAAATACGAGGGAGGAAGAAAATTGAAATACCAACACCTTGCCATCTCAGGGGCCTCATTAGGGAAGTCGAATCGAAGCGTTTTTCATATGAACGCTTGAACATTTCGACTTTGTTCCATAATTTGGCCCCAGATATGTTTATCAGGTATGATGAGGTAGCGAATGAAGGCGTCTTTCAATTCAGATGAATTAAATAAACATGCAGATGCGTTCGCAAGGCACAAAGCAACACAATACCTAAGGAAGTCGAGAGCATTCAATCGAAACATTGTCTATTAACAACGTACTGTGTTCCTCATTAACCGCGTGAAAGTACTGAAACATTTAATCTAAGCCGATAGGATTAAAAACTTTGCCATCCCAGCCATCTTCAAAACCATTTTAATGATGCAGATTTCAAAATTTTATGCGGTAAGGTATGGAAGAGAAATTATAAAACGCTTCTATTTGTCAAATTAAATACTTTTAATAAATTTGAGTTGCTGGTAAACGGCTGGTAGTGGTCCTTAGCCTCTTGTTTAGGAACTTCTATCCCTCCTCCCCGCGGTGCCAACTGGAATACGAGGAAACCATATGAAAAATCGGGTAACCATCCCCGGTGGGACCTTGGTGGGTCGCTCTTTATGAGGCTTTGTCATTATTTTTATTATAGAATCTAGTTCAATGTTCAGTCAACCTATTGTAAGATAGATAGTTGAATGCTATTAATATCCCTATCAAAATTAAAAAGTTTCCTGCCCACCGCCACACTCTGTGTTTTCACTGAAGGTGCACTCTAAAGCTCCCTCGAGTGCACCTTCAGTGAAAATACGGAGTGTTTCTCTACGTTGCGGAAATTTTGCATTTCGATAGGGAGATTAATAGCATTAAAATATCTATTTTACGATGGGTAGACTGAAAATTCAACTGGATTTTACGTTAGCATTCTATAAGTAATGAAAAAGCTCCAAAAGAGGCTGATCACCTAGCATGGGACTCTAAGTAGTGCTGTGCACGATGATCCTCCGGCGAGACAGGGAGTTAGTGCAGGCTCTACAAGCCAGTCGTAAAAATTAGCAGTACACGAACCAAACAACCCGCATAAACGCGAACCATAAATTGACCTTACCTAAAATGGTTAAAAATTGTTTATAATCCCTGCTAAACTTTAACTGAAATGGTTATGGAACTTTACATGAACGTTTAATGATAAAGTTTCAACCTTATGTATTATGGTTTTTTGGAACTGGATCTTACAAATAATGGGTTGTTAAGAACCATTACCATTCCAAATTCTTGTTTTCTCCATACATTTTCAGAAAGAGAACTATATAAGAACGTTTTTACTTATGATTTGAGAACATTAATGGTAATGGTTATGGTAGTCAGTAAGGTCCATTAATGGTTTTGTATTATCGCTCAACTTTACGTGGAATATATCGTGAATTGGTAATCAGTAAATTACTGGCAACCAATTCGCGATATATTCCACATAAAGTTGATCGATGTTACAAAACCATTCGTGGACCTTACTGACTACCATAACCATTACCATTAAAGTTCTCAAACCATAAGTTAAAAGGTTCTAATATAGTTCTCTTTCCGAAAATGTATGGAGAAAACAAGAATTTGGAACGGTAATGGTTCTTAACAACCCATTATTTGTAAGGTCCAGTTCCAAAAAACCATAATACATAAGGTTGAAACTTTATCATTAAACGTTCATGTAAAGTTCCATAACCATTTCAGTTAAAGTTTAGCAGGGATTATAAACAATTTTTAACCATTTTAGGTAAGGTCAATTTATGGTTCGCGTTTATGCGGGAATGTAAATACGGACCACAACAATCGGCATAGACCCAGACCAAATGACTAACGATTGGAAACGTGAATCGTGTAGAACTGTAAGTCTCTCAATTTCTTGTGAAGTATCCGGATTCATTCCGGCTTATTGAGGGTCCAAGTTCGACATTGTAGTTCCGCAGGAGGTTTGTACGACCTGGGTACAGCGTGATGGACGAATTGTAAAATTGGTTAGTGGTCAATCGACAACATAATGTACAACTTGAGGATCGAAGGCCGTTTCTTCAATGTCAGCTAATCAACGCGTACAGTCCTCACATAGGAAGCAACGTTACAACAGCTGCCCAAACCAATCCGTCAAAATCGAAGAAGAACAGAACGTATTACCTACTTCCAGCACACCTGGTGATCGCCTCACAAATCGACCACCTTTTGATTGATGGAAGGCACTTCTCAGCTATTATCAACGACCTAACGTGGCAAAAACATCGATTCGGACGAGTACCTTGTGATGGAAAAGAGAGCCAAAGACTTTCCGTTGTAAACACCATTAGGTTCCGCCGCCCGACGTTGCAGTACATTAGAAGCAATAGGTTTCTATGGAGACTTCATAAACAACTATTGGAAGATTTCACGAGCAAACGAGATCTAGGCGGCGCTGCTGTGCTTGTGATGATCGAATCAAAATTTATGTCAAACTGCGAACAAATTTGTAAACAAGCATAAGAAAAACACTTTTTGGTACTTAAATAGGGGAAATTGTTGTAAATTTCTTACTGAAAACGGTTAAAAAACGTTTTTTCCAAGCGATGGTAAGTAAATTAGTCAAAGGAATGCAGTGTAACTTGAATTTATTGGGTGATATTTTTAGGAAGGAGGGAAGCCTAGTCAGTGTGCTGTTCCCGGTTGCAGGACACAATATGAGACCAGAATGTTTACTACTGGAAGGACTCACAAAATTTTCAAGAAGTGGTACGATTTCATCAATCTCGAAAGGAATGGAGAAGAGAAGATTTGCAAGTTGCACTTCACCGAAAAGGATTTTATCATCAGTAGGTTTTTTCATCTATGAGTATGAATACAAATTGAAGTAATGTTTGTGTTTTAGATACTCGTAGAATGGTACGCCGCGATGCCGTGCCATCGGTGAATCTACCTGAAGCAGATCCGTACTTAAAATCCGATGGAGTATGCTGTATTTCCACTTGCCGGAACCGGTCAATGAAAATGCTGACGGCTTTTCCAACGGCAGCAACGATGGAAGAAAGCACTGCGCTTGATAAGTGACGTGCCAAATACTTGCTTGAGGGTGTGCCCGCGGCATTTTAAACCAAGCGATGTATCAACCGGTAAATATCCTGAACACTGACCAAGAGCTTAGTTATTAACTAGGTATTTTTTCTTGTTCTAGTAACATCACGATATTTAAGAACCAACGCCGTTCCAAACGTTCGTGTCAAGCGACTTGTTCGCTGCCCACGTCGGCAGATTCAACGTCTGGAGTATACGCCAGAGCATTTGAAGGACCATACTTATTACCGTTCCATATTCAAGCCCCGGAGATTTGAGTTAGGTTTTGAGCGCTTGTAACTTTGTCATTTTTTCAGTATAACCGATGCAAATCACATCGGCATCGAAAACGCAGCCACCCTCGCGGATTAGTCGGACGGAATCAGCTACATAGTCCAGTATGTCACATTCGCTGGTTTTGATTTCCTCCCGGCCATCAGCTGAAATTCAAAACAAACATCACATAACCCCACTTCGACTAGCAAACATTTTTTGAAGGCATTATAAGAAAGGAAAATCCTGAGTTAATCGCCACAACAATGTATTTCACTTGTGACAATATTGAATTCTTACCTGTGGATGCCATTATTTTATTCGGGAAAGGATTTTAATTTACCGTAAATTCAAGTTTCGTTTTGCGGACCGTGGAAACTAATGCGGGAACCGAAGAAACATCCTCTGTTCACTAGTTCTTATTTCCACACACAGAGTTCGCATGAGCTGTCATAGTTTTGCTGCAAGACGCCAATAGGAAATGATCGCTTCTAACGTACCGCACATTTAGGAGCGTTTACCCTACAATTAGAGATGAACCTGAACTAGCTGCCGGCTTAAATAAGATTCTAAGCATCTTTTTTTTTTCTTTTTTTATTATAGTCACTTTAACACTCTTGGGTCATTCGTGACTTGAGAGATGAGATTTAAACTCGTGACTTTGGCGTGAGAGGTATGGATGTTAACCACTACGCCGGGGTCGCCCCCGTCTAAGCATCTAAAAGTAGATTGTAAAAGAAGACGAACCAGCTAAGGGATGAAAGTCTCTATAATAAAGCAAAAGAATAAGAAGAAGATTGTTTTGGAAGCTAATTATAGACGCTTGCCCGTCGCTCCACTCCTCTGACTAAAAAAGAATACGACATAACAGTAAATCTACACAGTGTGTACACAGTAAAAGACCATTGTTATAAGGTTTAAGGAGCATTTCGCTACTGCCACAAAGTAATATATTTAGAAAAATATGACGTATGCTTGATTCGGTTTTTAAAGCACAGATAACTGCTTTCAGGGACGTCTTCTTTTTTTCTTTTTTTTTTCTTGGCATTTAAAACTTATTGTTTAACGCATATTAGCTTATTGCGTGCTCTCAACTTATTGTTCTAAATGCACTTCCACAGTTATTAATTGAGAGCTTTCGATGCTTGTATCATTTTGTATTAGTATATTTGTGTGGCTAGTACAGTCATACTATATGCCCAGGGAAGTCGAGAAATTTTCCAACCGAGAAACCAGCCACTATGTGGACCATAGGTCGCATGGACGCATGGTCTTGCTTTGTAGCTGCGCATTTATCTTCTTGTATCCATGACACTTAGAAATTATCGCCGACTTCAGTAATTCGAAATCTGAACAGTTGAACTTTTCGGTAAATTAAATTGCTTTTCAGCTGCTTTGAAACAAAATCTCCACTAAAATGAAAAGATTTGATCGTTAAACAAGGTTGAACATGTTTTGAAATTATTTTCAAATTCAATAGCCTTTAAAATGAAGGTCAAAGTTTTACCAAACGTTCAGCTGTTCTGATTTCGGTAAAATTTACCGAACACAAATACAAAATCATAGTGTGTACACACTAAGATTTGTTTACAAAATACTGTAATTTTTACCGAATATGGAACAGCTGAACATTCGGTAATTTTTTTGTTTTTCTTGAGCTGTCAAAATTTACCGAACGGACTTTAAATTTCGCTGAATGATTGTGAAGTTTGAAATACAGTACATTCGGTAATAATTACCAAACGTTTTGCTACAGCATTTTTATTGATTTTCTTTCATTTGTTTTTGTTTGTTCTTCAAGAAAAAAATCATTCATTTGAGCCGTAAAAAATGAGATAAAAAATCCTGTTTTTATTTAAAACAGCAAAAAAGGGATATCTTCTATTTAATTCCACTTAAATAATTTTGGTATCAATAACAGATACGTATTTCGACTACAATGTGCAGTCTTCATCAGTGTCATTCTCACTAAAGACTTATCAAAAACCTAACCCCCATCCCCTGGGTAAAAATGTCAAGATCACAGGCATAAAAATGAAACTACAATTTGTAGAATCGGAACCTACCTAACTAATAATAACCAAATTAGAGATTTTGCCCCTCTACGTGTCTCATAATCGGCGTGGGTTAGAAAAACAGGTGTAATTTATCAATGCATTTCAATGCTTACTGGAAAAAATGCATGTTAATTTAATGTACAAAAGTGGTGTCTAGTTCCTACATCGACAGCTGCTATATTTTATCTTATATTTATTGAGAAATTATGCACATAAACATACTTTTCTATACCAAAAATGCCGAAGAACAATCATTTTACATATTTGACAGTATAGAATTTTCAAAGCTGCTCGGTATTATTTACAGACATCTGGTTCCTTTTTTACCGTTTGTTTCGGTAAAATATTATGTTTACATTACATTCGCTATACTTGTTTACAGTATTGCGGAATGGTATAGTCATTTACAGATTCGTCCAGTATTTTTTTACAGTTTCCAGTAATTTTCTGTAAATTACGGTTATTCAGCATTTATAATTGCTGGAAATTGGTAAACAACAATATTTTACGAAACATTCAGCAAAAAAAGTACCGAAAATTATTTAAGAAATTTGGTGTGTGGGACTTGAACGATCGTCGGTAGTAGTATAATTATAATATAAGGGCGCACGGTAGCCTTAGAGCGTACGTTTTTGCTTACTAAGCAGAAGATCGTGGATTTTATCGAAGCCCCTTTACATTAATGAGTGTCGAACTAACAATCCTTTCCCTCCCCGTTGACCGTAAGGACCTAAGATTAAAGCAAACCCCACACGCATCAATATATTGACGCGAAGGGGAATTATTGACAATAATATTGATGATGTGAGTTCAGA
Organism: Ochlerotatus camptorhynchus; assembly: GCF_037179485.1. Classification (NCBI taxonomy): domain Eukaryota; kingdom Metazoa; phylum Arthropoda; class Insecta; order Diptera; family Culicidae; genus Ochlerotatus; species Ochlerotatus camptorhynchus. The sequence goes on along the minus strand of NW_027040791.1, from coordinate 294,828 downwards.
AATATTGTCAATCTCGATGTATTGACGTCAATATAGAATGTATTGACAATACGATTATTGTCAATAAAAGCAATCGTGTAGGGTCCACTTAAGATCAGACAACTGGGTATAGATTTTGATCCAGTCGCTGATTGGTTGATTTTGAAGACTCTGAGTGTGTGCAAAACAATCATTGGGTTGGTCGTTTTCATGTTGGCCGTGTTGCTGGGTTGCGTTGTATCATTGTTATTTTTGCACGTAGTAAAGTTTTTACTTTAGGGGTTCAAGTAGAAACCAAACATAATTTGGTAAGCGATTTGTACTTTCGGAAAGCGGAGTACACCTTTCGTTACCGCAAGCACCATGAATGGACAGGTGTATGTGGAAGAGTGTCTCCAAAAGCGGCTTCTCCCTCTCATGAAGGCTCACGACGATCCGACGATCTTCTGGCTGGATTTGGCATCATGTCACTACATGAAGGACGTGCTAGAGTGGTATAAGGCGAATGATGTCGATTTCGTGCCGAGAGATCTGAACTCCCCAAACACTCCGGAATTGTGCCCAATAGAAAAATACTGTGCTAATATGAAGGAGCACCTTCTAAAACGACCTAAAGTGGTGAAGAATGTAGAAGAAATGAAGAAAGCATATGCAAAACACTGAGATCGTACAGAACCTTATGGGTGGGGTTCAGGTCAAAGTTCGCGCATTCGGATATAAAGGCAAAATAAATTAAATGAATGATGCCAAAATTAGCTTTAATAGTTACTTTTTACTCTCTGAAAATTTGGTGATAATCGGAAAAAACTCGAATTTTGAGAATGAGTTTTGTGTGTGCGGTCGAAAAAAATCTTTTCTGGCCTTAGTAAAAATATGCAGCAGTAAAACATTAATTTACTTGAAAGAATTTAATAATACATCCATTTGCATTGCATTTCACATCCTTGTGTGTTTTACGTGGAAGTCAAAATTTCAAATGAAATTGATTTAATTTTCAACGAACTACGATATTAACTTGCATGAGCGTGTAAATTTCGGCTTTAATTGAATTGAACTTCAGATCGTTAAACGTGTAATTTCATATTAAAAAATTGCTTCCTGTGGAAGATAAACACCCTTTTCAATAATCCTGGTCCTCAAAATAACATTTCGTTTTCCATGGCTAACATGATCTGATTCAATTTGTTCACTCTTTTACGGTTATTTTGAATGAATGTGCTGTTTCCTGTTGCTCAGTTTGAAAAAAGCTATTATTGAAAAAAAAATCGATTTTTTGGACCACCCTTACATGGAAATAGTCACCCTAATGACAAAATAAAAAATATGGGTCTAAAATGTTGCGCTAAGGAATAAAACTATAATTTTTTTTAAATTAATTCTGAGGACTACTATATTATTTTGCTATGGAATAGCTGTATACATATGTTTACTCTTAGAGGCTAATATATTATTAAATTCGAATCAGGAATTAATACACACCCTCAGTGCACTCAAGGGTGTTTTCATTGTCTTATTAGATTCGTTCCTACAGTGGACAAAAAAGTGACTAATCATGTGAACTGGAACAAATGCTCACATCTTCGTCTGCGGACATGAGCTCCACCAGTCTCAAAATCTGAAATTCAAATTTTAAACTTAACACCTTTAGAAAATGGATCAATCTGTCAGTAAAAACGTGTCTCTCCAACTTATGACTACCAACGATTGCTAAATAAGAACATCTCCTGTACAGACCTAATGACATTTTTAAATTATACTTTTCTGGACTGGTTTGGTTTTTTTTTCCATATAGCCATCTTATAAAAAGTGGCAGATCTCAATGTCCAATACATTGAACAAATTCTCGGAAAAAAAATATGCTGTTTTTTTCACTGCTGTAGTCAGTAAATCTGGGAAAATGTCATCTTTGCATGCAAAGGTGAATCGCAAGCTTAACACTTTCTTCCGGTCGTAATAAACCTTCATGCTACTTGCCTCAGGCTATGTTTCGAAACTTTATTTTACCCAAGTCATTCTCATCCAAAGGAAGTCGTATATGATGTCAATTTCGTTTGTCATAGCTGCACAAGGCTTGACCAACTCCTTCTCGAAACGTACATAAAGCGCAGCCGAGAGAAGTTTATCCCCTTCCAACCAGTCCAATGTGCCTATTATAGTTACTAACTGAATGGACCAGACCATGCACCCACCGATCACCGACTAGCAGCAGAGAGCGAATCAGCAGTAGAAACAACATAGTATACCATACCAACGATACTGGTAGCTTCGGGATTGCCTTTCATTGCTATAAATACGGGTGGTAATTTCATCCCCGAACACACTTTTGAACTAACTTTCATGGTGCCAACGTCGTCCTAGCGTTGTCAGATTTTGCCGTAGTTGCGGGTTTATTCCCAAATATCGGAGAATTTCACGGTTCACCGTCCTTAAAGGATTGTGCAACGGACACAACTCTTATTTCAATTTGAACTTTCGCGTGATTGTTCGTTGAATCTCGTTTTTTTAGTGGATTTCCTGTCATCTTTACATTACCAGTAAGTTCCGTAAGCTGTGCAACAGCAGAACAACACTTTGATTAATATTTATTAGAAAATTACACACCACTAAGTGAGCAGTGCCTAAATAGATTGTTGTGATTGTTGTGACTTTGCAGCGTAATAGCACATCATGAAGCCGTTTGCATTCGGAGTGGTCATCATTGCCGCCTTTTGCGTGGCCAACGTTTTCGGTGCCGATGAGCCAGCAAAGGATAACGATGAAGACACAGTCAAGATCTACAAGCGGCTCATCCCCGCCGATGTGCTAAGAGGTAAGTGTGGCAACAAACATTCAATTTACGAAACGTGGTGCAATATTTGAATAATGGATGCTAAATGCAAGTGGAAGTACCAATTACCAATATGAAGAAAATGGGTTTCCAATGAAGAAGCAGAAGGAATCTACATTGCAGGCAGTCATTGGTGTACGTACTTAATAGATGATTGTTAACACGCCCACTAGACTGGCGCGCGATGGCAGAGACAAGTAGACATTGCGTGGAAGCCTAAACAGTAGTGTGCTAATTTTACGTCTTTTTTCATTCTTTTGAGTCATGCTGCCACACTCAAACGTAGTGCAATGTGGAATGTACAAATTGCAGCTGATGCTGAAGTGTGTTTCATGCAATCAGTCATGCACGTAACTTGTGTCTACTGTGGACTGTGGGTACCATTCACAGCGAACAAGGTTTGGCGTTTTAGTCAGAGACAAACGCATAGGACTTATTAGTGTCACTCGTTTGAAGAGTTAGCCTTCGGAGCGTTCTCTGTTGTCTGTGGGTTGACGTTATTACATGGTAATCGTTATAAATTATCAAATCTGTCGAAGACAGCTTGAAAAAGAGTAGTGAGAGTGAGATAGAGACAACCAGAGCAACTTGCGCCTTGGCTGCAATCTTGGGTCGCAATCTCCGAGGCTCACCTCACGGTAGACTAAAGAAACCGGTTACATAGTTTTCTAGATCATTCCATTCAGTGAGGTTGAGAAACAAAGTGTTCAATATCGGGCCAGGCTCGATCAGATCAACTCCTAGTTTTTTTTTTGCTGTACATTCAATACTAGGAGGGCCGTATGTTGAGTATTTTCATATACTTTGTATATTCAGACACTTACGTGTCAGCTTGTAAATTAACGTAAACCGTCACTGCCATTTCCTTAGCAGATGTTGGCTATTTGGGAATATAGATCAAAAGTTTATTCTACTAGCCTAAATTTATCAAATTCATTAAATTTATTTAGTTAAAAATTAATACTATTTTACTTGCTTATCACTTTAGTTTCACTATTACAATCTTGTTACAATATATACATATTAAGGAGAACAATGAGCACCATCTCCAAGCCCACGTTTAGACGGCGTAAATTAAGCTGGTAAAGCAGTCGATTTTTTCAACAAGTATTTTGTCAATGATGAAAAATTAATACTATTTATCTGTAATATTCACAAATATTTGGGATTAACCGATGAAACAATCATTCAAAAAAGTTAGTATTTTAATATTGAAGGGACCATCGAGATATAGAACATGAATAGCCTACTAGACCGTTTGGAGGGACCGGGATAATTATCGACTTATAGAAATATGTGCTAACATACCAAAATATAGAACATCGAGATATGAAGAGTTGACTATACAAGCATAGAACATTTGCATCTTCCACAATGTTCCAATGTATGCTGGGAAAAGTACCCAAGTAACCGTAGGCACGTTATTTCGCCTTTTTGGCTATATACAGCTGAACAACGGTTATACCAGTGTTTGTAATTTCTGATGAAGCCCGAATATAGCCAAAAACGAGAAATAACGTGCCTATGGTTACTTGGATAACTTAATCGCTAATTTAATGTTTCATATTTTTGGAACTATTTTCATTGCCATTTTCCGTGACACTATAAATGTCAATTTTTTGTATTTTTTTTTTCACACTTTGTACTGGAATTTTTTTTTTTCAAAACTTTATGATAATGTAGAAACTAGACATACTTTATCATTATAAATTAGTTTCTCGCATTCTCATATAATATAATGGGGCTCCACGAAGTTCTACTGGTTCACTAGATTAGCAAGGATATCGTAGAATACCTTGCACAATACCAACCACAAGCATTTTGAAGAAACTAAGATAGTTTTTTAATATAACTTATGTCCCAAATTATGTGGTGAGGTACAACAAAGCTATAATAAATCAGGACATCACACAAGACCTTGATGGAAATGTAGAACATCAAGATCTAAGCTCCAACATAATTTGGAGGACTCAAAATACATTGTCATTTCAACTATATATCATACATGATAAATATAATGGTGAGCCACGAAGGTTTACCCGTTCTAAAATTTAGTCGAGTCATCGCAGAATACCTATTTTTTAACATGATTATACATCTCAAATACTGGTATGAGACAAAAGCTTCACAAATTCAGGGTGAACAAAATTTCTATGGACTCCAGGACAATGTGGAGAATCATAGATATTTTGATAACACATAGTCTGATCAGAAAAGACACGATATTACCAGTTTAGAACATCTTTCGGGTTCTCGACTTCCATGGGCATAGAGTATCATTGTGCTTGCCACACAATATACAAATTCAAAACGCTCGCTACAGAAGCGTAAATGCCTAGAAGAAGAAGAAAAGTTGAAACATTTGATCAAGACCTTTTGGAACCTGTAGAACTTCAAGGCCTTAACTACAGGATGATTCGGAGAACTTTTAATACTGCGTTTCTTCTGCTGCTATAGATTGTAGATCAACTTCCAGATGATTTTTTTTTTTCAAACAAACTATAAGTGTTTCAAATCTCTTATAAGGTCTACGAGACTGCGAATTGATGTTCCTAAAAATTTGAAACAAATTCTTGTAGAAAACCATTCAAGTCATCTCAGAGGTGGTAATAAAAGCAATTAGTCAAAACGATTAACACCGCCATATATATCACATATTTAAAAGAGCTAAAAATAGAACTAATGTTTATTTGTTTTCCATTTATAGAGGAAATTATTACTTTGTTAATACCTTCACCTATTAAAGTGAGGGAGGGGGAGTAAATGAAAGCCTTGAGCGCTCATTTGTTACATCAGGGTGATTCATACGTCAGATCATCATTTAGTCGAAATTGAGCGCTCACGACCTTGATTTACCCCTGACGATAATAGGTAGAAGAATTAACGAACTTTAAAATACTATATCAATCAATTCATTCGTTCCAATCCATTTGACGATGTGATTCATTGCAGCTCCAACATCTGAAGCAAGCTATGACGGGAGAACCAGTCGATTTATTGTATACGCGAGTTATAGTACCGAAAGAATACCTAAATTGCCATCCGACCAAGGCACAGTTTATATCTACTCGCCTTTGCCAGATCTGTTCGTATCCATTTTGCATTCGCCTGAACGGTTCATATCACGTATCTGTAAATTACTTACGTAAACTTTGCGATATACATGGGTGACATCAGAAATCGATGTATCTTTTTCGCTTGATACCTAAGGTTCGTGAAAGATGTGCTAATCAGTTAGTCACAGTCAATGGTTTTGAAAATATTTGTATGTCAACTTTTAATTCCTATACGACAAAAGGATATGAGTGTGGCTTATTACGAAGATGTATATCACTCAAATCTTGTTGTTTGAGCTCCCGTTGGTTTGGCTACAGCCCAACTAAAATTAAGGCAAATGAAGACTTCAAATCAAAATCTCAACAGCTAGTAATACTGAATCTACATAGAAACATTAATATTTCAGTTTCACTAACGAGCGCTTTCACTACTTGTGCTACGTATAAGAAATCCAACCAGCGAAATTCAACAGTCATAAAGTTCCAGTTAGGGCGTGATGTCATGAAGCAGAAATATGAGACAAAATCGAAGAATATTTTATGAGAAAAGATATCAGTGCCAATAATCAACGCTACACGTCAATAGCTGAAGCTACATCCCGAGCAAAGTCGGTTAACAAAATGAAGGCAAATCGATATTCAAGTAATACATAATAAACATAATGAAAACTTATTTGGAAAAATCCGTTGGATTCAACATTGTAAAATGTTGCTATCTATTTGAAACAACCGTCAACTCAACCAAGATGAGATCAAAGGGAGTAATCAACCCGAGCAGGAACCGATAGCTAATCGATAACAAATGAATATCTTAATGTGGTATTATACCAGATTTTGGTATGCTTGTGGTATAAAACCTTGTTTTGATATTATTCAGTTATCGAAATATGTTGTAAAATATCAAATGAATACCAAAATAACAAAATGTGATCGTTCAGTTTTTAGGCAATAACACCTAAAAGAGTTATAGGATTGATAAGACCTTCAAAATAATAAACTATGGTATTCTGGCATCTAAAAAAGCGTCTGTTATCCGTTTGTTATTGTAATAACTAAATTATTTATTAGTTCGTTATTCGTAGAATATTTTTGAGGTATTATTTTTGTTATTTTACCTCTTATGTCAGCCTCACTAATACCATATTTAGGTTGCCAGTTATGCTATTTGCATACCTGAATTTGGTATTAATAAGTTAGTTTTTCCTGCTCGGGAAAATTTCTATCATCAAAACAGCAAATTATGTTTTCAATTTAATCTCTTACTTTGTTCGGGATGCCTTACCATATAGAATTGATGAGCTTTTCCCTTTTCGCATGCATATTCTCGAAGCGCTGTAGGTCCAGCCGGAAATATTCTGGTCATCAGACCGTAAATTTGCGTTTTTATTGTTATAGTTTGTAGCTGTTTTATATGAATGTAGATATAGCGGGGCTTCTAGCAGCGCTTTGAAGTATGCTTCGCATGTCCGTGTTTTACTTTTTCTTGTTCCCGATATGTAGATTTAAATGTGACATCAGTTAGCACGACTGACGCATATCGTACGCAAATGATCGACGCTACATTGCGAATCAAATGTTTTGCGACACCTATACCGTTTTACTTTGTTAATGTGTGTTCACTATACACCGAACCGTGCTAGGGATTTGCTCATCTATCTTGTAAGTGATTTAAGATACATTGGATCTAGAGATCTTTATAATTGTTGGGTTTTTGTTTTTCATGAGTTCAAAATTTCATATTTTTTTAAATAGGGGAAATGGCAGATTCGGCACTTTTTTGCCTATCATCATCAGGGTCAGGGGATGAACGACGTCTTAATGATGCTGTGGAATATGATTTATTTATTTATTTATTTATTTCGTCAAGCAAAAGTAGACTATATTACAATGTTTTACTTACCTACTATGCATTATTTCTATTTCTTCGCAGTGTAGATTATACTGTCGCATCATTCGATTGATGGGGCCATTTTTTGCGTAATTTGTTCTGTGTGAATTTTCTGAGAATAACTCCACCTCCTTCACCATCAGCGCTCATAGACTTCATTTACCCCCTGACTTCTTTATCCCCTGGTAAAGAAGTATCGAAGCCGTCATTCCCTCTATCTGCAAATACAGAAAAAATCTAAGACATAACTAATCATGATACAAATTTTCCTAGGATATCAGAAAAAATTACAATATTTGCAAGGTATTATGGTTTGAGATTTTGAGTGTTTATCCAAGTATGAGATCTCCAAAATCTCTCCAAGTCCTGCAAACCCTAGTAAAAATTATGGTTTTATCACTGTAGACAATGAATATTTTAATAATGCTTCTAACTCCTCTTGTTCCTCCAAAGATCCATACTTTTTCCAGATAGGAACATGGGATCTCAGACTAAAAAAACTTAATTCCGTTTTAAAATTCTTTAATAGATTTTTTTGCAATCAAAAATCAAAAAAATATTACGAGCTACTCAATTCTGTTTTTACGCGATTTTTCATTAACCTCTATTTTTGATCGTGTGATCTCAAATTGCAACCGAATTTAATGCAACCTGTTTTAAAAAATCACAATTAAAGAAGTAAAGAAGAATGATAAAAACGCTGTTCTCATCCTGCATGAGGGCTAAATCGAAACAATTAAATCACGTGAAAACAGAATTGAGTGGATCGTAATTTTTTTTACAGATCTCAAAATCTTGAAAATTGTTTTAGATTCTACAAATTAAAAATGGTATAAATGTTAAAAAATTTAACTTCAGAGTTTAAAAAAATATAATTAACTTTGAAGATTTGCCTAGCGTGGTAGTGTTGTGGTAAGCGTGATTGCCTCTCACCCCAGCAGGCCTGGGTTCAATCCCAATCGGCGCCATCGGGATGTTCTGAGGCATAACATCTCTGATAACGCCTTCCTTCGAAAGGAAAGTAAAGCCGTTGCTCCCCGGTTCATGAGTTGATAGGTCGATAGGTAGGGTCCAGGCGTGGGAGCTGCCTCCCTGGCGTCAGTAGCATTGGTGCTCAGCACGGAAAACAAGATCGACGGAAAACAAAATCAAGAAAAAGTGCTCTTTTAGAACATGATTTAGGCTTGAAGGATGCTTTAAAACTTTAACAAAACTTGTAATGTTGGTGGAAAGTATTTCTGAGGAGAATTCCAAGGAAATTTGGAGCAGAATTCTTTAGAATTTTAGATGAATTCCAAACCACTTCTGAGACGAAATCCAATGTATTTCTTAAGGATATACGGAGGTGCTTCCGAGCAACTATCCAAGGGAATTTTAAAAGAGGATTATGAAGAGAAATTTAGACGATTCCAGTGGCGTCGCCATAACCTCAATCTACCTGTGCACCAACTCTCAAAACGATAAAACAAATCTCAAAATATTGCATGCATTGGATTAATATCAGAAAAAAACTAGAAAATTCTGTGCATTTTGCAATCGATTTGAATATAAATACTGCTCGATATAACGTTCTTAAAGTTTGGTGAACAAGTAAAAAACGACGCCACTGGGCGATTCTTTTAAGATTTATTTAAATTGTAGAGAGAATTGTAGATCCCATAAAACGTTACAAGGCTTTTTTGAAGAAATTTGTCGATAATTATTGCATGTTTTTTATGCAGTGCTGTCAATAAGGTCAAGATCGACTATATAGCCTAAACATACAGTTTGAAAGTCGCCAAAATCTAGTTTTTTTTCTCTGACATACTGGACACTTGACGCTTTTGACAAAATTATTTATCTTCAAAATTCGTTAGCCTACGGTTATTTGGAAAACAAACGCGTTGAAAAAACTGTCAAATATCATACAAGTTTCTATTTTTTTTTTGAAGTTATGCATTTAAACTTCTGCTAAGAGAAAGTACATTTCGAAGAAAATGCTGAAAAATATTTAATAGAGCTGTTTAAGTGTCATATGAGTTATTTTTCACATGGCTTGAAAAGTTACCTAGGATTTTGGAAATTTAATTACTTTTGAGTGTTTGCATGGATTCTATCAAAACAAAATTTATCCTAATATTTTTTGTTGAAACTCCGTCAGCAACTCAACAATTATTAGCAATACTTTCACGATTATTGTTTGAATGTATTAGCACATTGATCACTACCATCTAACTTTTTAACTAATTTCAGCTATTTCAAAAATCTAATGACCATTTCCGGTTAAGGTCATCCCGGGCTTCAACAAGTCATTCACACATTTGTATTGTTATATAGTAAATATACCCACAGCAGGCATCAGCGGTGTCCCATACGGTCAAGTTCAACCAACGGTCGACTCTCCATGCATGATAAATCGTGTTTAGCACGGTAGGTAAGCGTTCCAACAACAAAGTTGAAGACATGTACACCTATTGAAAATCAGTGAAACCCAACATCCAGCGTGTGGCATCAGATGAAATTAAAGACGACAATATGAGTTTCCACATAAACAAGGGAGGGCACGGCTAACTTTGCTGATGTTGTCATAAAGTTAGCTAATTAATCGCTAGGTACCATCCGCATGTTGGTTGAGGTTATGACTGAAATATGTTGAAAATTATCTCAATTATGTATGATTTCGTTGTTGTGAATTTGTTGAAGTAAAGTGAATGTATTGGTAATTTAAAAAAATATTGCTTGAATATCACAGCAGATATGAAACTCCAGATTATTTGAAATAAATTTTTGAGCTGATCAGGAATACTTAAATCAAACTTCAGAGAAAGAGTGATGATATTAAGTACTTAATCACTCAAGGCTTTTACATATTACAGTTTTTAAAAGTTAGGTACAAGTAACAACGCACCGGAGAGATGCACTTCTCACATTAACACTTGAAATTCAGATAAAAATCGATCCTTTCTAGTTCCAATATAGCAGTTCACAACCCATTTATATTCATAATATCCATTCCAATTTGCATGACGTAGTCGATTAACTCCTAGCAGGCAGTAAAGCATGATTAATGATAGAATGCATTTTAATCGCCACTCATTTACATATTGGTTTGCTACCACTACACGCCCCATATGTAACCTAAAAAGCATGGTCGTCACTACTGCGAAAAATAGTTATAAATTAACTTCAGCATGACATTTCCAAAATATGTCTCGAGGATATAAAAATAAATCTAATCCATTTCGAAGCAAACCCGTTACCTCTCGATTTGGTAGACCTTCACCGATGGGAAAATCAATGTACCGGTTTCGGGTGGCCCTAGGTAGATATATCAAATCAGATGAATAAATAGCTCCGACGACGATACGAGGGCACGAGTTGCATCGGATCGGAGCTCAAGGTTTCGACCAGTGGAACGGTTTGTTAATCAGTGGACTAAGATCACAGAATTAATTAACATTGAAAATAAAACAATTGTTCGCTTTCGAGTCAAGTCAAAGTCATTTTTTATTTCATGACAGTCAGTCTAAGCCGGAAAAGAACTGCCTTTAATAGGCAAGTGGCAGGTGAGCGAATGTTTTATGACGAATGAATCACTGTGAACCGGTAACCGGCATATTCTGCAATCTACGTTCACTTGAGCTAGGTATTTGGTCAACAGGGAACTCAATAGCCAGCAGTAACTAATGAAAGGGAAAACTTGTTGCTGCTTAAGTGATTTAATTGTGCACAATTATGCATGACGTGATAGGAAACTTCTGAAGCACGTCACGACCGCTCGCATATTGAAGACAAATAATTATATAAGTTTAACTTATTCTAGGAACTATCGCACACCAGAGAAACACAATACCTTCTGTGAAGCACAGTACAGAATTATTTAATATGCAAACGCGGCCCTCTATTGTGCAAACACTTCAAAAGCCATTTATGATGTATTAGGTGTACTACTGCTTCAAGATGATTGTATGATCCGTCGTGCAGGAGAATAAATTTAATTTACTTAATCAGCTTGTAGGTAATGCAATAAGCAGCTTTATAATACCAATGTTTGAATCTCGAAGAGAATAACCGGGCGTGTAGGTGAATCCGTGACCAAGAACAACGTCGCTGCTACATGTTTCAACAATGAACACCATTACACGAGACCACGATAGATTTGCTGATTGGTAATTACATTATGGAAGCATGTCTACTTTGTGCTTGGCTCTAAGATTTAGCAGAATTTGAGTCCAATGGTTTCAAAGACACGGTACAATTGTCATTCAAAAGCTTATAAAATTACGTGCCTCTTGAATGTGATACCCCGAGTTTTATTTTCTACGAAAATTTAATGGTCTTACCCTGTTCTTCACTGGAAATTCCAATAATTATTAATATTTTTTAACACCGCGAATATTTATAAAGTTTCATTTCAAGCTCAAAGGAAGAGGAGACAACTGGCTTCTTACTCTTTTATCTCTATCTCTATCTCTATCTATCTCTATCTATCTCTATCTCTATCTTACGCACTTCAAATCAGCCAATCATGAGCTGGTTCGCGTTTGACAGAAAAGTGGTACGTTTTCACCCCTGTATTGTTTCCTCATCCTCTTAGATTTCAAGCTACTAGACATAATCAAACGTTTTCTGATTTTAAAATCGTTAAATTATTCACAGCGCGACTTACTTCGATCTGTGATATTGCAAAAAAGTCTGCTAATGGGATGAACATTGAAATATTTAGATGACATTTTGGTGATTATCTCTGTCACCGTCTTTTTATCCAACGATCAAATTCGTGAGAGATCTCTTATTGACAATGACTTTTTCAGTACTGAATCCTGTGTTAGTTAACTATTCTGAGCACCTTCAGTGGTGCAAAGGACCAACGTGAGAGCTTTCCATCCTGGCCGGTTGTTTGCTTTTGCTTTAACCTGGGCCCAGGTTAAAATCCTATCAACGGCTGTTGACTAAATGGATCACTTCATTCGAGCAATTTAAAATCATGTTTCCACTAGAACTTTGCCGTGGAAAATAGGATCTTATTTATGCTGAGCTTGAAACATCTTGAATTGATTGCTTCATTTTCTTAAAATTGCTGGTCGAATCGAATGTCGTCCCAAAACTGCTCGACAATTTGATTAATTTGAAAAATTGCAAAATTGTAACGGTGATGGTATACATTCTTGTCTCACACTTGGACATCCTGAATAGGGTTGAACAAAACTCCGTTCAGGACTCTGCACGTGAAAGCCTCTTACTGTGCTTCGATGAGGTTGGTGATTTTTATCTGAGACTCCCTTGCGCCCAGGACGCCCCACAGATCCTCGTTCGGAATTGAGTCTGTCGAAAGCTTTTTCGTAGTCAAAGAATATCAAATACCAGACATGAAAAAAAAACCGACCGTACAACACGGGTACTGATTTTTTTTTAATACTCCTGTGTTCGGTTTTTGTCCAAATTTAGTCTTAATCTCACCACTACTGACAGCATGGCGCCACCTTTATACGGAAATATTTTATTCTAAAAAAGGTTTCAATTTAGTAAAAATCGACATTTTTCAGTTTTCTGCATATAAATCAGCCACCATGGTGTCAGTCAATCAATTTCCCGCTGCTGTTTGAACCACGAACTGTGAAACCCGTGTGGTATTTTTTCAAATTGAACCAAGCACCGTGGTTGAAATTTCGTGAACCCAACACAAAATTCGAGCACATCGGTTTACGGTATTTGAGCTGCGGTTCAGTTCACGAACTCGAAAACCGGTGCTCGGGTTTTATTTAGAAAACCGAACATCGATGCAAAATAAGAATTCATCTAGTTGGAGCAGCTTAAAGTGAACATTTTATACGATAGATGAGAAGAGAGAAAGCATATAGATTTTAAAGATTCGCAGTGTGAAAATTGTATATAGAAAGTAGAAAGCGAGCAAATGACAATTTTGAGGAAGGTTCGAATCGGGTGGAGCATCCCCTTTACCAAACTCATCCGTTGATGAGGGATAGTGAGGGGGGGGGGGGGTGTAATTGTCCGCCACCTCTGACTAAAGGGATGGTTGCCGATTTGCTGATGTACCTCCAATGGGTGGAAACAGTTCTGTCGATTGTTTAACACTCAAGTCGCCACCTGACGTCAGCATCTAGTCGGATAGGTTTTGCAATTGCAGCTATTGACGTTGACGGCACCGCCCAAAAATTGTCTATTCTAGCAAAGATTGACAGTTTCTTATGGGAATTTTCAGTGGAGTGTAAGGATAGTACGAAGTCCGCCATGTTTCACGCACAGTCTGACGTTTGCTTATGGATTTTACCATTGGAGTAAAGAGCTACAGAGTCGCCGTCAACGCCAATTGTTGCCTCTACCACTGTATGTGCTCCTGTCATTGTCAACTTAACGATCCCGAGGAGATACGGCTAGGGGAGGTGCTTCTACTGTACAGTACTGTACCTTACCTTTCGACCAATGACAATATGATTGATGGTAAGCTCCCATCTAGAGTTATGTACTTTAACTAATCATGTTTTTATTACATCATGCGTGGATTCATCGTTCAAAAAGTTCCACAATATTCGATTTCCAAATATCAAATTCTACAGAAATGTGTTAGGTGCGAACACCATTAGGCATTAGACTAACATTTTAATAGATGTTCCTTGCTAATGTTAATGACCAGTACTATCATACCTAAGTCATAACCATTTTGAAATCCGGGAGACGAACCAGCCCAGGGCTGAAAGTCTCCTTAATAAAGATATAAAAAAAAATTGAGAACATCTAATTTTGCATTGCAAATGCTATGTTAAATTAGACGAAGTATACGTTGTATCCAAGGCCCGCGGACACAAAATATATACAGTATAGATCACGTAACATAATAGCCCGAATGTTTATAAGGCCGAATGGTCGTCAGACTCAATGGTTAATATGCTGAATAATATTTTCGGGATTTCACGACAAATGACAAATTTTCGAAACTTCGCAGAAACAAAGAAATATTTAAGATCAAATAAATTTTGGAGAAATCTCCCAGCTTACCCAGACGTAAACAAATTTTGGAAAGCTTTCAGACATAGTGATGTATTTCAGACTTGCTAAATTTCAATTATATATAGACTCGGGTTTAGAAAAAAATAAATAGAGAGTGTTCCGTCTGTTTTAATTTTTTTCGGAATAGAAGAAATGAAGATTCAGGTTTGTTGACCATTGTACCATTGTGAGTGAATCACTCATTTATTGTTTTCATATGTGAGAATTACTTAATGTGGTGTCACGTAAAATTGACAGAAAACGAAAAAGAGTGACTCTATGTTAATTTTGACGTAACTATAACGTGTGAATTATTTTGAGTGTCGATGTTATGGCAATATATATGTTCTAACCGGGTAAAGAAATAAATTTGGTAAAGAAAGGAAAAAATATAAAAAAAATTCAATATAGAGCTAATTAGAGGAGCATTACCGCTAAAAACTTGGGCACTTATCCTATGTGGTTTTGATATTTCCCAAAGATCCAGAATCTTGGAATTATTTTCCAAGTTCTAAATTTTAAATATCTTCCATGTCCTTTTCTCAGCAAATGTTTCAAAGCACCAGTGTTGAAGATTGTTTCATAACATTCGTATAGTTTTTTTTTTAATAACCTCCAGAAATAGATAATCGAATTACTTATATCTTTTTTTCAAATGGTGCGTATGTACTAAAACTGTAGACAACGGCACAAATTTGGTATGTAGTTGTCAAATGATCGTACAAAAATTAACCACATGATGCAACTAAAACAAACAAAAATTGAGCAAACCCATATCGGATTTTTTATGCAATCGGGATCGTAGGTGTGCTACTTCTTGTCATCTTATCCAATACTTTCTTGCGTAATGCCTGTTGAGTTAAAGCTACCCGATCTTCAAAATTGGATACAATGCAAGTAACCGTCCTTTTCTGTTCGTTTGCTCGCACATCTTAATTGGCCAATATTATTAAATACAGTAATGACCCGATTTTGTCGATTCCAAATCTTTCTCATTCATTTTCAAAATGGATGGTTAAGGTATACTTTGGTGCAGTAAGGAGACTGATAAAATCGTGTCATTGCTGTATAACAACTGCGCAATGCTGTAAACCAGTTTCTTCGGCTCCTTTCGCTCTCGATACGTGCGTCTTTTGTACACCAATAATTGCATAATCTCCTCGTGTTGCTCGTTATGGCTTTGGGCGTTCGCAAAACGGATCCTACGTGGGCTTTGGTGACGATATTTATCAAGCGTCTCTATATAGGTGCAAGCGTGGTGATCTTTCAAAGCAGGAACGGACATCATGTAGGTCACCCTGTCTGCTCGGTTTCTTAAACTGGAAGTCATAATTCGCAGTGTCCTGTATAGTAGCCTGTTAGTAGAGATGCTCAAATGTACCACGTTGATAACCTAGATTTTTTTATATAACTTCATTTTTATTGCAGATCACCTGAACTAATTTAACATTTTATTTTGTTATCAATAGATTTCCCGGGAATGTGCTTCGCTTCAACTCGTTGCGCCACCATCGAACCAGGCAAGTCGTGGGATCTTGCTCCATTCTGTGGACGCTCGACCTGCGTAGTATCGGAGACCAATCAATCTCAGTAAGTGATCCTCAACTCTCGAACCCATCACCCATAAGCTAACGTTTCTTCCTTTATCCTTCCCATTCTAGGCTGTTGGAATTGGTTGAGGATTGCGGACCACTGCCACTGGCCAACGACAAGTGTAAGTTGGATACTGACAAGACCAACAAAACCGCTCCATTCCCATATTGCTGCCCCAAGTTCACCTGCGAGCCAGGCGTGAAACTGGAATACCCAGACGCCAAAGCCCCGGAATCCGATGCAGAAGAGAAGAAAAATTAAGTTCAAACTCCTGAAATGAGAAAGACCCCAACATGAGAACAACAAAATAATAGAGTATTAAACACCCAACCTCAAACGTATGTTTCGGTGTACTTCCATTTTTGTACCGATATTAGACGTAGACTATTAAGGCTAATCTAAAGAAATGGCAGAAAAGTGTATTATCGAACAAGGAACACACCATATACCTATTAGTCAAGTATGTGATATTAGAAATATGTATTTATCTGAAAAGTACTATTTTAAAAACACAATGTTTCGTTACCATTCCAACTGTTGGCGTGAAGATAGTGCTGATTGCAGATTTTCACCGGAAGGACAAATTGATCATAGTCGAGCAGTTTTTTTTTTCGATGTCGCTAATACTTAATTTTGTTATGTCACATGAAAAAAGTACAGATGTTTTATGAATAAAGTTCTCATTTTTCAGTACATTTTAATGGAATTTTGTTTAGAGAACATCCCCGGAAGGAGCATCAGCTCAACATTCCATTGATTTCAGGTCCCCGGATGCATTGTGTAATTTATCTAAAAGTCCTACTTTTGATCCTTGGCGCCACTCACATTCACAGCCGCACTAAAACATAATACCAACCGGTGGAAACTAACGATTTTAAATTGACTCACTACTTGACTAGCCTATTGGTCCTTATAAGAGACCCCATTCTAGTCTAAATTCTAGTACTACACTATGTTTGTTTTGATTCGCTATGAAAGTTTGACAGATAAAATGAGGGGCTCGTGGATTTTCCTATGTTTCGAGGGGTGCATCGATTAGCTTGGGACCAAAGAGAGTACCAGAGCTAAGCCAAAAAGTTGAGCACGTTTCTTCGGGACCTTCTAGTATTAGAGTTACCCTATTCTTAGAAGGTCCCGAAGAAACGTGCTCAACTTTTTGGCTCAGCTCTGGTACTATCTTCCGTCCCAAGCTAATCGATACACTCCTCGAAACAAAGGAAAATCCACGAACCCCTCATTTTATCTGTCAAACTTTCATAGCGAATCAAAACCGAAGAGGAAGGGGAGACAATACGAGGGCGAAAACGAACCACTTTTCTGTCAAACGCGGACCAGCTCGTGATTGGCCGATTTGAAGTGCGTAAGATAGAGATAGAGATAGAGATAAAAGAGTAAGAAGCCAGTTGGCTCCTCTTCCTCTTAGATCAAAACAAACATAGTGTAGTACTAGATATTCGATTATAATGGGGTACGCTTATAGATTTACTTGGGACCAATAGGCTAGTCAAGTAGTGAGTCAATTTAAAATCGTTAGTTTCCACCAGTTGATAGTACTGAATGATACTCGTTAATAGTTGGACCTATCCCGAACGTAGAACCAGCATAAACAATAACCATAAAGCGCCCATTACACATGTCAATATATTGACAAACATCGTATTGTCAATTTTTCTTACAATATTATCAATACATAAATATTGACAACATTAATGACAACACGCTAAAGTGCTCGTTACACGGGTCAATATATTGACAGTAAATTGAAATACTGACAATATTATTGAAATTGTAATATTGATGATGATGGATTGATGACGAGTATTGTTGAAAACTGATTTTCATTTCACTTTGTCAATATTCTTCCCCTACCCAAGAGGAGGGAGAACGTATGTCATTTAGATGGACTGACTAACACAGTACCTTCGCGCATGCAGCGAGGCATGCAGTGTTGCCATTTGTTTTAATCTTCGTTTGTGATTTAAAATCAATTTCAAACTAAATAAAAAATGTATCTTTTTACACTCATCAATCCCCCAGGCTTCGTTTATATGGATGTACATTTTCTACAAAATCACAAGCATAATCATGTTATTTTTTTTACTTTAAAATAAAATAAATACTATCAGCGTTTCACATCCCAAGAAACATTGCAAGTTTTATCACTGTTTTAAAGCATGCTACAAGTCTAATTCATAGTCTACAAAACCCCCATAAAACCCTAATTGTTACTTGGGATACCTACCAGTAACGAAAATTAATTATTGTATGCATGATTTTCATTTCTGGTTATTTACCAAAACATCAGCATGATAGTTTCTATTTGGGAAACTGCGTAGCGTGAACGTGGGTTATTCCCGAGGTTATTCCACACGTGTAGTTATTCCGCGCACTCGGTAATCGATTTGATTAAATTCGATTAATTTGGAAGTACATGTCATGTTATCTGTTGTCCTGTGTATTTTCTGAGTCCTGTCAAACAGTTACAACATTTGGTAAACCAATTTGGTATTTGAATGACGAGTCCGCGGAATTACAGCTCACGCAGAATAACCCACGTTCATGGTATATCCAATGTTAATAAATAAACTATATGTGTGGCCATTAATACAGTTCATATGATATATTTTCTTGCACGTCTTCTGGTCATTAGTTGACTAATCATCAATAGTAATTTTCCAGAAAGTATAAGAGAATTTTCATCACGATAAAACTAGTGTATCATTATATGTATGGGTAACATTAGGTAAACATTATTGTTCGAACGAAACAGGAGAGTTCAGTGATATCAAAAATAAAATTGGATGCTATAATTAATCACCTAGTTCTTATATCATTATGAGAACATAATAATAGGCCTGGAATAGATTATTATTTAACACTATTTATTCTAAAAATCCTGAAAATTAATTTAAAATGTGCAAGTATAAGTAAACGTTGGGTGAAAATTGGTTTCTATATATGTCCAGGACTCCGCTGTTTGGTAATTTTTGAACTACGGAACTGTTCGGTAAAAGTTTAAAAATCAGTGAAAATTTTTAAAAATTTAGAAATTCATTGCAAAAATGTACGGCCTAGTTAACTCCATTTAATGATACCAATCAAATTTGTCGATTTTATTGATTTCCTTCGAGTAACGGTCATTTGAAATTTTTTTCCAATTTTTGCAGCTGTTCAAAAACCCGGCAAATTTTAACGACTTCGGTGATCCGAATTCAGTGTGTAGCTAGTATTTTCAATACGTACGGGTCCAGCAATCTTTTCTGTTTGGACCCGAATGCAAACTTTAACTCTAACACTTTCGTTCGCTGATCTATATTTCTTGTGTGGGGAAATTGAGACAAGTAATATTGACTTTAATAAACTGACGGGGCCTCCCTTAGCTCAGTCGGTAAAGGCGCAGCTACAAAGCAAGACCATGCTGGAGGTGGCTGGGTTCGATTCCCGGTCCGGTCTAGGAATTTTTCGGGTTGGAAAATTTCTCGACTTCCCTGGGCATAGAGTATGATTGTACCTGCCACACAATTATACTAATGCATAAATGGTACAGGCATCGAAAGCTCTCAATTAATAACTGTGGAAGTGCATCTAGAACACTAAGTTGAGAGCACGCAATAAGCTAATAATGCCATACGCAATAAGCTTGAAATGCGAAGAAGAAGAAGAAATTGAGGTAAAAAGGCTTCTAAAGTATTGCCATTAATGTTGTCAATATTCGAATATTCGAATTGATGGCAAAATTGACGGTTTTTTGTCAATACTTCCTGAGTATTGACAAAGTGAAATTAAAATCAACTTTTCGTCAATACTTGGCACCAATCATCATCTTCAATATCACCTTTTCAATAATATTGTCAGTATGTCAATTTATTGTCAATATATTGATATGTGTAATGGGCACTTAAGAAGCGCCTAACCACCAATTCAGGATATCATCCCAACTATATAATGTATGGTCGCATCATCTATGACATCGTTTGTGTATGGTACCCGTTTATTAGGGAATGCTTACCCAATGAACTCAAAAAAGTTCACATGTCTGATCGAAGTGTTTAAACAGTTGCTTTTTCTAATGTACAATCACATTTTTGTATAGTCGAGTATTAGTACAATACACAGAAGAAGTCTGCACCTTGTAGACGAAATACGCGTATCTGTCAAGGATAAGCAAATAAGGTAGTGGAATTAAATGGAAATTACTAATCCTTCTCTCTCTCTCTTCTATGAATATTAAAAGGGAATATTCTCTTCTATGAATATTGAAAGGAAATATTCCCCTCTGTAAATATATAATATAGAAGAAAATGATCCCTTCTTCGAATATTAATAATGAAGAAAATATTTCCTTAGCGGCGCTAGTGGTGTAGTGGTAAGCACGACTGCCTCTCACTCCAAAGGGCCTGGGTTCAATCCCAGTCGGCGCCGTCGGGATTTTCTGAGGCATAAAATCTCTGATCACGGAAGTAAAGCCCGGTTCATGAGTTAATGAGTCGATAGATAGCGTCCACCAGGTGTAAGAGCTGTCTCCCTGGTGTCGTCGGTAGCATTGATACTCAGTACGGAAAACAAGATCGACGGAAAACAAATCAAGGAAAAAATACATTTCCTTCTTCGAATATAATGCACTACACGGATACGAATTTTGTACATTTAATTCAAAAATATAAATGTGCTTTCTCTAAACAGATGAATTATTCAAAGTAAAGTGAAAACATGTTGAAAACAAAAATATTTATGATTGAATTAAATTCAAACTTGTTTATTTCAACAATATAGAATTCAATCATATTTGATTATTGATTAAAAACATATATTTTTGTTTCAACAGAAAATATTTTTCAATCAAAACTATTTGTATTGATTTTTAACGACACTGTTTTTGGGGCGTACCCGCGGTAATTTCATAACAAATTACCGCGGGTACTCCCCAAAAAAGTGTCGTTAAAAATCAATACAAATATTTTTGATTGAAAATAACCTACCTATTGTAGCATAACCTACACGGTAATGACCACAAACTTAAATATGAGTATAGTTTACCAATAATCGGACAAAACGCACAAGCTCATAATGTGAGTAACTGCGTGTATCAAATATAAATAAATTTTAGCTTTTTATTATTGAATTTTATTTATTTTTCGGTAAAATTTATCAATAATGCTAAATTCGGGTAAATAATTCTTAGCGTGTCCTGCCTTCTTCCTCCCTTGTTTACATTCGGCTCCAACTACTGGATTGCACGCTAACTTGAAAGTACCCATTTAATGAGTATCTTATACTCGTTTTTTGAACCCATACAAAATTGTCAAAAAATGGGTATTTTGAAAAAAAAAATCATTTTAAAAATGTCTTCTTGCAATAAAAATGGGTACCTACATTATTATTATTTTGCATTTCGGAGACATGTCGAAAAAATGGTAGATCTTATACCAGTAACGCACTACGAAAATGTGATCCACCGACGTTACTGGTTTGAAATGAAAAAAAAAATGCCAAAAGGAACGAACACACTTTTCAGAAAGTTCTCATTTTGATAGAAGTTGGAATTGCTGGAAGATTCCGCAGCATTATTTTTCTGGAAAGTTTGCTCATCGTTCATCAAGTTGAAAATCAGCAAAACATTCTATATATTCTATAAGTACTAAGATAGCATCCATTGATTACGTCACGCTCTAAAGGGGAGAGGGGGTTACAAATGTGTGACAAGCAATGTATTAGGATAGAACAAACGTGACGAAAGGCGGGAGAGGGGGTTGATTTTTCATGTACTTCATGCATGCTCCCTAAGCATAAAAATCTTATGCAAGAAAATTTTACAGTAGGGGAAAGTTGGGCAGCTTGGCCACATTAAGGAAATCATCACTAAGTATGCCAAATTCAGTGGAAAATTCGAAAGATTTACATCATGAATACTAATTGAATACTTTTGATTCTTATGAAAGAAGATTTAAAAAATGTTCGTCTTTTAACCGAAATAAAATTGTTGGGGTAAAATGAACACCCTATCCGGGTGGTATGAGGCTTTATGAATGGTCAACAATGAATAGTTTAAAATAAACTAAATTAAAGAAGCATTTTTTTCTGTAGAATAAATTAAATATAAGAAGTACTGCTTATATATCATCAAATTTTGTGAATGATTGAGTTGCTACAAAGCAGCTGCTTCAAACCGTGATTTCTAGGCACGTATAGAACATTTTTCACGAAGCAACCAAGTTGCTACATTTTTTAGTTGAAAAATACGCCATTTTTAAAAGTTATTTAAATGAGTAGCAAAAAAGGCTCTCATATTGGCGTACCAAAAAATTGTCCAAAATATATAAAAACTTTTTCGAAGGCATCATTTACGGTTTAAGCGCAAAAAATTGTGTCTTCCTGAATACCGCTTTCCGACCATTGTGCAAATGTAAAAAAGTGTTAAGAATTACTGTTCGGATGAGGAAAGATCTCCGGAGTTTATTTGCTAAGCCAAAGTTTATAGTCGCTAAACTGGGCTAGAACTACCGATTTGGTTTATTGAACTTAATAGTATTCTATTTTTATAACAAATGACTGGCGTCCAATCTGCGTAAAATAGTGCTGTAACGAAGTAATACAAACCATCCTTTTTAATTCTGTTGCGTAGCTTTCCCTTTCCTTGGTCTCTCAGTCCATGGCGCCCGAGATAAGTAGGTATCCGTAGCAAGGCCCTTCGAATTTGTTGGTTGACTTTTGTTTTTAGAACGGTAGTTTCAATTTTCTTGGGAGCTATTCTTTTAAATAAATTCATAACCTATTCCAAACTGGAAACCTTTTTTCACGCGATCGCCTGCTTCGAATGACAGTGGGTGGCAGTAGTTGAATTCGATACGTGCCTTCTGGCCTATCCTAAATGCAAGACCCGCACCAGCAGTGCTACGTAGTTTGTCTGCAACATCATTAGTTCAAAATATGTTTGATCATAAGTCATAATTTTCATTTGATATTAACCTGTTGTAAAAGCATTGCAGGTTCCAAAGTTGTAGAATAAATGCGTCCTGAATAGATCTCCAAAGCCACCGAAGTATCTACTAAAAGGCAGGGGACTCCACACATGAATTCCGGACGCCCAGTACGACTAATGAATGTACGTGAAAATTAGTTCAGGAGAGTTTTGCAGTAATAATTTCTATCATACCTGACATCCAGCGGCAACACCATCCCTATAAGGACCGGCACCGGCGATTTCAAAACCTCGCAATGACTGTGGTCCACCAGGGAAGAACAGCTGATTGATGGGGACGGCTTCTTTACGTTTATCATTTATCAGCATTCCGATTCTTCCACACATTTGCATCGAGATTCCGGCAAATAGTGGCACATTTAGCTCACAATGCAAGTCACTTTTCACAATACCCAACTGGGTGAGCGAACTACCCATCAGTTCGTTGGTAGTTTTTATGAACACTCCATTTGTAGGGAACACATTGCTATCGCGACCTTCATAGACACCTATATAACGAGCAATAGCCGCCAACTTGGGACCACAGTTTTCCCGGATGAAGAATGGAGTCTGCTTATCTAAAGCGAAAATTTCCTTCATACCAACTTCGTATTGCAGACTGTTGCTCAGTCCAAACGGCAGCATGAACGAGAAATCCAAAAGCAATCCTGTTTCATCGGTGCGAAACTTGGACCACGGTGCAGGCGATGAGTGTTTGAAAACCGAAATGGACGTTCTGTGGTAGAAATTACAGGGTGGCATTTTAAGTTTTTAAGGTACATCTCTTCCTGGTATATAAGAAGGAGCGAAATCTACGATTTTACTTACTCTGGACTGTAATCTCCAACCACCGTATGGTAGTACGGTTTCGTAAACCTCAGATTAAGTACGCTGCTTCTAACATAGCTGTAACTGTAGTTTAAACTAAGCCTTTCGCCACGTCCAAAAATGTTTGGCGACGTAAGTTCTAAAAATAACTATGCTTACATAGAATTCTATGCAGATACATTTTGCAAATAAATACCTGCAGTTGCAGCTCCGTCGTTTTGGCCCAGCTCGGTGCCTATGCTTCCAGTAATGCGAGAAAGTTCATCTCCCTTAAATGTAACCTCATATCCATTTTTGGTCGCACCTTCCCCTTTGCTGGTATCAATGTGAATCTTCAAATTCTTGAAAATGCCCAACTGCATAAGGTTATCCTTGGCACTATCAAAACAATTCGTTATATTTATTTAGTGTAAATTAATAAAACTTAAAAAACATACGTTGTTGTCTCCAAAATAACATCCTGGAAATTGCTTGCTGTGAACAGGCTCCTAATCGCTCGCTGAATGTAATCATTTTGAGTTCTGCTGAGGCCACTAACATTTACACGATCAACACGGGCTTTGTATCGCGTAAAGTCGATATCACCTTTCCGAGTAGATTCTGCATCAGGCTCCTGAAGCAAGATTCAAGATAGAAATCACGCTCAGCCGGAACATTTGATTACACCAAAAACCTCACCTTTGATTTGCCGCTTCCCATCTGTAATCCTTTAGATCGTTATGTAATATATTTTTAGAAAAATACAACACTTCCTATCTGTTTAGGTGGCGAGTGATGTCAGCTGCTATTTGTTGTTCGCTTTTACAAGAAAAACATTAAATTTAACACCCAATTTATCCCATGAAGATCAGAAAATAGTCTACGACACGCACTCTTATTCCTATTTGGGTATCGTTGCAAAGGAAATTGTGAACGAATTTTGACGTTTCAGCCGCACTGGTGTTATTTTTGTTGTATAGTTTGACACAAGCAAGGTAACTACAAGAAGAGGTTAACAAGTTGACTTAAATAAAGGCCAGCCGTCACTCGTTAGACATGCAATATGCAAGATTTGCAACATTTTAACGGAGCACGCCAAAATGTTGCAAATCTGCCCGCATAAACGCGAACCATAAATTGACCTTACCTAAAATGGTTAAAAATTGTTTATAATCCCTGCTGAACTTTAACTGAAATGGTTATTGAACTTTACTTGAACGTTTAATGATAAAGTTTCAACCTTATGTATTATGGTTTTTTGGAACTGGACCTTACAAGTAATGGGTTGTTAAGAACCATTACCATTCAAAATTCTTGTTTTCTCCAAGTTGGCTACATATAGGTGTTCTAATGTGTCAAATTCATGATTTATCCATGTTGGATTTTTGTATGGGACAGCGACCGAGTTTGTTTACAATTTGCTCTAAAACCGCACTTTCCCCCCCCCCCCCCCCCGCGACCTCCTCGCCTATATAGTGACAAAGCTGTATCACCATTTATATACCCACCATGGTTTTCTCCATACATTTTCAGAAAGAGAACTATATATAAGTAGAGTCGGTGTATAATGAGTCACGCCAAGAGTGAAGCCAAGTCTACCTATTGAACTGTCAAATCGGCTACCTATCGTGCAAAGTAAATAAACATTACGATGCTACGAAAGGTCCAAGAAAGGTATTGCAATGAAATATAAAATAAAATTGAAGAAATCATCATAAACACGCAGCGAGCATTAAATGGTGATGGGATACGTTTGGTTTTGATCAGTAATGAGAATTTCTACTATTTTTTGATAAGATAATTTGATAAAATCACTGATATTATGATTCACTACAGCCGTTATTTTTGGTTTTTGCTTTTGGTTTTGCTAGTTGATGTAGAAGTCCTCTGTTGCCAAGTGAAAAGAAAGGGAATCCTTCGGAAACCGTGATGCGAGTTCAACTGTTTTTCTCTTGGCGTGACTCATTATACACCGACTCTATATATAAGAACGTTTTTACTTATGATTTGAGAACATTAATGGTAATGGTTATGGTAGTCAGTAAGGTCCATTAATGGTTTTGTATTATCGCTCAACTTTACGTGGAAAATATATTTTTTTTTGCAAATACCAGCATTTGCAGTAATACAAAACTTAAACCACAAACGAAGTGACAGACGACTTACTGGCGAAGAAATCCATTTAAATAATGTGGTTCACTGTAATAGAATTTTCTTGGAAGCTTGTGCCATCATCCACCAGATGGGTTAGTTTTTTTGTTTTGATTTGAACAAAGTTGATTTTGTGTACAATGATTCTTTGACAGTGTGCAAAGAGTGCGTATCATTTTGTCATTTTTTTAAGCATTTCAGTTTTGAGTAGAGTGAGTGAGATAGAACCAAAACATTCTAATACATTTGGTGAAAATGGTAGTACAATCCAGTAGTAGTGTTGCCATGTGGTACAATCCAGTAGTAGTGGTGTTGCCATGTGGTACACTGAAAAATTGAAATAGCAGGTTAGTCACCAAAGTTTTCGAGCCGCTCCGTCTGTCACTTCGTTTGTGCTAATAGTACGTTCAGACTACAGAGTTATAACATGTTATAGCGCTATCTTGATTGTGGTTTCTGTGTTGCAATTAATTGACAACCGTTATAACATGTTATAACTACTCAGTCTGGCCAGCGTTTAACCTGCTATTGCAATTTTTCAGTGTACCACATGGCAACACCATTACTACTGGATTGTACGTAGTAGTGTTGCCATGTGGTACAATTTACCTCTATGCTACTACTAGATTGAACTAGCATTTTCACCAAATGTACTAGAATGTTTTGGTTCTATCTCTTTCACTCTACTCAAAACTGAAATGCATAAAAAAATGACAAAATGATACGCACTCTTTGCACACTGTCAAAGAATCATTGTACACAAAATCAACTTTGTTCAAATCAAAACAAAAAAAACTAATCCATCTGGTGGATGATGGCACAAGCTTCCAAGAAAATTCTATTACAGTGAACCACTTCGTTTGTGCTATTAGTCACCAAAGTTTTCGAGCCGCTCCGTCTGTCACTTCGTTTGTGACTTAAACTATACTTTTGAATTATTGAGTTTTTTTATTGTTCAATAAACATATATGATCAAATTATGGCTACCCGCTTTCCAATGACAGTGTTCTGTGGCTTTTGCTCTAATACCCCGGACAGACTATAGCTTATATCATGTAATATAGGCTGTCTTGCAATGAGCACTCATACATAGGATTTCCAGTGAAAACTAGATGTATGAGTGCTCATTGCAAGACAATCTATATTACATGATATAAGCCATAGTCTGTACGGGGTATAATTTTGCCTTTGCTGCTGATAATCCTGTGAACATGTTGAAGGGTCTATAATTCAAAATCTTTGAGAAGTAATATATTTCACCTAAAGTAACACTGGATGATCCAAAATGTCTAAACCACTCACGGAAAGCTAAAAGCGGAAGCCAATTTCAGGGACAGGGAGAAGCCAGTGGAAGCTATGTTTAGGAAGTGGATTGATAAGATACTACTGCTGCTGCTGCTGCTGCAGCTCAGCAGTTCCATGTCACATGCCATTTTACATATTTGGTTCCCTAGTTTTGTACACGATTAACACTTGAAAAGGGCTTATGCAAACATGATACGCATCAATAGAAAAACATATATCTCGCGAACGATTTGTTTGATCGAGATGGTGTTTTCGGCGAGGTTGCGGACAAGAATTGTGCCTTTAAAAAAAATATACACTGTAAATAACTATTTTATTAAAAAAAATCAAAATTATAAAATTGAATTAAAATTACTAAAATTGCAGTTTTTTATACAGGGTGTTTGGTTCCGGGATTTACATATTTTCAGGGTAGATGGGGCTCCTAAAGTTATGAAAAAATCCCCATGAAACATAGGGTCGGAAATGACTGCTAAGTGAGTTATTCATCATTCTATGTTTTTTTGACGTAGGACTACGTCTTTGATTTCTATATGGGGGTACACTTTGTGAAAACCGAAAATGGAACATGTAACAAATTAAGAAAGATTTTGAAGGTTAATAAATCAGCTGCCCCTGGTCCAATTTCAATAATTTAATCGCCAATCGATCAGAAATATGGCTACGCATTGATATCAATGTTTCGAATGTTGGTTTTCAACAAGAAACTATTGAAAAACTGGTAAATGTCCAGCATTGTCCAAAAGCGCCGAATTAACTAACAAAACCACCAATTACCTACATGCATATGATGCTTCCCCAGCACAGTCGTCGTAGAGTAGTAAGTAGACGAAACACGTTAAAGTGGTATTCGCCTCCGATCCTCGGGCGCGTGCGAATAGGAAGGATGGCATTGCGTAATATTTTGCACACTCATCACTATATACTGGTGCATCGCAACTAATGCGAACGCTCATCACCTGTTCTACAGACAACCAGTTCTGCCGGTACCATATTTTCTCACTTCTCATTGGTTACTGTGTATAGCTAATAGGAAGCGAGAAAATATGGTACCGGCAGATATAATGTATATAAGAGGTAGCTAACTGCGCCTTCGCATTAGTTACGGTGACCGATCACGTTTGTCATAGTGGTCTTTGGTTTTTTGTTCATGATTCCGTTATAAAAAATCTGGGACTTTGAACAGTTATCTGAAGTCAATGAATTGGAAAATTGGTAACTACACTGCAATGCTTATTTCTGTTTGCAAACTTTGTAAACATATCAAACAGAAATGAATAAATAGTGTATTACTGAATTATAAGTGGGGATGGGTGGCATTCATTAGCCTGAGAATACCCTCCAGATGCTAGCCTCTTCACCAACCATACATCAGTACACACTTATCGAGTCAGTAATTTTTACCGAGTTTTTGAATTGCAGAACTCTTCGGTAAAAATTAAAAAATCTTTAAAAAATTCAAAGTTGAGAAATGTGTTACCAAATTTTACAGACTAACTTCTGTTAACCCCGTGTAATGATGAAAAATAAAAAAAAAATCGATTCATTTGAATTTTAACCGAGTCACTAAACTAAAAATCCAGTAAAAATACTAACTCCTGTAAAAAATCTAAGTGTGTATACAGAAGCAGCGGAGCTCCACACTCCTCCATCGAAACAGCACCGCAGCTGAGCTGCGAGTGCTATGAAATAAAAAGGACATCGACTTATTACCACTACCTACTTCTCTCCCTTCCGCTCTCAGAATTCGCCAATTCGGTGTCTCTCGTTGTGCTTTCTGTTGAGACTGAGCAATATTCGATACCACGAAACATCTCCGCAGTTATGTTTTCTTTCGGCGCAGGAGATGTGCGGTAATCAAAAGTTAAGAATGTAGCTAAACATCTACAATAACATTCTACCAAATTTTCATGTGCGTAGTCCACTGCAACAGCCGAACGTACGAATGAATAGGGTGACTATAGCGCATTTTAAGAAAACGTCACAAGTTTTTATGGCTGTTTTAAATCAATAATTACGAAGAAACCATAAAGCCTACAAGGTTACTACCAAAGACACAAATCTAGGGAACTGTATGGAGAATGTTTTGTAGAACAACTAAATAAACAGAAATGAAAATTTTCAACTTAAAAACACTAAAATGTATGAAATTTCACCAGTTTTTTCGGTACTTTCAACATACTTTTCAATTTTAATGTATGATAATTAACTTTAATCGAGTTCTTTTCTAGACAGCATTGATAGCTAAGACTTTAATCTTTCATTTGGTATGTTGAAATCAGAAAACCACATTAAGATTAAAAAAATATAGCTAACCAAAGTTGGCAATACAAAAAAAAACATAAAATGTTGAATAACTCACTTAGCAGTCATTTCCGACCCTATGTTTCATGGGATTTTTTTCATAACTTTAGGAGCCCTATCTATCTTAAAAATATGTAAAACCCGGAACCAAACACCCTGTATATTTTTATATTTATTTTGAAGTTTAGATAAAGTGCTACTCACTGACAATGTGTATTTGCTGAGCAATTCATAAAACAAAAAATTTAAGAATTATTGAAAAAAGTGCTATTTTCCCAAATAATACCTTGAGTAATCGAATATCTTTGAAATAGTGTTAATATTATAACACATTAAATTTACAACAAAAAAGCTCTTGGTAAATTGCTCAAAGTTATTAATTTCAAGATACTCGTAGGCTAAAATTCACTAATCGCATAATTTGAGTATTTTTTGCCCTTTGTTATTCGTGAGTGCCCAATCTTGGAAATATGTTTAACGAAAAGCCCAATTAAAATTAAAATTAATTACTTAATAATGATTATTTTTAGACCATCCTGAAGTTCACAAATGCAAAATCGACCATTTTATTTTGTTTGTCCGTAGGAGACAATTTTAAAGAACACGTGATCCTGCCATGAAAGTTATCTGGCGGGATTTGCAAAAACAAATTAAAAAGCGATTCTCTGCCCTGAGAACAAAACTTTTGAAAATTATGTTTCTAAATTAGACCCGAGTTCCAAACCCTTTTGGAAACTCACAAAAATTTTGAAAAAAACCTCAAAAGCCAATTCCAGCGCTTAAAGAAGGTGGTAAAATTTTGATCACAAATTTGGAAAAAGCTCAGAAACTTGCTAAGCAATTCGAGAGTTCCCATAATTTCAGTTTGGGTCTTACTAGTCCTATTGAGAATCAGGTTGCTCGGGATTTTCTGAATATTTTCTCTCGGGA
The DNA here is from genome assembly GCF_037179485.1 of Ochlerotatus camptorhynchus. NCBI lineage: Eukaryota > Metazoa > Arthropoda > Insecta > Diptera > Culicidae > Ochlerotatus > Ochlerotatus camptorhynchus. The sequence goes on along the minus strand of NW_027040791.1, from coordinate 264,043 downwards.
AAATATTTTTGATGATTCCTGGGGGACTGATTTGGACGAAGTAAGGTCTATAACTAAAAAAATTCAAAATATGAAAGCTCCAGGTGATGATGGAATTTTCTATATCCTCATCAAAAAACTCCCAGAGAGTACCTTGTCTTTCTTGGTAAAATTATTTAACAGATGTTTCCATTTGGCATACTTTCCTGATAAATGGAAAAATGCAAAAGTTGTTCCAATTTTGAAGCCGGATAAAAATGCAGCTGAAGCTTCTAGCTACCGTCCAATAAGTTTGCTTTCTTCAATAAGTAAACTTTTTGAAAAGATAATTTTGAATAGAATGATGCTTCACATCAATACGAACTCAATTTTTGCAGATGAGCAGTTTGGATTTCGCCATGGGCCTTCAACTACTCATCATTTCTTAAGAGTTACCAATTTAATTCGTTCAAACAAATCTGAAGGCCACTCAACTGGAGTTGCTCTTCTAGACATAGAAAAAGCATTCGACAGTGTTTGGCATGAAGGTTTGATTGCTAAATTGAAAAAGTTTAATTTTCCACTTTACATTATGAAATTAGTTCAAAATTATTTAACTGACAGAACTCTGCAGGTAAATTATCAAAATTCCAAATCTAATCGACTACCTGTTAGAGCAGGAGTTCCTCAGGGTAGCATTCTTGGGCCTATATTGTATAACATTTTCACTTCGGACCTCTCTGATTTGCCTCAGGGTTGCCACAAATCTTTGTTCGCTGATGACACAGGCATTTCCGCTTAAGGAAGAAGTCTTCGTGTTATTTGCAGCAGACTGCAGAAAAGTTTAGATATTTTCTCTTCTTACTTACAAAAATGGAAGATTTCTCCCAACGCTTCCAAAACTCAACTTATAATATTCCAACATAAGCCTAGAGCTTCCTTTTTGAAACCTAGTAGTAGTCACATAGTCACTATGAACGGAGTTCCAATTTCCTGGTCAAACCAAGTGAAATATCTTGGATTAGTACTTGACCAAAAATTAACTTTTAAAGATCACATTGAGGGCATTGAAGCCAAATGTAACAAATATATAAAATGTTTGTATCCTCTTATAAACAGGAAATTCAAACTGTGTTTAGACCGGCCATTCTTTACGCTGTGCCAATATGAACAAAATTCTGAAGATGATTTTGAAGTTGCCTCCCTGGTACAGTACTACCATAGAGGTAACTCTAAGACCACTGGGTCCCGAAGAAAATCACTATTATTTTTGGCTCACTCAGTACCAGAACAACGGTCCCAAGCAGTCCCAAGCTATTTCACTCACCCCTGCATGTTCTGCATGAATCCACACACCCCTTATGTTATCTGTCAAACTTTCATAGCGAATCAAAACAAACATAGTGTAGTAATAGAATTTCAACTAGAATAGGGTACGTTAATCGTTTGCTTGGGACCAATAGGCTAGTCAAGTAGTGAGCCAATTTAAAATCGTTAGTTTCGTATTGATTGTTGGTACTACCATAGAGGTAACTCTAAGACCACTGGGTCCCGAAGAAAATCATTATTATTTTTGGCTCACTCAGTACCAGAACAACGGTCCCAAGCAGTCCCAAGCTATTTCACTCACCCCTGCATGTTCTGCATGAATCCACACACCCCTGATGTTATCTGTCAAACTTTCATAGCGAATCAAAACAAACATAGTGTAGTAATAGAATTTCAACTAGAATAGGGTACGTTAATCGTTTGCTTGGGACCAATAGGCTACTAAAGTGGTGAGCCAATTTAAAATCGTTAGTTTCGTATTGATTGTTGGTACTACCGAAGTACATAGAATTTCGAATGTTGAGACTTTAGAACAAATGTCCAACAAAATAATTAATAATTTCCGGCAAAAATCGTTGCAATCCTCAATTGCAACGATTAATTCCCTTTATACTTAGATAAGATTTAGTTTTAGTTTTTAGTTTTAAGATTTCAATTGTTATACTGACGTGCAGGTTTGAAAAACCTGTTTAAAATACTGAATTGCTAAGGCAGGAACAATGTAAAAACACTTAGATATATATCATAACAATTAAGGCTGGTAAGTTACTGTAGTAACTGGAGCACCTAGGTTAAAAATGAAATGTAATTTATTTTGAATTTGGAACAAATAAAGAGTTAAAAAAATGGTATTTGAGAAATTTACAGTAATAAATTTAAGCATCTTAACAATATAAAAAAGAGATTTTTCCCGAACAAATTTGGTCTCATCACACTAATTTTCGTTGTGTGAGCATTGTATCGAAAATTTATTTTTTCTCCCGTACAATAATTTGACAATAAATTTTAATGCACTCAAAATTCAACAGTAAAAATCATTGTAATTTCGTTGTTTTATTATAATTATTTTTTTTCGGGTTGCTTCCACTCACTTGCTATAAAAAACGATTTTCGGAATTTGGAATTCATTAGATGTTATAATGATAGTTTGTCAGGGTTACTTCCACTCACTTGCTATAAAAAAAATGTTTTTCGGAATTATGTAATCATGAAATAGTTTAATGCTAATTAGTACTTGTAAGTTACAAGAAGAGGTCATGAAATATATGTTTGACACATAAAATCTATCAATATTGCTTTCAGTGCGCCACAATCAGCGATTTTACGACTCCTGAGCGCTCACTCTGAGTGAACGCTCACGAATCATAAGATCGCTGATTGTGACGCTCTCAAAGCGAAATTGACAGGTTTTATGAGTCAAACACATGCTTTACACCCTCTTCTTGTTACTTACAAGTGCAACATAGCATTATAACTTCTAATGATTGCATAATTCCCAAAAATATTTTTTTATAGCAAGTGAGTGGAAGCAACCCTGTAGTTTGTACTTGTTAGATACAAGAAAAGGTTAAAAGACAAGTGTTTGACACATAAAACCTGTCAAATTTGCTTTCAGATAGTCACAATCAGCGATTTTACGACTCGCGATCGCTCACTCTGAGTGAACGCTCACGAATCATAAAATCGCTGATTGTGACTATCTGAAAGCAAATTTGACAGGTTTTATGTGTCAAACACTTGCCTTTTAACGAAGACAACAAATCAAGAAGACTGGCAACTCATCAATTTTCTCATACAATCGCTATGAGACAGATACACTCGCGTCATCTGCCGCTCAAAGGTAAATGCTTCGAACGAACTTGATAGCAAAGATTACATCCTCAGAAGAAGGGTATGTGTATTTGCTCATTTTTTTATGCGTTCTTCCAGCTTCACTCAAGCGCAGCGCTACTTTATCTGTCGCTTGGATTCTGGCAAAGTTGCCAGTCTTCTTGATTTGTTGTCTTCGCTTTTAACCTTTTCTTGTATCTAACAAGTACAAACTATCATTATAAAATATAATGAATTCAAAATTCCGAAAATCATTTTTTATAGCAAGTGAGTGGAAGCAACCCTGACCGGAAGACGTCGTAATGGAGGCAAGCGGCCACCATAACAAGGATTGCCAGCATGTTTGGCGAAGGACGAACTAGTGGACGGTTTCCAGGACAGTTTCCAAGTGAAGCTCATTCCAGATCGAAAGCACCAAGAACCTGGTGCACACGGACGACTGTGGCCCGGTTGAGGTGCCATCGGTCGGCGGTTACAGGTACTTTATGACCATGATCGACGACCACAGCCGAGGGCGGCGAGTACAGCAGTAAGTGGCTACGTGCGTTCTACAAGCGAGAGGGAATATCGGCGCAGTACACCGCCGGTTATAGCCCCCAGCAAAACGGCGCCGCGGAGCGGAAAAACCGCTCGCTCATCGAAATGGTACGATGCATGCTTTTCGATGCACAGTTAGAGCAACGCTACTGGGCAGAAGCGCTGACCACAGCAGTCTACTTGCAAAACATTCTACCAACGAAGCCTCTCGACGTCACACTATTAGAATTCCACACATTTTTATTGGCGAATTTACATGTAAAATTCCACATGATTTTTATTGACCACACATAAGACAGAATCCACCCAGAAGCACACATAAAATTTATGAGTCAAATGAACAGTATGTGTGGTTTGGTTACACATGGCTTTTATGTGTACACGTATTAAGTATGTGTCCGACACATAGATATCATTTGTTGATCACATTGCAAAAATTCATGTGTGGGACACATAAAAATCATCATTGAATTTTTATCAGTGCACACCATTCGAGCTTTGGACCGGTGCGAAAACAAAAGTTAACTTTCGGGGGTTACTCCTCGGAGCATAAAGCTTATCGCTTTCTGGACAGAACCACGCGAAAAATCCGCATTAGCCGGGATGCCAAGTTCGTTGAAGACGACATGAAGAAGGATCCAACGGACGTTTTGACGGACGCTTCCATCAAAGGTAAGAAAGGCGATGCAGTTCTCTTTGATATAGGTCGTATACAGAAACGACCAGTCAAACCGGAGGCTCAACCCGAAGTCGAAGAAGCTCAACCCGAAATTGAACCCGAGGCTCGTCCGGAAACGGAGCCTGAAGCGGAAGATCCTGAATGCTACGATACAGCGGATGAAGAAATGAATCAATCGGATGGTGATTTCTAGGGATTCAGTGACATGGAGTTGACACACCTCGGAGAATCGAGGCGATCCACGCGTCCAACCAAGGGTGTCCCGCCTTAACGATTCAGCGACATCACCGGCGTAACGAAACATGTCAGCGATGAACCGCAAAGCTACTCCGACGCGGTCAAAGGCCCAGAGGCGGTGATCTGGCAGACCACGATGCAGGAGGAGATCAAGGCTTTCCAGGAAACTGGCACTTGGGAACTCGTCCCCCTACCACCTGGGCGCAAACCGGTAAGCTGCAAGTGGACGTATAAGAAGAAGCAAGACGAAAACTGGCAGGTAGTTCGGCACAAGGCGAGACTGGTTGCGCAAGGATTCTTCCAGAAGTTCGGTCAGGATTACGACGAGGTGTTCGCCCCTGTCGTGCGTCAAGCGACCCTTCGAACCATCCTCGTACTGGCCAGCGAGTAGCAAAAGCTAGTCAAGTACCTGGACATACGAAGCGCCTACCTGTACGCCGGAGAGGAAGAGGAGGTGTATATAAAGCAACCGCCTGGCTTCGACCGGAACGAAGGGAAGGTTTGCAGCCTCAAACGCTGCATTTACGGGCTCAAGCAAGTCCGCCCGAGCCTGGAACAGGAAGATCGACGGAGTGTTGAAGTCCATGGGTTTCAAGCCAGCGGATAGCGACATCCTAATGTACGTTGACGATTTGTTCGTCGTCAGCAACTCCGAGGCCGAGTTTGAGGAAATTCGTCGGCAGCTACAAGACAAGTTCAAGCTCTCTTGTCTTGGCGAGCTTAAACAGTTCCTGGGGTTACGCGTCGAAAAGGTTGGTGACCACTAGACTCTCGACCAAGTCAGCTACATCGAGAAGATGGTGGCTGAATTCGTCGCGCTGGCGGATGGTTGTCAGCAGCTCATGTGGTACCGGAAGTTGCTCAAAGGCATCAAGCAAGCTGAACTACCTACACCCTACTACCCACCCTACTACCCTACTACCCTACACCCTACTACCCGCCCAATCCGATCATCGTTTGGGACGACAATCAATCGTGCATAAAGATCGTCGAGTCGGAGCGTCTTGAACGGCGTTCTAAACACATTGCTACCAAGTACGCCTACACCAAGGACCTCCAACAGCAGAAAATCATCGAACTTCGCTACATGCCAACCGAGCGCATGGAGGCGGACCTCATGATGAAGCCATTGGACCGAATCAAGCTGGAGAGGTGCCGATCTGCCATCGGCGTTAAAGAGCCATCGGAGACATCCAACTGACAACGTTGAGGAGGAGTGACGGGCTACACAACCGTGTGGCACCGTTGTCAATTTGAACCACACAATTTCTTTGAGTGCAACATTTATATTTTATCTCATTTATCCCAGTTATCCACACTCAATGTAACACACACTGACACGCACACTACTTTGCTACGACTCTGCTACGAATCTGAAACTAAATAAAGATCATTCCATAGTTGTCACTATAGATACTATAGATTCCATAGATAAGCGGAGGCACAAAAAGTTGTTTTGGCAACCATGAAAAATAAATAATCTTACTGGCATCCGTGAAAAAAGCTCATGCCATCCATGGTGGGTAAACAAATGGTGATACAGCTTTGTCACTATATAGGCGAGGAGGTCGCGGGGGGGAAAAGTGCGGTTTTAGAGCAAATTGTAAACAAACTCGGTCGCTGTCCCATACAAAAATCCAACATGGTTGAATCATGAATTTGACACATTAGAACACCTATATGTAGTCACCTTGAAGCCATCATATAGAGCTCTTCGTTGTGTAGTTTTGTTTTGTTTCGTACGTAAAAGTTCAAAATGAAGTGCAAAGCAAATCTTTGCAACAATGTATCGAGGAATGGTTTGCTTTATCTTTCCTTCTTCCGTTGTCCGCGAAATAAATCGGAATGTGGAGCGTGGAAAGCGTTTTGTGCTCATTATATTACAATACTTCTCCCTTAAACAACACCATGATGACGTCATGCTCGTTTGGCAACACTAAAACGCTGTCCAGACTGGAGAGTTATAACATGTTATAACGGTTGTCAAATAATTGCAACACAGAAACCACCATCAAGATAGCGCTATAACATGTTATAACTTTGTAGTCTGAACGAACTATAACTGACAGTTCGTTTGGCTACATTATACTTTTCCTCCGCTTATCTATGGAATCTATAGTATCTATCTATAGAAGTCTACTAGGGACAGCCATGACTTTCGAGAAATCATCGAGTCAGTCATTGTTTACAAAAGCTGTTACGCCCGAATTCCAGCTCTATCTAGAAATATCCATTACTATCGTCCCAATGGCGTGTTCTTCTCGATAAAATTGATAAATAGCAGATTGTTAGCGATAGGCCCAATCTTAGATCCATAGGCCAACATTAGAGCCATTTGCCCTATATGTTTTTTAAATGCTTTTTTATGTTATGACCATGCTTGAATGTATTTTTTTTACTATAGTTGATAAAATTAACATCATTGGGGCTTCATCCAGTCTGTTGATGTAAAATAAAAGAATAAATAAATAAATTAAGTCGATAGGTTGTATCGTTATTGAAAAATCGTTACAAATGTACCACGTAAATTGCGTAAAGTTTTAATATTAAGTCCAATATCTACATTTTCAGTAACATTAATTACACTTCGAGTACTTTTAACTACGTTAAGTACGGCCATATAATTTTCATTACTTCCTTTAAAACTTTAAAATGCTTTAATTACATTAAGTACTTTTGCTTGGATTTTAAATCCAACGCACCGGTCCTGGATATTGCGTGACCCTCGTTTATTGTTTAAATTTTCTGAAAACCATTTTCTAAGTTCAATTACACAAGTATGTAGTATGAAAGGTCATATTTGACTTGCGTAGATCGTTTCAAAATATTGTTAGGAACATTTGCCTGGTACAATTGTTACTGCCTGCCATCTGCGACAACAGTCGACAGCGAAAGGGTAGCTAAACAAAATTACGTAACACCCTATGGTCCCTATGTTGTGATATTTCACTGCACAATGGATTTTATCCGATACTACTAGCAATACCTACACTACTGTTTGACATATATTTATTCTTCAAATTCAAAGTATTCACGCCATCAATAAAGCGCTTACACTGTATTTGGGTGTATTTTATATTATTTTATGGATTATTAACGTTCATTACTTTCGCAGTATAACCAATGTTTTGTAGTAAATTAATCATTAAATTATCAAAGGTAATCAAATTTAAAAGAATAATATTTGAAGCAATTATCGTAAGTTGAACGTTAACAAAATTCGCAAAAAAAAATTAAAGCATTTGTTGAATGTAATGAAGGTAATGCGGGAAAATACGAATAAAAGAAACTTCTCTTACTTCTATTCTCTGTACTCTTCATTGTTAGCTAAAGTGTAGTTTTATGCTCTATACTTATATGGGGCAATTATCCAATTTATTGCCAACGCACGGAGATTAATTATTTCCGAAAATAGAAAAACCCTAACTCGCATTTCTAGTAATCCTACAGCAGCATGCCCATCTACGGTGAAGGCGAATCGTATTCTTCATCAGTTGTACCATATTTATCCTCTTGAGAGCCGTTTGTTTGATCACTTCGTTTCACAAAATCCATCGCCGATTCGGCAAGCGCCTTCTGTACCATTTCCCGCTCACTTAGTTGTGCAAAACCTACGAAAGATGAGATAATTCAGCATTAACTTTTTTCCAGTGTCAGTGCAAGTTAGAGGACACTCACTACCATCGTCGGTGTACGATGATTCCAGTAATGATTGATAAAATTCGGAAACGGGTTCATCTCGCGGTCGGTTTTCGTTTTTCGCAGTTCCCGATGTACTCGCGCCACTGTCCGTTTCATGTTCACCCGTAGGGCTGGAGACTATTTTAGGTTTTTTTGGTAGTACTTCTGTGCTGGGTTTTTCCACTCTGTAGCAAGTAAAAACAAGTAACAATGGTAAGACTACAACAACATTAAGTAATGCTGACAATACTAGCCAATACTGGTTCATTTACTGGATAGTTTTAAAACACATTTTAAAATAACCGACCGATTAACAAATATTCTGAATTTTATTCCAACAAATCTACGTATATAGGGAAAATGGATGTAATGTCGGCCTAAATGCCCCTAATTTGGGCCTATACATAAATTCAGCAATCGACTAATTTTTCAATAGCGACTAAAAATATCCATTAGTACCGTCCCAATGACGCGTTCATCTAGATAAAAGTGATAAATAGCGGATTTTTTGCGATCGGCCCAATCTTAGATCCATAGGCCAACATTAGAGCCATTTCCTCTACGATACATATTTGTTTTATATTAAAAAAAAGAAACAAACATCACTATAAATGACCTGATCGATAGCTAATAGTAATACATGTGTATTAGGGTGGGTCAAGATTGTGTGGCGGATAACAGCCCTCTGCTCGCCACCGTTCCTTCGACCTGTATTGACTTCTTCTTCTAATTTGCATTTCATGCTTTTGCTTATCGCATATTAGCTTATTGCTACACATTAGCTACGACTGAAAATCTCATAAATAAAAAAAAAACCAATCAATCACATGCCTAAAAGCTCATATATGCGCCTGTAGGTATGCGCGAAGTACTAGGCTAAATGAATAATAACTTTTTGCGAACTTCGGTACAGTTATTTTTTTCCAATCTAAGTCCAAGGTTATTTTGATCTTTCAAGTTCTCACAAATCCAGATCATAAACAAATTCGTTCATAAAAATATCGATCGAACGAGCAGTGGGGAGCAGGGGATAATTAAGTTGACCCACCCTAAAGTGTATATTTATCCTAAACGTAAGTTAATGTTAGTAACCGAGAATAAAACAAAAGCTGCGACACCATACAATTTAGGCATAACTTAAAGCTGAAGAATGCAAAAGGTTCAATCGATTCCATTTATCGATTTTCAAAACTCTTTCCTGCAGTTACAGTATTTGTCGTACTAAACACCAGATGACGAATTTTAACCCAAAGCTTATATGGGATTGACAGCACCCCTCTGAAATTCCAATGAAACTTTGTTGGTGTAAAGACTCCGTCTACTTCTAAGACTCTTAGATCTACTTTCAAACTTGAGCATCTTTACATATTGGCAAACCAATGAAAAATTAGCATAGCATTTGACAATCGCAGCTTTAAAAGCATGCTGCGGTTGTCAAATGCAATGCTATTTTTTTCTCTGGATGGGCAATACTTATTTTCCTTAAAAAAAATCTAGACTACCATTTGAAAAGGGCTAAACTTTTTGTCTTTTTTTAACAAAAAGATATAACTGAATAGAATAATTATAATTCCTACACAAATTTGGCGAAAGAGAAGAATAATGTATAATCTTTCAAAAAAAATATCAAAAAGATATTTTATATTTTCGGGAAATTTTTTTTTAGATTTTAAATATTTTTCTACAATTTTTTTTCGACCAAATTGTTGTAGATTTTGTAAATTATATTTTTTATAAAAAATATTAAAAAAAAAAAACAGATTTTTGTAAATGGTCACCTAGTATGAATGATTTTTTTAGAGCAAACGGGAAAAGTTAATGTTAAACCATTTTTTTTTTTCCTATACAAGTGCCCATCTTGCGTATGGACGACTTGTAGGTAATTAGTAGATTGGCTCGAAAAATCAAAATTGTCGAAAATAATGTTTTAATGCTGCACTTTTTGACCAAATTTCAAATGGTAGTCTAGATTTGTTAAGTACATATGCAAAGTTGCTTAAGTAGTCTTTATACAAAAACAGTTTCATTGAAACTTGATATCTGATATGGGTGCTGCTGCCAACCACTGATTGAGTTGGCGTGAAATTCGCGAAATATTAACTTCTTTCATCGTACTGTTTGACAAAACATCCGAAGATGTGTTTACAGAGAGAAAAATCGACTGAGAGAATCGATTGCAATACAATCCACTAATCCAGAAATAACTTATATTACTTACGGAGAACTCAGATTCCGTTTCTTTCTTCTATTACTGTTGTTAAAGTAATATTGAACCGAACAAGAGGTTTCCGGTAGTGAACAATCAAGTTCGAAGGAGCTATTTTTCGAACTCGACGAACAACTTCCTTGGTTGAAGGAATGATTCGATGGCGACGGAGACGATGATTTTCGGAATTCACACAACAGCGTCTCTGAGTAAGATGTAGCAGCCTCTAAATTTTGCTTCAGCGATTTCTCTGGGCTAACCGACGTACTGCAGCAACCACTAGCGCCGCCACCACCGAGATCACTAGAGGTGATGGTACTGGTGCTTTTGCTATTCTTTCCGGAGTTCTTACGCATATTATCACGACACCACTGCAAGTATGATTCTCTTGCTATCTGTTCTTCGATTGCTTCATTGGTTGCTTCCCAATCAGTGGTTTTCAATTTATCTTCAAACATAGTTTGTTCGATCTCCAACTCTTCGCTCATTCTGACAGCATCAGACACTTGCTTGATATCTAGCTCGTCCGGTCTGTAGCCAGCTAAGCCTAAACCGACACCGACCGATGCCTTGTACGGATCTAATATTGCATTATAGTGCGAACATCGCTGGTAAGACAATCGCAGTGGCTCATTTCCATTTTGTAGTTGTTCAGAATTGAAAATGTTGATTGGTTCTGTAAGATGAAAATTAGTAAATAAATACGACTCAAAATACAACGGGAATTACATACCTAGCTGATAACAATACAATTCTACTGAACGGTTGTACATTTCTGACATTGCTTGGATCTCTATGTGGTTTCCATGGACATGGTTTGCCCTCTTTCTAGCAACATAAGTATTGATGTCTTCCGTCACGAATTGTGCGAAATATTCACGGTTTTGGTACTGTCAAAATATTCATCACATTAGTTAATCCAATTTCAATTTCTATAAAAAAAAAACAATACTTACTATATAATCCATTGTTTGTTGCCTTATCATTTCGTGCATGTCCTGGTCACCAAAAATTTGCATTGAAATAGCTCTGAAAAGGCATGCACCATCCTCTACCATGTCTTTGATAACAAATCCACGGTCCGACATAATTTTGATGAAAGCATCGTCCCGTTTCTGCCATTCATCGGGACTGAGCTGTGCATCTTTTTGTCCGACGTGTTCATCTCCACTGTTATAACCGGACAGGGTATCCTCAACTTTTGCCTTCAAGTTGTTAGAGTTGTTGCTACTACTGCTTCCGGTAGCCACATTTAAATTGCTACTTGATGGAATTGTACTCATTGGAGACCGGCCACCGGCATTTCCCAACGGACTGGAACATGGCGGTGCCGTTTGCTTCTTATTGCTCACTGATGGTAGAACAGCTGGATAACTTGGCGAAGTATTTTTGTCCCGCTCGCGATTCTCTCTCTTATGATGATGATCTCGTTTTGCGCGGCCAAGGCTGAAAGAAAGATACAAATTATACTTGTTATAATTATCGAAAGTAATGCAATTGAAACATATGCCTTATGAAAATATGATGAGGCTTTTACTTTTCTATATAAAAAATTAAATACCTATACCAACATTTTAAGCCCGTTGCACAATGGAGTCTACAAGATAAAAATGAAAGGAGAACAGCAAAATGGAGCACATGCGATACGACAATGGAGTGATGCGCGTTAAGAAAATATCACTCCGGGGCACTGTCTATTTTTCGCGCTTGTGTTACAGGTTTTATACAAGACGCAACTAGGAACTCAATATCATCATAGATAATGGATTTACGTCGAAACGTCGTGGAAATCATCAGAAATAACATGGGAGAAGAGCAAAATATGGTGAGAGCTGTCCAATTGTTCTTTACAAATTAAATATCAAAGTAAAACTAAATACGTGTCAGGTTTGAAGAGAATATTTTCGAACCTGGAAGTGTACACTTAAAAAATAAATCACATTTCGAATGGAAAATATCCATTAGAATTTCACATAACTTTCATGTGATCTCATAATTGGGAATCGCACTACAAGATCACATGACCTTATGTGTCCAATGAAATTTATGTGATTTATCACATAGAATTCATGTGATCATATGAATGTTATGTGAATTTCAGATAAAAATCATTAATTTTGTTATCGGAAAAATATCATGTGCGTTCCCAATGGAAACTATAGGAAAACTTTTTTCGGTGTGTATGTAATACCAATATCCATTTGATAACGGTGATGCATACATGCGGGCCTTATTGTATGTGAAAGTGACCTCTGAATGGATGTGAATTACTATGCATTCTGAAATGGGTTTGTTGGATCTGCAGTAGTGCTATCACATTCTAACTACCGGACTAAATATGTTTTCAATTGTCACTACAAGGATAATTGAGAACACACTTCTTCCATAATATAGGGCTACAAATGATGAGTTGAGAACCTGGAAAGAGCGTTTTACCAAACTCTGGTTCTCACGAGTTCCTACCTCATACCTTCCCGTGGTGTAGCCTGGGTAATGTTGTCCTTCTGACAATAGCAAAGTGAGGGGGTGCGACGCGAACACTGGCGCGGTAACCATAGTACGGCGATAGAGGAAATGCTTCGTAAACCCGCAGGAGTGCCAACCAGCACATTGGGATCGATGCTAGTTAGATCCTAATTACGGCATACTGAACACGGCATGGAATAATGGAAACGACACGGCACAATGGATTGGATACCACGCTACAGGGCTGACAGTCGTGCTATTCTGTTCCCTGAGTAAAGAAGGGTGACACTTCTTCTTCTTGAAATGGCGAGTGGGTGGGCTAATGGTTCGGCTGCCCTTGTCCCGGTAAAACCTTGGCAGGCCTCCGGATACGTACAAAACTCGTCACTAATTGGTGGTTGGTGAGTAGTAGGCTCAGATGTATCATTCCTGACTTACGCCGATCTGGCTCTGAACATGAAGGACCGTGTCAACCCTAGCATGGCCTCCCTGTTTGCCAACATAACCATGGGATTACGATATAGCGGCATGGGATTACGATATACCAATGGTATAGATAGCGGCCCGGAGAACAGATTGAAGAAAAACGGAGAAAAAACAAAAACGAAGAAGAAGAAAAAAATATGAAGGACGACGGCAAGACGCCAGACAGTGAAAACGGAGGAACGAACGTGTTCGCAAGGAGCGGGATGTTGCAGAGATCACCAGTGTTGAACCTGGTGGTCACAGCTAGTTCCAGCAACGGCTACAAAAGTGATTTGTTGCAAAATTTTTTAATAAACATTTAAAAAAATCATCTTTAGGTGTAACGCTATAGGACTATTTTTGCATAAAGCTGTAAGTACATTTAACCTAAATAGTTCGCTTCAATTACAACCACTTCGTTATTTCCACACAGTATACTGCCCATAATCGCATATCAGTCCTATATGGATAGGAAATCAAGCAAAGATGGGACAGATATGCGATTATGGGTAGTATAGTGAATTCTATGCCTTGTTCAAAAGATACAAATTCGATACGGATACATACTGGGAAACTGATTTGAAATATTGCTGCGAATCCTCAGAAATAAACAAATTAAAAAATTAAACTTTAGGGCAAATAATCCATTAAGAATATTATACAACTCTAAAAACTCTAAAGCTAAAAGAGCTGTAGGTAGCTTAGAGCATCTACTAGCCTAGTTAAGCCGACAGTTTATCAAGCCAGCAAATATTAAGGATTAATTTGTATATTTAATATGAAGTTTGATTTATTTAATCAAAATTCCTTTATTCCAAATAACTACTATTTATTGATCTACAATGAACCTATTTTTTTGAAAGTTTTGCTCATCGGTAGGAAAATTAAAGATCTTTAATATGCGTTTACAAAAAAAAGTGTTTTGAAAGAATTTCCACAAAACTGTATTATTTTTTTTTTGAGTCACTGATGTACATATATTTTTAAAATTGTTTAAGTTCAAGTGACTGTAACCCATCATCGCACAAATTATGCAAAATTTGGGCCATTAAATCGCATGATGGCGTCTTACAATCAATACTGCGAAACCATTGACTTTTCAATGTCTCGGCATAAACTAAAACAATATTTTAACTCCATACGGAATCATAACTCGTAGGAAGTAAAAATATAATAGCTGACAATATATTTTTTAATATTCTTAAGAAAAACAAATTTGTATATGTATTTGTACTAGTCTACATCGGTTGATGAAATAAATAAATAAATAAATAAATAAATAAATAAATAAATAAATGTGATTGATGAATTGATTTCTTTAAGGGTATTGAGGTAAATGCATATTCGTAATCTGCATTAAAAATGGAATTCAAACCCGAAATTTCATCAATTTTGGTACACTGGAACTATTTTAAATAAATACGATTACATTTGCAAAAATCACCTTATTATCGCCCCTCGGTTTCACTTTGTAAGGGAGCGAGCTGTCAGTTTGTTAGTTTAGTGTCAAATAGTGAAGTTATTATTTTGCTTTAAATCTTGATTTAAAAATCGAGATGAAAGTGTGTGGGTTCGAAAAAAAATATCGCTGTTTTCAGAAAACGAAGCTCTTTCAGATGATATGCAAAAAACGATACATTTTACAAAATTAAAGAACCCAATTCTCCTATGCTTTCCCGGGGGTACCCGGAACATGGCCGGATGTGGCCCTGGACACTCCAAAAGACTACCATTGAACTGGTTTTTGAATTCTGATGTCATTTTATGTGGCACATGGTTCAGTGGTTGCTTCGAAACATGAGCCCCATATTTTATTACACACGATCACACAGACATTTTCTGATTTCGTCGAACTGAGTCGATTCGTATGTGAAACTCGGCGTCGGATCGAAAGTTAGTTTTCCAAGCGGTATGTATACCCTTCTTTGTAAGAAAAAAAAACAATGCATAATAAGTTGATTCATGAAATTTACAAAAGTAATATAAAATGTAGAAAATCTTGTCGACTTGGGGATCATTGATGTTGTATTGGAATTCCAACTTTTTCCCGCAATTATGGAAAACACTCAACATTGAAACTGGCTTGACTTAATATAGCCTGGGTAATGTTGTCCTTCTGACAATAGCAAAGTGAGGGGGTGCGACGCGAACACTGGCGCGGTAACCATAGTACGGCGATAGAGGAAATGCTTCGTAAACCCGCAGGAGTGCCAACCAGCACATTGGGATCGATGCTAGTTAGATCCTAATTACGGCATACTGAACACGGCATGGAATAATGGAAACGACACGGCACAATGGATTGGATACCACGCTACAGGGCTGACAGTCGTGCTATTCTGTTCCCTGAGTAAAGAAGGGTGACACTTCTTCTTCTTGAAATGGCGAGTGGGTGGGCTAATGGTTCGGCTGCCCTTGTCCCGGTAAAACCTTGGCAGGCCTCCGGATACGTACAAAACTCGTCACTAATTGGTGGTTGGTGAGTAGTAGGCTCAGATGTATCATTCCTGACTTACGCCGATCTGGCTCTGAACATGAAGGACCGTGTCAACCCTAGCATGGCCTCCCTGTTTGCCAACATAACCATGGGATTACGATATAGCGGCATGGGATTACGATATACCAATGGTATAGATAGCGGCCCGGAGAACAGATTGAAGAAAAACGGAGAAAAAACAAAAACGAAGAAGAAGAAAAAAATATGAAGGACGACGGCAAGACGCCAGACAGTGAAAACGGAGGAACGAACGTGTTCGCAAGGAGCGGGATGTTGCAGAGATCACCAGTGTTGAACCTGGTGGTCACAGCTAGTTCCAGCAACGGCTACAAAAGTGATTTGTTGCAAAATTTTTTAATAAACATTTAAAAAAATCATCTTTAGGTGTAACGCTATAGGACTATTTTTGCATAAAGCTGTAAGTACATTTAACCTAAATAGTTCGCTTCAATTACAACCACTTCGTTATTTCCACACAGTATACTGCCCATAATCGCATATCAGTCCTATATGGATAGGAAATCAAGCAAAGATGGGACAGATATGCGATTATGGGTAGTATAGTGAATTCTATGCCTTGTTCAAAAGATACAAATTCGATACGGATACATACTGGGAAACTGATTTGAAATATTGCTGCGAATCCTCAGAAATAAACAAATTAAAAAATTAAACTTTAGGGCAAATAATCCATTAAGAATATTATACAACTCTAAAAACTCTAAAGCTAAAAGAGCTGTAGGTAGCTTAGAGCATCTACTAGCCTAGTTAAGCCGACAGTTTATCAAGCCAGCAAATATTAAGGATTAATTTGTATATTTAATATGAAGTTTGATTTATTTAATCAAAATTCCTTTATTCCAAATAACTACTATTTATTGATCTACAATGAACCTATTTTTTTGAAAGTTTTGCTCATCGGTAGGAAAATTAAAGATCTTTAATATGCGTTTACAAAAAAAAGTGTTTTGAAAGAATTTCCACAAAACTGTATTATTTTTTTTTTGAGTCACTGATGTACATATATTTTTAAAATTGTTTAAGTTCAAGTGACTGTAACCCATCATCGCACAAATTATGCAAAATTTGGGCCATTAAATCGCATGATGGCGTCTTACAATCAATACTGCGAAACCATTGACTTTTCAATGTCTCGGCATAAACTAAAACAATATTTTAACTCCATACGGAATCATAACTCGTAGGAAGTAAAAATATAATAGCTGACAATATATTTTTTAATATTCTTAAGAAAAACAAATTTGTATATGTATTTGTACTAGTCTACATCGGTTGATGAAATAAATAAATAAATAAATAAATAAATAAATAAATAAATAAATGTGATTGATGAATTGATTTCTTTAAGGGTATTGAGGTAAATGCATATTCGTAATCTGCATTAAAAATGGAATTCAAACCCGAAATTTCATCAATTTTGGTACACTGGAACTATTTTAAATAAATACGATTACATTTGCAAAAATCACCTTATTATCGCCCCTCGGTTTCACTTTGTAAGGGAGCGAGCTGTCAGTTTGTTAGTTTAGTGTCAAATAGTGAAGTTATTATTTTGCTTTAAATCTTGATTTAAAAATCGAGATGAAAGTGTGTGGGTTCGAAAAAAAATATCGCTGTTTTCAGAAAACGAAGCTCTTTCAGATGATATGCAAAAAACGATACATTTTACAAAATTAAAGAACCCAATTCTCCTATGCTTTCCCGGGGGTACCCGGAACATGGCCGGATGTGGCCCTGGACACTCCAAAAGACTACCATTGAACTGGTTTTTGAATTCTGATGTCATTTTATGTGGCACATGGTTCAGTGGTTGCTTCGAAACATGAGCCCCATATTTTATTACACACGATCACACAGACATTTTCTGATTTCGTCGAACTGAGTCGATTCGTATGTGAAACTCGGCGTCGGATCGAAAGTTAGTTTTCCAAGCGGTATGTATACCCTTCTTTGTAAGAAAAAAAAACAATGCATAATAAGTTGATTCATGAAATTTACAAAAGTAATATAAAATGTAGAAAATCTTGTCGACTTGGGGATCATTGATGTTGTATTGGAATTCCAACTTTTTCCCGCAATTATGGAAAACACTCAACATTGAAACTGGCTTGACTTAATATAGCCTGGGTAATGTTGTCCTTCTGACAATAGCAAAGTGAGGGGGTGCGACGCGAACACTGGCGCGGTAACCATAGTACGGCGATAGAGGAAATGCTTCGTAAACCCGCAGGAGTGCCAACCAGCACATTGGGATCGATGCTAGTTAGATCCTAATTACGGCATACTGAACACGGCATGGAATAATGGAAACGACACGGCACAATGGATTGGATACCACGCTACAGGGCTGACAGTCGTGCTATTCTGTTCCCTGAGTAAAGAAGGGTGACACTTCTTCTTCTTGAAATGGCGAGTGGGTGGGCTAATGGTTCGGCTGCCCTTGTCCCGGTAAAACCTTGGCAGGCCTCCGGATACGTACAAAACTCGTCACTAATTGGTGGTTGGTGAGTAGTAGGCTCAGATGTATCATTCCTGACTTACGCCGATCTGGCTCTGAACATGAAGGACCGTGTCAACCCTAGCATGGCCTCCCTGTTTGCCAACATAACCATGGGATTACGATATAGCGGCATGGGATTACGATATACCAATGGTATAGATAGCGGCCCGGAGAACAGATTGAAGAAAAACGGAGAAAAAACAAAAACGAAGAAGAAGAAAAAAATATGAAGGACGACGGCAAGACGCCAGACAGTGAAAACGGAGGAACGAACGTGTTCGCAAGGAGCGGGATGTTGCAGAGATCACCAGTGTTGAACCTGGTGGTCACAGCTAGTTCCAGCAACGGCTACAAAAGTGATTTGTTGCAAAATTTTTTAATAAACATTTAAAAAAATCATCTTTAGGTGTAACGCTATAGGACTATTTTTGCATAAAGCTGTAAGTACATTTAACCTAAATAGTTCGCTTCAATTACAACCACTTCGTTATTTCCACACAGTATACTGCCCATAATCGCATATCAGTCCTATATGGATAGGAAATCAAGCAAAGATGGGACAGATATGCGATTATGGGTAGTATAGTGAATTCTATGCCTTGTTCAAAAGATACAAATTCGATACGGATACATACTGGGAAACTGATTTGAAATATTGCTGCGAATCCTCAGAAATAAACAAATTAAAAAATTAAACTTTAGGGCAAATAATCCATTAAGAATATTATACAACTCTAAAAACTCTAAAGCTAAAAGAGCTGTAGGTAGCTTAGAGCATCTACTAGCCTAGTTAAGCCGACAGTTTATCAAGCCAGCAAATATTAAGGATTAATTTGTATATTTAATATGAAGTTTGATTTATTTAATCAAAATTCCTTTATTCCAAATAACTACTATTTATTGATCTACAATGAACCTATTTTTTTGAAAGTTTTGCTCATCGGTAGGAAAATTAAAGATCTTTAATATGCGTTTACAAAAAAAAGTGTTTTGAAAGAATTTCCACAAAACTGTATTATTTTTTTTTTGAGTCACTGATGTACATATATTTTTAAAATTGTTTAAGTTCAAGTGACTGTAACCCATCATCGCACAAATTATGCAAAATTTGGGCCATTAAATCGCATGATGGCGTCTTACAATCAATACTGCGAAACCATTGACTTTTCAATGTCTCGGCATAAACTAAAACAATATTTTAACTCCATACGGAATCATAACTCGTAGGAAGTAAAAATATAATAGCTGACAATATATTTTTTAATATTCTTAAGAAAAACAAATTTGTATATGTATTTGTACTAGTCTACATCGGTTGATGAAATAAATAAATAAATAAATAAATAAATAAATAAATAAATAAATGTGATTGATGAATTGATTTCTTTAAGGGTATTGAGGTAAATGCATATTCGTAATCTGCATTAAAAATGGAATTCAAACCCGAAATTTCATCAATTTTGGTACACTGGAACTATTTTAAATAAATACGATTACATTTGCAAAAATCACCTTATTATCGCCCCTCGGTTTCACTTTGTAAGGGAGCGAGCTGTCAGTTTGTTAGTTTAGTGTCAAATAGTGAAGTTATTATTTTGCTTTAAATCTTGATTTAAAAATCGAGATGAAAGTGTGTGGGTTCGAAAAAAAATATCGCTGTTTTCAGAAAACGAAGCTCTTTCAGATGATATGCAAAAAACGATACATTTTACAAAATTAAAGAACCCAATTCTCCTATGCTTTCCCGGGGGTACCCGGAACATGGCCGGATGTGGCCCTGGACACTCCAAAAGACTACCATTGAACTGGTTTTTGAATTCTGATGTCATTTTATGTGGCACATGGTTCAGTGGTTGCTTCGAAACATGAGCCCCATATTTTATTACACACGATCACACAGACATTTTCTGATTTCGTCGAACTGAGTCGATTCGTATGTGAAACTCGGCGTCGGATCGAAAGTTAGTTTTCCAAGCGGTATGTATACCCTTCTTTGTAAGAAAAAAAAACAATGCATAATAAGTTGATTCATGAAATTTACAAAAGTAATATAAAATGTAGAAAATCTTGTCGACTTGGGGATCATTGATGTTGTATTGGAATTCCAACTTTTTCCCGCAATTATGGAAAACACTCAACATTGAAACTGGCTTGACTTAATATAGCCTGGGTAATGTTGTCCTTCTGACAATAGCAAAGTGAGGGGGTGCGACGCGAACACTGGCGCGGTAACCATAGTACGGCGATAGAGGAAATGCTTCGTAAACCCGCAGGAGTGCCAACCAGCACATTGGGATCGATGCTAGTTAGATCCTAATTACGGCATACTGAACACGGCATGGAATAATGGAAACGACACGGCACAATGGATTGGATACCACGCTACAGGGCTGACAGTCGTGCTATTCTGTTCCCTGAGTAAAGAAGGGTGACACTTCTTCTTCTTGAAATGGCGAGTGGGTGGGCTAATGGTTCGGCTGCCCTTGTCCCGGTAAAACCTTGGCAGGCCTCCGGATACGTACAAAACTCGTCACTAATTGGTGGTTGGTGAGTAGTAGGCTCAGATGTATCATTCCTGACTTACGCCGATCTGGCTCTGAACATGAAGGACCGTGTCAACCCTAGCATGGCCTCCCTGTTTGCCAACATAACCATGGGATTACGATATAGCGGCATGGGATTACGATATACCAATGGTATAGATAGCGGCCCGGAGAACAGATTGAAGAAAAACGGAGAAAAAACAAAAACGAAGAAGAAGAAAAAAATATGAAGGACGACGGCAAGACGCCAGACAGTGAAAACGGAGGAACGAACGTGTTCGCAAGGAGCGGGATGTTGCAGAGATCACCAGTGTTGAACCTGGTGGTCACAGCTAGTTCCAGCAACGGCTACAAAAGTGATTTGTTGCAAAATTTTTTAATAAACATTTAAAAAAATCATCTTTAGGTGTAACGCTATAGGACTATTTTTGCATAAAGCTGTAAGTACATTTAACCTAAATAGTTCGCTTCAATTACAACCACTTCGTTATTTCCACACAGTATACTGCCCATAATCGCATATCAGTCCTATATGGATAGGAAATCAAGCAAAGATGGGACAGATATGCGATTATGGGTAGTATAGTGAATTCTATGCCTTGTTCAAAAGATACAAATTCGATACGGATACATACTGGGAAACTGATTTGAAATATTGCTGCGAATCCTCAGAAATAAACAAATTAAAAAATTAAACTTTAGGGCAAATAATCCATTAAGAATATTATACAACTCTAAAAACTCTAAAGCTAAAAGAGCTGTAGGTAGCTTAGAGCATCTACTAGCCTAGTTAAGCCGACAGTTTATCAAGCCAGCAAATATTAAGGATTAATTTGTATATTTAATATGAAGTTTGATTTATTTAATCAAAATTCCTTTATTCCAAATAACTACTATTTATTGATCTACAATGAACCTATTTTTTTGAAAGTTTTGCTCATCGGTAGGAAAATTAAAGATCTTTAATATGCGTTTACAAAAAAAAGTGTTTTGAAAGAATTTCCACAAAACTGTATTATTTTTTTTTTGAGTCACTGATGTACATATATTTTTAAAATTGTTTAAGTTCAAGTGACTGTAACCCATCATCGCACAAATTATGCAAAATTTGGGCCATTAAATCGCATGATGGCGTCTTACAATCAATACTGCGAAACCATTGACTTTTCAATGTCTCGGCATAAACTAAAACAATATTTTAACTCCATACGGAATCATAACTCGTAGGAAGTAAAAATATAATAGCTGACAATATATTTTTTAATATTCTTAAGAAAAACAAATTTGTATATGTATTTGTACTAGTCTACATCGGTTGATGAAATAAATAAATAAATAAATAAATAAATAAATAAATAAATAAATGTGATTGATGAATTGATTTCTTTAAGGGTATTGAGGTAAATGCATATTCGTAATCTGCATTAAAAATGGAATTCAAACCCGAAATTTCATCAATTTTGGTACACTGGAACTATTTTAAATAAATACGATTACATTTGCAAAAATCACCTTATTATCGCCCCTCGGTTTCACTTTGTAAGGGAGCGAGCTGTCAGTTTGTTAGTTTAGTGTCAAATAGTGAAGTTATTATTTTGCTTTAAATCTTGATTTAAAAATCGAGATGAAAGTGTGTGGGTTCGAAAAAAAATATCGCTGTTTTCAGAAAACGAAGCTCTTTCAGATGATATGCAAAAAACGATACATTTTACAAAATTAAAGAACCCAATTCTCCTATGCTTTCCCGGGGGTACCCGGAACATGGCCGGATGTGGCCCTGGACACTCCAAAAGACTACCATTGAACTGGTTTTTGAATTCTGATGTCATTTTATGTGGCACATGGTTCAGTGGTTGCTTCGAAACATGAGCCCCATATTTTATTACACACGATCACACAGACATTTTCTGATTTCGTCGAACTGAGTCGATTCGTATGTGAAACTCGGCGTCGGATCGAAAGTTAGTTTTCCAAGCGGTATGTATACCCTTCTTTGTAAGAAAAAAAAACAATGCATAATAAGTTGATTCATGAAATTTACAAAAGTAATATAAAATGTAGAAAATCTTGTCGACTTGGGGATCAT
The DNA here is from genome assembly GCF_037179485.1 of Ochlerotatus camptorhynchus. NCBI lineage: Eukaryota > Metazoa > Arthropoda > Insecta > Diptera > Culicidae > Ochlerotatus > Ochlerotatus camptorhynchus. The sequence goes on along the minus strand of NW_027040791.1, from coordinate 241,008 downwards.
TGATGTTGTATTGGAATTCCAACTTTTTCCCGCAATTATGGAAAACACTCAACATTGAAACTGGCTTGACTTAATATAGGTATTGCTGCAAGTTTATTTTTATAGATATTGTTTAATTGTAGCCTAAATAGGGTGGCCGTCATACCCCGACCTCACTTACAGGCGGGAAAAGTTGAGGGCAAGTGCAAAGTTCCATTTGGGCGATAATAGACAAAAAATAACAAAGATTTTTTATGAGTATGAATGAAAGTTTCCTGTGATATAATATATAAAATTATTGCATGAAGATACACTATACGTCGGGGTCCATACTGTTTTAAGGTGCCTTTAAGGTCTTATCCATTAAGTACGTCAGGAGATTGTGGTTTAGAAATTTGTGACAAACAATGTAGAAAACGTGTCGAAAAAAGAGGGAGGGGGGGGGGGTATGGGGGTGGTGTTGATTTTTATTCAACATAGCGTGACATATTAAATGGATACTCCCTAATTATGAATACGTTTAAAGGGAACTATTCACGTGTATTTCAAAAAGTTAATAAATTTAATAATCGACAACACCATGTTGCATTCGCATAAAACACCAATAACAACAACAACAACAACAAACACAACAACAATCACAGAAACAAAAACAACCTCGGGTGTAATGCTACAGGAACAGGTTCCAGCTGCAGCTTCAAACATCATACCTAAAGTCATCACGAGGATGGATCGTCACTGGAGCAAGTGCAAAGCGTGGAATAAAATTCTCATTACAGAAGAACCCCCAAAAGGAATAAAAAAAAATCAATGCCAGCCAGCTAGCAACTACGGTTGACGGTGGTGAGTAGTGAGCGCCCAGTACCTATACTGTTTCCGTAGCAAACGACGAGAGAGGATGAATAAGATGGCGATTCGTATGAATCTTTCTTCCTCATTCCTAAACACCGAGGATTTTTACGGAAAATCTTATAATTTTTAAGCGAACAAATACATTTGTAAAATATTGTCCATCCAAATCCAGAACATAGCTTCGGGACCGCTACGGGGTCTATAAATAACACTTTTACGAGTATTTTTGGATCATCTTCTCGTACAACAAAAAGCACAGAGGAAGTACCATGAAAACACGAACATATAATGTAGTCACTTACTTTTTGTGGGGGCTCCTCCTATGGCGAACATTTTCATTATCGAAATTGTGCGGAGTATGAACTCGTTTTTCCCTTGGGAGTGGCTGAAATTACACGATTACGATTTCTTAATCACAATTTCGGATATCAATTTTATGGTGCAGCCTTACTTGACTTTCTGACGTCGACAGCTGATTCAGGACAGCATTCCTATGTGTGTTACGACCCACTGTTCCGTTGTTGACCAGATTCTGAGAAGTGCCCTCCTGGCTTTCTTCCGAACTCTTTTGATTCACCAACGGTTTGATCGTCATGGTTGGAACTCGATGATTTCACACTTCCATTAGCTTTCTTCACGAAAATTTTCAGTATCTCTAATGGCGATTCCACGAGCACTTTTTCACTGTTCAGCACTCTACTCTAATGATTAGACATGAACATGGCGAGTGACACAACGACAGAAAAGTTAGCAGAGGCTGCTTTGCCACCATTCACTGTTCAGCACACATAAAAAAGAAAAATATTTACGTTTGAGCCGCGTACGCGAGGAAAAATCCACACAAAGAAACGACCCGAACTCGAGAAAGAGCAACAAAAGACTGGCAAAATACAAAACATTGAAGACATGACAGTGACAGAGGGTGCGTGCTATAAAACCACCCCACACGATGGTATAAAATTTACGAGGGACCTTTAAAAACCGCGGCACGTAGGAACAAATTTACAGAGAACCGTTCAAATATTACGTATCCAAGAGGAAGTGGTTTGAAATCCAAAATGTGTGAATCTTATGATTTTTTGTCGTTTTTGTAAAACCGTATTGTACACAGAAAAAAAAGTTGTTGAATTACATCCAAACTGCTGCAACCAGGCCAATCCATCGGTTGTGTAATATAACGTTGTACGATGTACATCGATTTTGCGAACAAAATTACATCCATTGATGTAATATTGTATCTGCTTTTTGCTATTACATCATTATTTCATACATCAGGTTGAATAACATTGATCGATATTACATATATATATATATTTTTACTAATGCTTTTCCAAATCCACCCAACTGTCTGTTTGACAACAGCTCTTGAGGTAAGTGGTGCGAAGTCACTCGAAATGGTTGTCAATAACCAACACCAAAGCTTACGTCTTTTAAACAGATGCGTTCGAAAGATAGAGTATCAACATTCAAAATTATATCCTCAAATTAAATTGTAAAGTAATAAGTGTATCTTAAAGGCTGGCCAAATTTATTCATACCCATGAAAACATACGGTTAATTTATTGCAATAAACACTACTGATTGTAAACATCCTCAACAAAGAAAACTTAAACATCAAAATAAACAGGTGTGAGGGAAAGCAGCAAAAGCACATTCGACCGTGTGACTTTACCCGAGACTTTACCGTGGACTTTATATTGATCAGTTTCTTACTTGATAACCATTTGAAAGCTTATTCCGAGCTTTACATAATATTGGCTATATCAAGCAAATGTAAACAAATAATGACAAAGTCACGAATGAGTTTTAATTTTTGCTCTGGAAAAAAGCGTAAATTTGTGAGCGGTGTGAGACAAGAAAATAAATATTATTCAAGCAAACTAACTTGAAATTTGAAAGTGATCGAATGCACACAACTCAGCTCGTGACTCAACTCTTGAGTAATCATTTGGTCGTTTGAAAAAGTTAATTATGTCAGTAGTGCGGTGCAAAAAGATGATAAATCAAATGAAATAGTTATGACTTGACATTTAGCATGCAAAAGGTAAATAGAACGTTTTTCACAACAGTTGCCAGGTATGAATACATAAAATCAGGGTTGCTTCCACTCACTTGCTATAAAACAATGTTTTTCGGAATTATGAAATCATTAGATGATGTAATGATATGTTGTACTTGTAAGTATCAAGGAGAGTGTGTAAATGATGTGTTTGACTCATAAAACTTGTCAATTTCGCTTTCAAAGCGTCACAATCAGCGATCTTATGATTCGCGAGCGTTCACTCAGAGTGAGCGCTCACGAATCGTTAAATCGTTGATTGTGACGCACTGAAAGCAATATTCACAGGTTTTATGTGTCAACTACATACTCCACAACCTCTTCTTGTAACTTACAAGTACTATACTATATTACCCCGAATAGAAATTTACATTAGCCCAACGTTTGATTTTGATGTCTACATCAGCATCGAAATCAAATGTATGCCTGATGTCAAACATTAGAAAACATTATGATTTAGTTGTATTTAAGCAACGTAACATGGTGTATACATCAGAAATTTTGGAACAAAATTTTGCCATTCTAATGTCGGTCTGACGTCAAAAATTTCAATCTCTTGACATTAGAACCAAACGTTTTAAGGATGTTTTCTGATGTACATTACGTTAGAACTAAACGTTGTTCGGATGTTTTTATATGTAAACGTTTTCTGATGTTTTCTAATGTAGATGTTTCCCGATGTTAGAACCAAACGTTTTCGGATGTTCTCGGATGTAAAAAACGTTAGAACTAAACGTTGTTTAAATGTTTTTACATGTAAATGTTTTCTGATGTTTTTTAATGTAGAAGTTTCCTGATGTTAGAACCAAACGTTTTTGGATGTTTTCGGATGTAAAAAACGTTAGAACTAAACGTTGTTCGGATGTTTTTATATGTAAATGTATTCTAATGTTTTCTTATGTAGATGTTTCCCGATGCTAGAACCAAACGTTTTTTGGATGTTTTCGGATGTACACAACGTTAGAACTAAACGTTGTTCGGATGTTTTCAATTGTACTTCCTGTTTGTTGTTCTCTGATGTTTTCAGATGTACAAAACGTTTAAAGTAAACGTTGTTTGAATGTTTTAAAATGTAGATGTTTACTTATGTTTTAAGTAGTATAACCACTAGAATCTTACTTTTCAAATGCTTTCAATTATATTTACAACACATTAGAATTAGTAACATAATCGTGTAAACACTACACACCATTGTTGTTAGATAACATCATAAAAATGCGTACATAACTGTCAATGCTGAAGCTCCCGTTTCCCACCAGTCAGTTAACTGACCTTAGCTAACCTAATGTCATTGCGGCAACTCTCTATGCAGCAGGGGAACTATGCCATTAGCGCGCTAAGAGTTATTAGACCACTGACATAGGCGCCAATTTGTAGGTGACGAGGCACTTGGTGACATTACAGCGAGCTTGACGATTGTTGCAGCATTTTTTAATCAAACTAACAGTTAAGGTGTGTAGTGTTTACAAGATCATGTTTCTAGCACTAATGCTTTGTACAATTGAAAGCATTGGAAAAGTTAATTCTCATGTTTTGCACAATCAGAAAACATAAAATTGTACAAAAAAAATCATCCATTCTGGTAGACTATCTCTTAAATGCATACAGAATAGCCATTGCGTAAGCTCCCGTTTCCCACCAGTCAGTTAACTGACCTTAGCTAACCTAATGTCATTGTGGTAACTCTCTATGCGGCAGGGGAACTATGCCATTAGCGCGCTAAGAGTTATTAGACCACTGACATAGGCGCCAATTTGTAGGTGACGAGGCACTAGGTGACGTTACAGCGAGCTTGACGATTGTTGTATCATTTTTGAACGAACTACCAGACAAAGATGCCTAGTATTTACATAATCAAGTTTCCAAATCTACAGGGCCACCCACATTAGATCCGGATCTGGCGCGATGCAGCAAAGTGACAGCTAAATATATTGTCTAACTATAAAATTTACGACAACGCAACGCAAGCAGATCTAATGTGGGTTACCCTTAAGGCCTGTGGAAGAGTGAAAACTGGTGGCCGCGTGAAACTTTAGGGAAATTCCCCAATAATTTGCAAAATTTAGCAAAACACAAATGCTCCGTCCATGTGTCGAACCACAAACGAAACTCGTCAGTTGGTGGGGATTGATGACTTCCTTGGTTGCTTTGGTGGTGTCATGCCTTCCTTCGAAAAGAAGCACAGCCGTGGATCCTGGCCCTTGAGTTGATGAGTCCAGGTCTAGGTGTTCAATTGCCTCCCTAGCGTAAGTGGTTGCCACTCGGTTGCAGAACATAGAACGATAGAAAATAAACAAGAAAACAAAGCCAAATTGAAGATTAATCCAGGGATTTTGCAATAAATATTTAGATGAGCTACCCTAATAAAAATTGTATGGTTAATTTGCTTAACGACGTGTTCTGGGTATCATCCAAACCATTTGTGGAATAATTCAATGATTTGGGTTATCGTTCGTTTATGGTTATTTTTTATTAGGGTAAGACTAGAGAATGCTAGAGAAACTGAAAGACTATCAAAGCAAACTATGCACCTAGATCCAAATCTTTTCAGAAAACTTATCAATACGCATAGTTTGAACCGATGTATAAACATCATGCAGACATTGTTGTCTTTGAAATGTCTACGAGCCAGGTAAAGGGCCGAACCCAATGACACCAGGACAGCGGCATAGCTGTATAGGGGTAAATGTACATTTTAAGGTTAGTTAGAAGAACTACTAGAACTTCAGGGTAGTTCCATAGAGGTAACTCTAAGACCACTGGGTCCCGAAGAAAATCATTATTATTTTTGGCTCACTCAGTACCAGAACAACGGTCCCAAGCAGTCCCAAGCTATTTCACTCACCCCTGCATGTTCTGCATGAATCCACACACCCCTGATGTTATCTGTCAAACTTTCATAGCGAATCAAAACAAACATAGTGTAGTAATAGAATTTCAACTAGAATAGGGTACGTTAATCGTTTGCTTGGGACCAATAGGCTACTAAAGTGGTGAGCCAATTTAAAATCGTTAGTTTCGTATTGATTGTTGGTAGTTCTATAAACATCAGAAAAATACCAGATTTAATTTAATTTAAGTTAATAATTATTCTGAAGACCTACAACTGAACAGAAATTCAAACGATGTCCTTTTGATATTCTTTGAATAGTTTAAATTGATCAGGTATTATTCTGAGAACCTACAACTGATCAATAAATCAATCGAAACTTTTCGGATATTACTACAAGAGATCAAAATAAGCAGAAATTGTTTTGAAGACCTACAACTGATCAGAAATTCAAATAAAGTAATTTAGAAAATATTCGAAGTGGTCAGGTTGATAAGGATTAGATATTTTTCGAAGAGGTCAAGTTGATCAGGAATTATTCTAAGGACCAACATCTGATAAAAAATCGAATTGAAGTCGTTTGAAAATTTCTTCAGAACGTAGAATAATCGGAAATTGTTATGAAGATCTTACTACACCGAAGGTCGTAGATCTTCAGAGAAACTAGCAGAACTTTAGGGAAATTAAAAAAAAAACTTCAGAGAAGTTTTAAAAAACTGAAATCTTTAGAGAAATCAAAAGAAAATCAGGGAAGTTCGTAGATCTTCTGAGTAATTTACAGCACTACAGTAATGTTTGTCGTCGTTTCGAGAAATAATCACTACTTTATGGATGTTCACAGATCTTCAGGGAAGTTTGAAGATCTTCAGAGAAATTAACAGAACTACAGTGATGTTCGTAAATTTAAAGATAATTTTTTAGTTCCTAAGGGAAATTTATAGAACAGAATTTCAGAGAAGTTCGCAGAACTTTAGATAAACTCACAGAACTTCAGGGAAGATCACATAAATTTAAAGATCCTCGTACATCTAAGAGTTATTTTCAGTACTTCAGGGCAGTTCACAGAGCTTTAGGCAAATTGGCAGAACGTCAGGGAAAAATACTGAATTTCAGGGAAGATTGTTGATCCTCAGAGAAATTTGCAGAACTTAAAGGAGGTCTTCAGATAAATTTTTATTGCTTCAGAAAAAAATTGCAGAAATTCAGGAAAGTTTTGTAGACTTTTAGAGAAATTTTTAATATTTTAATGCTTCAGGGTAGTTCGAAGATCTTCAGAGAAATTCACAGACCTTCAGGGAGTACACAGAACTTCAGGGAAGTTCGAAGATCGTCTAAGTAATTTGCAGATTTTTAGGAAAATTTAACATAACTTTTACTTAACTTTAACTAAACTTTAACATAACCTTAACTTAATTTTAACTGAAATTTATTATAATTTAAATTTTAACATAACTTTAACCTAACATCAACTAACCATATCTTTAACTTCACTTTAGCTTTAACATAAATTTAACTAAACTTTAACATAACCTTAACGTAATTTTAACTTAAATTTAACATAACTTTAATCTAACATTAACTGAACTTTAACTTAACTTAAGCATTAACATAACTCTAAATTAATTTTAACATAACTTTAACTTAATTTTAACTTAGCTTTCACATAACTTTACCTTGAACATTACTTCAACTTTAACTTCCCGAAAAAAAAATTACAGTGAAATTTTCAGTGGAAACGCATTTCTAACATTCATATTTATTGTCGACAATAAAAAAGATTGTTATAATGTTGTACTCTTCCGAAAACGGCAAAACTGCTACCTAGCTGTACAATGAATGTACATAATAAAATGTTGTTACAATGATTTTTATCGTATTTTTCATTTATTTTATTGTTAACATGATTCGATCATGAACAATAATGAACAACTCAATTACAATAAAAATAAATCTGATTGAAGCATGCAGACTATGAGAGGGTCAGCAACACTGCCAATGTAACTAAGATAGGCGCTGCTCGTATGGCTCTGGCTTTGACAGTTCGTTTGGCTCAAAATCAGGCAGTCCGCGTCCGCTCATATCTTATCCTAGACCCTCTCTAAAGCTTAATGGAGACCTTTTCCGTGCAGTCAACCCTAATAAAAATTGTATGGTTAATTTGCTTAACGACGTGTTCTGGGTATCATCCAAACCATTTGTGAAATAGTTCAATGATTTGGGTTATCGTTCGTTTATGGTTATTTTTTATTAGGGAATAATCATACAATAATAATAAAAAACTCCACCACTTGAAGATGTCAGAAAGGAACTCTCAGGTGGAAGCATATTTCATGGGCGATTCTCTCCAGTCGAATGCATTAACTTATCAACGGCGCTCAACCCCCAAGGAGACGTGACCTAGGGATATCGAGCGCAGGGGAGTTGGCCTGTATTTCTCACAAGTTCCGGATCGAATCTCGATCCATAACCAGTAAAAAAAAGGACCACCCATAACAGACATGCCACCCCCTTCCCTTCCCGGGGCAATGTTTTATTTTTTCGATTTATTTTTAAAATCGATAATGTAGATCTGTCAAGCCAACACATACACTCTAAAGTACACTGTTATTTTTTTAATCAATAAATTCGCCAACCAACAGTAAAATAACAATAATATATTATGTTATTGAAAAAAAAATTATATGGGAAAATCACGAAAATTTCATTGTTAAGATACTTAACAACCCCCCTTTTTTATTGTAAATTTTCCATTTACCATGAAATTTACTGTTTTGTACAACATAAATCAAGGTAAATTTATTGTAGACGTAACAATATAAATCATTGTTAAAACAATAATTTTCGTCTTATTGTTACATTGTTTTTTAATGTATTTTTGTTGTTATTTTTTTTCGGGTTAACTTGAGCATAACATAACATAACTTTAACTTATCTGTAACATAACTTTAAGATAACGTTAACGTTAACTTAACTTAACTTAGCATTAACTTTAACTTAGCGTTAACTTAACTTTAACTTATCTTTAACTTAATCTTAACTTAACTTTAATTTAACTTTATCATAACTTAACCTTAACTTTAACTCATCTTTAACTTAACTTTAACTTCTCTTTAACTAAACTTAACCTTTTTTTACTTAACTTTAACATAACATTAATTTAATTTTAACTTAACTTTAACATAACTTTAACATAACTTTAACATAACTTTAACATAACTTTAACCTAACATTAACTTAACTTTAAATTAACTTTAGCATTTATATAACTCTCACATAATTTTGACATAACTTTAACTTAATTTTAACTTAGCTTTCGCATAGCTTAACCTTGAACATTACTTTAATTTTAAAATCATTTTAATTTTAACTTCACTCTAACGTAATTTTAACTTTACTTTAACTTAACTTTAACAAACTTTAACTTATTTTTAACTTTAACATAACTTTAACCAAATTTTAACTTAACTTAAACGTTGTTGTTAACTAAATTTTAACTTAAATTTAACATAACTTTAATTTAACTTTAATGTAATATTAACTTAACACATCTTTAACTTGACTTTAACTTTATAATAACTTTAACTTAACTTTAACATAACTTTAACTTAACTTGAACTAAACTTTAACATAACCTTAAATTAATTTTAACTTAAATTTAACAGAACTTTAACCTAACATTAACTTAACTTTAATTAACTTTAAATTTTATCTTAAATTTAAAATAAGTTTACCATTAACATAACTTGAACTTAACTATAACCTAACATGAACTAAACAGATCTTTAACTTAACTTAAACTTTATAATAACTTTAACTTATCATTAACATAACTTTAACTTAACTTGAACTAAAGTTTAACAAAACCTTAAATTAATTTTGACTTAAATTTAACATAACTTTAACCTAACATTAACTGAACTATAACTTAACTTTAAATTTAATCTTAAATTTAAAATAAATTTAACATTAACATAACTTGAACTTAACCTAACATAAACTTAACATATCTCTAACTTAACTTTAATTAAACTTTAACATAACCTTTACGTAATTTTAACTTAAATTCAACATATCTTTATCCTAACATTAACTGAACTTTAACTTAACTTAAGCATAAACATAACTCTAATTTAATTTTGACATAACTTTAACTTAATTTTAACTTAGCTTTCACCTAACTTTACCTTGAACATTACGTTAACTTCAAAATTATTTTAACTTTAACTTTAACTTAAACTTAACTTTAAGTTAACTTATACTTAACATAACATAACATAACGTTAACTTAACTTTAACGTAACTTTAACTTAACGTTAATTTAACTTCAACTTAACTTTAACTTACCTATCACAGAACTTTAACTTTAGTTTAACATAACTTTAACTTTAAAATAACTTAAACTTAACTTTAACAAAAAATTAACTTTAAAATAACTTAAACTTAACTTTAACTTTAAAATAACTTTAACTTAACAATCTTTGTACAATTTCACTGGTTCAGATCAATCACGGAGTGCAACTATCGATACGTGCAGTCAGACTAAGCTAAGCTAAGCTAAGCTAAAATAACTTTAACTTAACAATAACTTAAACTTAACTTTAACTTTACTTTAACATAATATTAGCAAAACTTTAACTTAAATTTAATCAAATATAACATAAATTTAATTTATTTTTTGCTTAACTTTACCTTACCTATAACATAACTTTAAATAAAGATTAACATAACATTAACTAAGCTCTAACATAACTTTAACTTTAAAATTACTTTAACTTAACTTTGACACAACTTTAACGTAACTTTAACTTATCTTTAACATTAATTTAACTTTACTTTACTATAAAATAACTTGAACTTAACTTTAAATTTAAAATAACTAAAACTTAACTTTAACTTTAAAATAACTTTAACTTAACCTAAACTTTACTTGAACCTAACTTTAACAAAACTTTAACCTAAATTTTACCAAATCTAACATAAATTTAATTTCTTTTTAGCATAACTTTAATTTTAAGATAGCTTTAACTTACCTATAACACAACTTTAACTTAATTTTAACATAACTTTAACTTTAAAATTACTTTAACATACCTTTAACATAACTTCAACTTAACTTTAACTTACCTTCAGCATAACTTTAACTTAACTTAAACTTTAAAATAACTTAAACTTAACTTTAACTCTAAAATAATCTAGACTTAACTTTAACTTAAAAATAACTTAAACTTTACTTTAACTTTAAATTAACTTAAACTTAACGTTAACTTTACTTGAATATAATTTTAGCAAAACCTAAATTTTACCAAATTTAACATAAATTTAATTTATTTTTAGCATAACTTTAACTTTAAGATAGCATTAACTTACGTATAACACAAATTTAACTTAAGTTTAACATAACTTTAACTTAGCTTTAACTTACCTTTAACATAACTTTAACTTACCTCTAACAAAACTTTCACTTACCTTTAAATTACCTTTAAATTAACTTTAACATCCCGCATAAACAATAACCATAAGAAGCGCCTAACCACCAATTCGGGATATCATCCCAACTTTATGCGGTATGGTCGTACCATCTATGACATCGTTAGTGTATGGTATCCGTTTATTAGGGATAACTTTAACTTAAGTTTAACAAAACTTTATCTTTCCTTTAAAATAACTATAACATAACTTTTTCTCTTACATAACTTTAACTTAACTTTAAACTTACTTTAACATAAATTTCACAAAACTTTAAATTAACTTTAACTCTACCTTAACATAAGTTAAACTTAATTATAACTTAACTTTAACTTTAACATAACTTGAACTTTATTTTAACAAACTCTTATCTTAATTTTAGCTCTCATTTAATTTTAGCTTAACTTTAACATAACTTTTACTTTAACATAACTTTAACTTAAACATAACTTTAACTTTAAAATAACTTTAACTTTAACTTCAAAATAACTTTAACTTTAACATCACTTTTAAACTTAATGAATGATTCAAAAAAACTTAACATTATCATAAAATCAACTTAACTTTAACTTTATAATAACTTTAATTTTAACATAACTTATACTTTAGTTTGAATAAACCTTAACATAACATAATTGAACTAAACATGAACTTAAATTGTGCTCAACTTTAACTCAATTTTAACTTAACTTGAACGTTACTTTAATTTTAAATTAATTATAACTTAACATTATCATAACTTTAAATTTAACATAACTTTAACCTAACTTTAACTTAACTTTAACTAAACTACAACATAACCTTAACTTAATCTTTACTTAACTTGAAATTTTAACTTAAATTTAACATAAATTTAACTTAACTTTAACCTAACATATACTTAACATATCTTTAACTTAACTTTAGCTCTAACTAAACTTTAACATAACCTCAACGTAATTTTAACTTAAATTTAACATAACTTTAACCTAACATTAACTGAAGCTTAACTTAACTTAAGCATAAACATAACTCTAACTTAATTTTAACATAACTTAATTTTAACTTCGCATTCACATAGCTTAAACTTAACTTTAACTTTAACATAACATAACTTTAAATTAACTTTAACTTATCTTTAAGATAACTTTAACATAACGTTAACATAACTTAACTTTAACTTAACTTGAACATAACTTTAACTTTAACACAACTTTAATTTTAAATTAATGATAACTTAACATTATCATAACTTTAACTTAACTTTAACATAAATTTAATTTAAATTTAACGTTAACATAACTTATAACTAAATTTGAATAAACTTCTACTTAACATAATTTTAACTTACCGTTAACTTTAACTTAACGTTAACTTAACTTCAACATAACTTTAACTTAACTTTATCTTACACATAACTTTAACTTTACTTTATCTTAACTTAAACATAACTTTAACTTAACTTAAACGTAACCTTAACTTAACTCTAACTTACCTTTAACGTAACTTTAAATAAATTTTAACTTTTACTTTAACATAAGTTTATCTTACCATCAACATAACTTTTACTTTAACATAATTTTAACTTAAATTTAGTTGTTACATACTTAATTTAACTTAACTTTAAATTTTACTTAACTATAATAAAACTTTAACTTAAACATAAACATCGGGATCCGGTATCGGAATGCGTTACATCAGTAAGGATGCTTAACTCAGCCGGATTCCTCCTGCGGATCAATTTTGGAAAATAGTTACATCAAAATTGATCCGTTGGAGGAATCCGGATGAGTTAATCATCCTTGTTGATGCTTTGCATCAGTCAATTAAATCCGCCGGATTCCTCCAGCGGATCAATTTTTGGAAAATAGTTACATCAAAATTGATCCGTTGGAGGAATCCGGATGAGTTAATCATCCTTGTTGATGCTTTGCATCAGTCAATTAAATCCGCCGGATTCCTCCAGCGGATCAATTTTTGGAAAAAAAAATACATCAAAATTGATCCGCTGGAGGAATCCGGATGAGTTAAACATCCTTACAATAAGGATGCTTAACTCAGCCAGATTCCTCCAGCGGATCAATTTAAAAAAAAAATAATTACACTTAATAACAAATTGTTCAATACTTACCTCTATTCCCGAACACCTCCGGAATTATTGGAAGCAGGCGGCTGAAAAAAAAAACAATTACAAAATAATCAAAATTTTGGATCTGTTTGTTAGAATTTGTAATTATTTTTCAAAATTGATCCGCTGGAGGAATCCGGATGAGTTAAACATCCTTGTTGATGCGTTGCATCAGCAAGGATGCTTAACTCAGCCGGATTCCTCCAGCGGATCAATTTTGGAAAATAGTAACATCAAAATTGATCCGTTGGAGGAATCCGGATGAGTTAATCATCCTTGTTGATGCTTTGCATCAGTCAATGAAATCCGTCGGATTCCTCCAGCGGATCAATTTTTGGAAAAAAGTTACATCAAAATTGATCCGCTGGAGGAATCCGGATGAGTTAAACATCCTTTTTGATGCGTTGCATCAGTAAGGATGCTTAACTCAGTCAGATTCCTCCAGCGGATCAATTTTTAAAAATAATTACACTTAATAAAAACTGTTTAACACCTACCTCTATTCAATTTCCGTACACGTCCCAATCCGGAATTATTGGAAGCAGCCGGCTGAAAAAAAAAATACAAATTAATCAAAATTTTGGATGTTTGTTAGAATTTGTCATTATTTTTCAAAATTGATCCGCTGGAGGAATCCTGATGAGTTAAACATCCTTGTTGATGCGTTGCATCAGCAAGGATGCTTATCTCAACCGGATCAATTTTTGAAAATAATTACATCATGAGAAATCCGGATGAGAAATTACAAATAATAACACTAAATATAACAAATATTTGAATACTTTTTTTTTTTTTTTTTTCCTTTGCTTGTGTCAAAGACTTGGCTAAGACCGGGTTCGGTCCATCTCGCCTCTGTGGTCGTGCATCTTGTAGTTGTTAGTGTTTGGTTTATGTTATGTTGCCTTTTAGAGCTGGATTTTGCAAATCTTAATAAATTGAACTAGTTGTTTTAGTTCGATTTCCAAATTTTCACCGAGTATCTTCTGTAGTGGTTTATAGTATTCTAGTATTGAAAATTCAGATCTTTCGTTGTTTAATTTCACACAGTCATACAGTAGATGCTGAATATCTTCTTTTACTTCACAGATTTCACATAGATCGTCTGTTTCCCAACCCCAGTTGAATCTTCTTTCCTTTGTTAGGGTGTGGCCCGATCTAAGGCGATTTAATGTGGTTATTTCCTGTTTGTTCAATGTGAGCCCTTTGCACCAGATTTTTCTGCCTGGCTCTTTCATCCAGTTGAAATGCCATTTACCTTTTTCTGCTGATGTTTGTTTGTATTCTGTTTTCCATTGGTCCCATATTTCCTTTTCGGCTAGCAGCAGTGCATCTGCCATGACCAGATTGATGTTGTCTGATATTTTTCCTTTTGTGACTGACTGGGCTTCGTGGTCAGCCCTTTCGTTGCCATCTATTCCCATGTGGCTGGGTATCCACTGAATAACTATTTTGTTCTTCGGATTCTCTTTGATTTTTTTGACGATTTGCCATGATATGATGTTGCTGGTGATCTTCCGATCGTTCAACAGTGTTTGGCATGCTGAACTCGAGTCCGTGAATATGACCGCTTTGTTGAGGTTTTGGTCCACTATCCAATCTGTAGCCTTGCGTATAGCTAATAGCTCTGCGTTTGTTATTGAGTAATTGTCGTTGATCTTGTCCTTCCGTACTTCTTGTGTTGAGTCGTTGTAGATTGCCGTTCCTGTTCCGTATTGTGACTTCGAAGCGTCCGTATACAAATGATGATAGTTTCTGTATGATTGGTTCTTCACATTCAAAAACGTTTGCTTCCAGACTGCTGGGTTGCAGTTTTGTTTGGATGGTTGGTTGGTGTCTAGTTTTGG
Source organism: Ochlerotatus camptorhynchus (assembly GCF_037179485.1). Taxonomy (NCBI): domain Eukaryota; kingdom Metazoa; phylum Arthropoda; class Insecta; order Diptera; family Culicidae; genus Ochlerotatus; species Ochlerotatus camptorhynchus. The sequence goes on along the minus strand of NW_027040791.1, from coordinate 225,871 downwards.
GTATACTTTTAGGTCCGGGCTTGCGTCGACCAGTCTTTTGCGCCTCAGAGAGACTATCGAGCTGTCCTTTGGGTGTACCTGGGCCACAATATCGTTGTGTTTGGATGCTATCTTTGTAAGGTAAGTGCCAGTTGGGGGATCTTCGTTGTTGGCTGCTTTGTGGATGAACCTTGCCAACTGATTTGAGTGATATTTACTTTTGATGATGTCCTTTAATGCCAAAAGTTCCGTCCGTGCTTGCACTGGCATTTGCCCGGATTCCCCCAACATCACATGGATTGGGGTCGATTTGAGGTACCGCATGGAATTTCTGATGAACGCATTTTGGAGGGTTTGGATTTTTTTCATGTTGGACTGTGCAGCTTCTCCGTAGATTTGGGCTCCGTATTCATATCTGCTTCGTATCAGGGCATTTCCTACTTTTATCAGCGTCTGAGGGTTTGCATTACTAGAACGTTTCCCTAGCATCTTGATTATGTTCAGCTTCTTAGCTCCTGCTTCCCTTACCGCTTCTATGTGTTTCCGGTGTGTGAGGGTTCGATCCAAGGTGTATCCTAAATATTTGTGGGTGTTGGTGATTTGAATCTTGTGGTTTCCTATCTTTATCCTGAGTTGTTCCGAGTTTTTCCTGGAGAAGAGTACCGCTGCAGTTTTCGTTGGGTTGAGTTTTAGGTTGAGCTCTTCAAGTGCTTTTTCCAGTTTAGGTAGGAAGCTGTTTGCCTTGACTGTGATTTCCTCCACATCTTTCCCGATGACTACTATCGTGAAATCATCTGCGAATTGGACAAGCACCACTCCGTCTTCCTTGATGTCGTGCAGCGTAGTGGTGTAGAGGTTGAAGAGCGTCGGAGATAGAGGACATCCTTGGGGTAGGCCTTCGGTGACATCAGCTATGACTTCTCCTTCAGATGTTTTTAATACCATCGTTCTTTGGGTTGTGTAGGTGTGGATCCAGGAAATAATTTTGGCAGGTATGTTTAGAGATGCTAGTCCTTTTAGGAGTAGCGTTGTGTCCACGGAGTCGAATGCCTGTGATAGGTCCAAGAAGATGCCCACTGCCTGTTTTCCTTCCATCTGCGCTTCTTTTACTGTGTTGACTAGGAAGTTTACACAAGATATTGCCGAGCTATTCTTCCTGAATCCAAATGACAGTTCCGGCAAAAGTCCCTCTAGGTCCGCTACCTGATTCAACCTGTCTTTTATTGCTGCATTTATGAGTTTCAGGCAGACATTCATTAATGCTATGGGACGTTTCGAATCCGGGGAAGCTGGGTTCCGATTTGGTTTTGGTATTGGTTTTACCACCGTTGTTTTCCACTTCTCCGGAATGATTTCCGTGACAAATACCTGGTTTAGCATCTCGCTGATCTTCTCTAGGATTTCCGGTTTCAGTTTCTTCAGGATACCATATGATACGCCGTCTATTCCTGGCGCCGAGTATTCCTTCTTTTTCCTTAAGGTTACCATGAACTCCTCGTGCTTTAAAGCTGATTCGTATCCTAATAGCTCCTGTTTCGAGGTGGCCTTTGGCATATAGACCTCCTTTAGCTTGCCTTCAAAGTAGTGCTCCATGAATTTCATGCCTTCTTCCGTGTTCATTTGAGGGTTACTGGTCGTCGACTTTGTTAACGCGTTGTCAATTCCTTTGATGATGTTCCACATTTGACGACTTGGTGTCGCCTCATCCACCATTTCTGCTAATTCCTGGCTGTACTTCCTTTTGGCTTTTCTAATAAGTCTTTTGAGTATTGCTCTTGCCTTTTGAAGCTTTATTAGGTTAGTTTCCGTTTTCTGCCGATTATAATTTCTGAGTTTTTCTCGTTTGAGGATGTAAGCCTCGTTGATTTCAGAAGTCCACCATCTTTTTAGATAGTTTGCTTTCTTGTTTTTGACTGTAAAACTGGCTTTTTCCAAGCATTCGTCGAAGATTTCTTGCATCTCATTGGGATCGTAGATGTACTGCGGCCGGATTTCATTTATTAATTTGATGGCTTTTTCCTTGTTGATGCACTTCCTTTTCCCTTGCGCTATTGGAATTGTGCTTCCGATTTCGACTGTGATGCTTAGGTGATTGCTTCCGAACTCGTGTTCTGTTGTCTTCCACGTTGACTTGCCAGCTGTTCCCGGAGTTGCTAGTGTCAAATCTACGGTGGAGCTACGTCTTGCGGTGGTGGTTAGGCAAGTTGTCGATCCGTCATTTAGCAGAACAAACGGGGAGTTTTCAATCAGCGTGTTTATCAGGCTTCCTTTCCTGCATGCATCTGCTTCCAAGTCCCATGAGGGGTGATGCCCGTTCCAGTCTCCTCCAACCAAGACTTCTCCTTCGATGTCTGCAAGTGCTTCAAATAGACTCCTTATTTTTGGCAAGATCTCTCCGATTAGCGAGTGATCCGGGGGTACGTATACCGAAATTAGTGTGATAGGGTGGAATCCTTGCACGATCTTTACTGCTACTACTTCTATCGGCAAGAAACTACCTAGATTTAGGACCTGGTATCCATAGCTGGAGTGGAGTAGGATCCCTACTCCTCCGTATCCGCTTGGCCTTCTAGCTGATTCCATGCAGAATCCCCTTAATCTGAAGTACTCCCCTTCCTTCAACCATATTTCCTGCAACAAACAAACATCGATGTTGTTTTCGTCCAGAAAGTGGGCGAGTTCGGCTCTTGTTTCCATGGGTCTAATGCTTTGGATGTTGTGTTGCAGGATTCTGAGGGTTTTACACTCCACTGTGATTGTTTTCGGCGGTTCTGATTTCGTGTACACATCCTTGGTCATTTTCTTCGATTATCTTCTGAATGTCCAGCCCAATTTCGACTAGCAGTTGGTCTCTTTCGATTTCCGTCTGGGCCTCTTGTGAGCGGATGAAGATCTTCATTTGCAGATTTTTGAGCGATCCCAGCCATCTTTTCGTCCTTATTTCGAGTAGTAGCACCTGCCGAAGTTTAGAGATGAGGCGTTCGATGTCGGTCGTTCGTAGTGTGTTTTCTACGCATCTTCTGCATTCCTCCTTGTTGTAAGTTCTCCAGCAATTTCCCAAGGGGTTTGAATCTCTCCTTTCTTGATTCAATGTTGATGTTGTTGATTCCCTACTCCTCGTTCTTCTTCTTCTTGGGCTTCGTACTCCCGATCCTCCTGCCTTTCCTTCCTGTTGGTTGCATGTTCCTGCCAGCTCTGGAAATTCCTCTTCCTCTAGACCATTGAACCTGTTCGAGAGCTTCGGATAGTGCTGCTCTGCTTGAGCGTATGATGATCCTTGCTTCTTCATGTCAGTTAGGATGGCTTGTCTTCTTTTTCTCTCCGGGCATGATCCGTCGTCCGCTCCGTGTCCTTGTTTGCAATTTAGACATTTGGGGTGAGATGAACAGCTCCCTTCGTGATTTTTGCCGCAGGTGTTGCACCGAGCCCTACCAGTGCAGAAATTCGCTCCGTGCCCGTACTTCCAGCAGTTCCTGCATTGTCGGATCGGGAAAACGTAAAGTTCGACTGAGAAATAGCATCCGAAGATTCTCACTCTCTGTGGCATGTTTTGTCCCTTCACAGTCATCTTGATGTTGTTGGTGTTAGTTAGTTCTCCTTCTCCAGTTTTCCTTCGGATTCTCTCGATCTTCAGTATCTCGTGCTCCGTTTCGATGTTGTCCAATATGTCCTGTTCTTCGAACTCTCTTGGTACACCTCTGATGAAGCATATGGTTTTTCTCCTTATCTTCGGATCGTATTGCCTGATATTTTGGTTTGCCAGATTTAACAGCCCTAGTTTGATTTTGGCTTCTGCTGAGTCGACCGTGATTTTGAACCGAAACTTCCCCACCTTTTTTACTTCGCTGAATAATGTGAAACCATGATCTTTGAGGATTTTGCCGACCTGAATCGGGTGGCTCGGGTTTGCCTCACGAATGTTCCGTAATTCGAGGAATACTGTAGCTTTTTCACTGAGTGGGGTACTGGTTTCTGGGCATTGGTCTGGTGTATTCTCTGGTTCCACATTCGTGTTTTCGTTGATGCATGATTCCTCTCGAAGTAGTTCCTTCCTTCCTCTGGTTATCCTACCTTGGTATTGTTTCCTGCTTTCAACTATTCGCTGAATTCTTGTTTTCGGATCCATGTTTGGGAATCACTTTTGATGGACCCGTTTACACTATCGACCAAACCGAAAACAAGATGTCTGACTCTTTTCACCGACGAATTTAGGAGACGGGCCAAAAAGGTATAACAGAATCGAAGATTTTCGAGCTAATTTCACTTTCTCCCTGAAAATAACACTTTCCCCGTTTGCACTGGGTATTTATCTACGCTTTTGAACCAAATTCGACGGAAACTTGTCGGATTTAACGGGGTTTTCGAGTAAAACCGCTGAACCGACGACACAAAAAACGCACTAGAATTTTCCTCGAACAGCCAACCGCAAAAATGATTTCGAAGCAAAACAAAGGATCACAAGCAAATTGTATTTGAATACTTACTGTTAAAGTTGCTACTTTCCTTCGCGGCTCGGGTGAAGGAATTTGCGGTGCGCTCCGTGCACTCAGCCATCTTGTCTAGTTTGTTTATAAACAAACCAGACAAGATGGCTGAGCGCACGACAAAAAAAAACACACCAATTTAAAAACGTCAGTCTTTAAGTCGCCCAATGTCAAATGACGTCACTTTGTCGCCGGCACTTTGTGTGTAAAGCCCTACAGTAAAAGTATGGACGTCTGTCAAAAGTTGTTCCAATCGAACCGTCAAAATGCACCGCTTTGCTCGATTGGAACAGCTTTTTTCAGTTTTGTGGTGCCAGTCGTCCATACTTTTACTGTAGGGCTTTATTCGTGTGGGGTGCTGTATTCGTACACGGTAAGAAAAAAGTACCCAACGGCCAGTTCACTTTTACCTACTTTTGACTAGTTTGTCTCCTTTTCTCCTTCTAATGTTGTCAAAAACGGAGGAGCAAAACCACCCAACAGGGGTAGTAAGTGTGTTCGTATACACGGATGCGGTATACACGCTAACTTGAAAGTACTCATTAATGAGTAAAAAAAGACCCATTTTGAAGAAAAGTGGTTTAACTCATTGATGATTAAACAATTTTACCCATTAATGAGTATCTGTTACCCATTAATGATTAACAATTACTCATTAATGGGTAACAGATACTCATTAATGGGTAAAAATTTTACTCATTTAATGAGTTAAGCCACTTTTCTTCAAAATGGGTCTTTTTCAACCATTAATAGGTACTTTCAAGTTAGCGTGTACAGCACACTATACACTGTGACTGGCAAGCACCCATTAATGGGTGAAAAAGTACCCATTTCGAAGTAAACTAGGTAAACTCATAAAATGGGTAAAACGTCTTTACCCAATAATGGGTAAAGAGCTTGTACGTCAATTCATCGGGTATTTTTTACCCATTTTCAGAAATGAAAAGATTTAGAAAATGGGTAAAAAGTATACATTTTCGATAATTGAGCTATTTAGAAATTAATTTTAATTTGATTTTTCGCATATTTCATTGAAATGGCGGAAACATTAGCATTAATAACTTGTTTTTTATTTATTTCGATAATAATAACTTGGCATCCACTGTCCCTGCTGTGCAATGTGTTGCTTTTGTCGGACGTTTCTTCATGTCATCCCTTCCTGGAACACTTTGTTCACGGCCACTTCCTTGTGGATCTGAAATTAACAATAAAAATCATTAAATTTTATCTGAATTTCATAATGTACACCACCTAGATATATTTCAAATAAATACTTACATTTCAATACTCATTTTACTAGGCATAGATGGCATAGAAAATCAATTTTTAAGCCCTCGTAATATGCTTTGTGTTAGACAATATTCACTATTGATTAAGATAATTTTCACCCAATAATGGGTAAAATAATACTCATTTTTCTTCCCCGAAGAGGTCAAAAAGATGGGTACAAAAGAACCCATTTTCAAAAATATTCAATTACCCATTATTTGACAGCTTCATATACTTACTTATAATGGGTACTTTTATACCCATTAATGGGTACTTGCATGTTACAGTGTAGCCGACGTTATGTTTAACGTACAGAACAAGAGTAAAATCGGTTTTCAATTGAAACGATAATAATCAATTAAAACACTAATTAACTCTTGCACTGTAACGTCACCAGGGCATTGTTTTACATACAAATAAACATTGCCCACAGGGCATGCCAAAACTTCTTTCCCACTGCGAAAAAAAAAACTGTACACGGCCAATGAGATCAACGCAAATTTGAGTACAGTGTACTCAATATCGAAAAAAGTGCAGGATGAGTAAATTTGCCGCATGTTTTCCTGTGGAAAACCTCAAAAATCTGCCCTAAAATAAGGAAAATTTACGAGAATCCAGAGAATCCAATCTTTGCTTTTCTCATATTCGGAACATGAGGGAAATTAATTCAAAACTGAGTTCCTGCACTTTTTGCGATTTATGAGTGAACTAACCTCAAATTTGGGTCGTTCTCATTCGCCGTGTAGTGCTGACTCAGGAAAAACAAACATTGCATGCGGCGAGAGACCGAGGGACAACAATATACATCGTTATGAACTTTGATTCTAATGTAACGTTTGGTTCTGTTGTCATTGGATGTATTCTGATGTTTTATGCGTGCAACAAATTACATCGTGATGATGTTTGATTCTAATGTAACGTTAGGTTCTGTTGTCATTGGATGTATTCTGATGTTTTATGCGTGCAACAAATTACATCGTGATGATGTTTGATTCTAATGTAACGTTAGGTTCTGTTGTCATTGGATGTATTCTGATGTTTTATGCGTGCAACAAATTACATCGTGATGAAGTTTGATTCTAATGTAACGTTAGGTTCTGTTGTCATTGGATGTATTCTGATGTTTTATGCGTGCAACAAATTACATCGTGATGATGTTTGATTCTAATGTAACGTTAGGTTCTGTTGTCATTGGATGTATTCTGATGTTTTATGCGTGCAACAAATTACATCGTGATGATGTTTGATTCTAATGTAACGTTAGGTTCTGTTGTCATTGGATGTATTCTGATGTTTTATGCGTGCAACAAATTACATCGTGATGAAGTTTGATTCTAATGTAACGTTAGGTTCTGTTGTCATTGGATGTATTCTGATGTTTTATGCGTGCAACAAATTACATCGTGATGATGTTTGATTCTAATGTAACGTTAGGTTCTGTTGTCATTGGATGTATTCTGATGTCAAATTTTACATCGTCAAGACGTTTGATTCTGATGTAACGTTTGAGGCTAATGTATTTTTATGTACACGCAGAAAAAAATATTTTAAACGTAATAATATTTGACGTAAATTTAATAAGAATTTCATTTTGTTTTGGCTGCAAAAAGAAATCATTATTATTTCAACAATCCAGTATCTTTGTTTCTAAAAACCCATGGATTGTTAAATCAAAAAGAAAATATTTTCGAATTTACAAGAGAGCTTTTATGGTTTTGACGTAAGCTGTCAAATTTGGCAGGTGATGGGTCAACAAAAAAATATGTTTGTTTTTAAAAGAGATTTCTTGTTGATTCAATCAATTTATTTTATTTAGACTGACAATATACGCAGTAGAAATAAAAATATGTTTATTGATTCATTATTCAATAATTTGGGATTATTTTTATGTTTTGTTTTCTATTTGTAACAAACAGAATAACAATTGAAACCTTTCTGAGGCATAAAATCTCTCCGGTTCATGAGTTGATGGGTCGATAAGTAGGGTCCAGGTGTGGGATCGGCCTTCCTGGCGTCGGGAGCATTGGTACACAGTACTGAAAATAAGATCGACGGAAAAAATAAAGGATAAAAAAGAAAAACTGTTTATATTTTGCGACTGCAGCATACTTGCTTACCTCTAGAGCTGAATCAAACGAGAATTTTTTTGTTATTGTTTACATTTTTGTCCGGGTGGAAACGAGGGAATGGTTGGTAGTTATTTTTGCATTCATGGCCCGGGGAACAGACACAACAAATAAATGTTAAATTAAAATCAACTGTTGTTGGCTTAATAAAAGAATATTGTTGTTTTTACAATAGTTGCAGTTGAAGAGTGGCTTATGAAAACAAAAAGAATCTTATTTTGAATTTATTTGAATAAATATTATCGAAACAATAAAATGCAACATAATTTCAACCGGAATTGTTTGTGTAAATACAAATAAAGTTTTTTTTCTTTCAATGCAAACAATTTTCTGTCCGTGTACTTGGACGTCACACTGACGTCTGAATACATTAAGATTACAGCAATACACGTTAAAATTTAATGTATTGAAGATGTCTGCTGATGTTTCCTACATTACAATTTCTATTCGGGACCATTATAACATCTAATGTTTTCATAATTCGGAAAAACATTTTTTTATAGCAAGTGAGTGGAAGTAACCCTGCATAAAATATCATGGTTTTTTTTATCTAGTTCGTTTATTTGGAAGGCTCAATCGCGTTAGCTTTACGGAGCCGATAATTCATTGTTCACTGTGTGTAACAAAATTCACTTAATTCTATGTCTAGTAGGAGTTGGGCCGATTACTCGCGGCTTACTCGAGGTTAGAAGGGTACATTTTCGAAGGATAGGATCAGGGGAGGAGCTTGGGGTAGGGTTTCGTTGTCTCATCAGAGCGTTGTCACCAGTATGAACGGTAGTGCTGTTCTAGCTTCGTCCGGAGTTCGACCGGCTATGGTGGGTGACCAGTGGGCGACGATGAGACTCATCGAGACGGGGGGACAAGACAAACAAAAACTAATAAAGAGAGACAGAAGACAAAAGGAATTAAATTCTTATACTAGACACACAGACAAACAGACGTAACTCTTCATTGTGTATCTTCGTTCATGCATTTAACGGTTGATTTGAATATTATCAGTTCCGCGAACTACTCGCCGCAGCGCTGGCATCGGAACACTTTGACGTTTATATATATTCTATAGAACTTTTATGCAATATTGTTTACGAGTTAGCGAGCAAGCTTGTTTTCCGCGAGAAGCCAGAGAGATGTCGTTACTGAGGTTATATGTTTTGAGATACTATGTTTTCAAGAACAAGTTTTTCAAAGAGTTACGTCTGTTTGTCTGTGCTAGACATTTAAAGAAAAACATAAACGGACTGCATATAGCAGAGATCACGGGTTGCCAACACGTCTCTGATAGGAACATAGGGTTGTCTTCCTTGGGCCTCGAGGGTATTCAAAAGTCGCTCTCTGGCGGCGTCATTATCCGTACATTGCCAAACTGCGTGTTCGATGTCATCGTAACCGTTTCCACACCGACAGATGTTGCTGTCCACGAGGTTTATTCTATTGAGATGAGCATCTAGCGAGTAGTGGTTGGACATAAGTCTACTCATCACGCGAATGAAGTCACGACTTAAGCCCAAGCCTTTAAACCACGCTTTCGAAGAAACATTAGGAATAATTGAATGTAACCACCGTCCAAGATTTCCAGTGTCCCAATCGTTTTGCCAACTCGAAAAGGTACTCTGACGCACTAAATGGTAAAATTCATCGTGTGAAATTTGCCTGTCATACAATTCGCCTTCCTGCGCGCCCACCTTTGCGAGAGAGTCCGCCTTCTCATTGCCTGGGATTGAGCAATGTGAGGGGACCCATACAAAGGTAATCATATATGATCTTTCGACCAGCACACACATCTGCTCCCTTACCTTTGAAAGGAAATAAGATGAGTGCCTACCTTGTTTCATCGACCGAATAGCCTCAATCGAACTGAGACTATCCGTGAAGATGAAGTAATGGTCTGCGGGCATGTTGGAAATCATCCCCAATGCGAAGTTGATTGCTGCCAGCTCAGCAACAAAAACGGAACAAGGTTCCTGAAGTTTGCGGAAGGCGCTAGAGTTTTCATTGAAGACATCGAAGCCAGTGGATCCATTGAGACGGGACCCGTCTGTAAAATATCTTTTCATGCAATTGACTTGTTGGTACTTTTCAGTAAAAATACGCGGAATAATAAAAGGTCGAAGTTGATCGGGAATCCCATGAGTTGCTTGTTTCATGGTCAGATCATATTCAATTGAGGAACTGCGATTGGTGAAGTGAACACGGTCTGGAGTATAACAAGGAAGACACATATCTGATGATATGTACACCCAACCGGTGGATGTAAGATTCGCTTACAATTATGTGGGATTCATCATCAGAGGATGTAAGTGGAGACCGCATGAACCGAGGATGCGATATACCTAGCTGCGGTCCGATGTAAGAAAATTGGAGACCGAAAAGTGTGGAGTGTATTAGTGAGTGAAATTAATTATGTCGAAAAAAATAGAAAAAAGGTTGCCGACTGGACTCGAACCACGGACGTTGCGACTATCAGACCTGTGCTTTCTCCACTGCTCTCTCTATGCTTCTGATTATGGACAGCCTAAAAGCAAACATGAAGCGCTCATTTTCTCGCATGCTCGGCTTCGTATGCTTTTTCTGCAGGAGAGATTCGAGATAAGTGTGTGTGTCGTTCTACAATGTTCTACAATGTGCGTCGTTCTACAAGCTTACTGGTATAGTCGAAAGCGTAGATGCAACACGAAATAAAAATGCTCGACTTCGTATGCTTTTTCTGCTGGAGAGATTCGAGACAAGTGTGTGCGTCGTTCTACAATGTTCTACAATGTGCGTCGTTCTACAAGCTTACTGGTATAGTCGAAAGCGTAGATTGAACCCGAAATAAAAATGCTCGACTACGTATGCTTTTTCTGCTGGAGAGATTCGAGACAAGTGTGTGCGTCGTTCTACAATGTTCTACAATGTACGTCGTTCTACAAGTTTACTGGTATAGTCGAAAGCGTAGATGGAACACGAAATAAAAAAAGACAAAAAACCATTACATCGCCTGCATGGTCAATTTCTAACATTCGTTGCGATGTTCATGCACAGAGGATGATAGGAAACGGAACTAACATTCATTGTAATAGATTTTTGGTTTGCGTGTAGTGGTGGTAGATTCTCATAAATCGAGATTGTGTGTTCAGCCCAAGAATTTCTTCAAAATTATCAATTATAAGTGTGTTCGTCACTCCGCATTTGATTAGTATTCTGAGAGAGAGCTCCCAGAAACGGTTCTGGAGGGGTGTTACTCCTGCCAGAACCTCGAGACTCATGTTATGCGTTGAGTGCATACAGCCTAGAGCAATACGCAGACAACGATATTGAATTCGTTCCAATTTTATTAGGTGACTTTTTCTTGCCGAGAGAAAGCAGAAAGAGCCGTACTCTAGAACAGAGAGAATAGTTGTTTTATAAAGCGTTATGAAGTCTCCCGGATGAGCACCCCACCATGTGCCGCAAATTGAACGGAGAAAGTTGATCCTCTGCTGACATTTTTGCTTCAAATACGTAATATGGGTATTCCAAGTGCACTTTGAATCAAACCAGACCCCAAGGTACTTGAAAGATAATGATTGGGTAATGTTTCTGCCCAAAAGATTAAGCTGCATTTGGGCTGGGTACCGCTTTCGAGTAAACACTACCAGTTCAGTTTTCTGCGGCGAGAATTCGATCCCTAGATTCATAGCCCAAGAAGACAAGTTATCTAAGGAATTTTGCAATGGTCCTTGCAAGTCCACGGCATGTGGACCTCTTACGGAAACCACACCGTCATCTGCAAGTTGTCTTAGCGTGCATTGTTCTGCCAAACAGTTGTCGATATCTTTGACGTAAAAGTTATAAAGAAGAGGGCTGAGACATGAGCCTTGGGGCAGGCCCATGTAGCTAATTCTGGAAGTTGTCAGTTGTCCAAGGGAAAAGTTCATTTGCTTTTCTGACAACAAATTGTACAAGAAATTATTTAAAATTCCAGAAAGTCCACATCTGTGCAGATTGTCTGACAGAATTCCAATGGAAACTGAATCAAAAGCCCCCTTAATGTCCAAGAATACTGAAGCCAATTGCTCCTTGTGTGCAAAGGCCAGTTGAATATCTGTGGAAAGCAGCGCTAGACAATCGTTTGTTCCTTTGCTCTTGCGGAACCCAAACTGTGTATTTGATAGCAAGTTATTTGATTCGACCCAGTGATCAAGTCTCCGAAGGATCATTTTCTCCAACAATTTCCTAATGCACGAAAGCATAGCAATCGGACGGTATGAGTTATGGTCAGACGCTGATTTGCCAGGTTTTTTAATGGCTATTACTTTGACCTGTCTCCATTCAGGCGGTACAATGTTGTTTTCTAGCAAGGAATTGAATAAATCTAGCAAGCGTCTTTTAGCGATATCTGGGAGATTTTTTCAGAAGATTGAATTTAATCATATCGCTTCCCGGTGAGGAGTTGTTCGATGAAAGAAGAGCCATAGAGAAATCCAGCATTGAGAATGGTCTATCCAGAGAGCCGCCGCTAGGAGACGCTTCTCGAAGAATATTTTGTGCTGGAAATGAGTCCGGACAGACCTTTTTAGCGAAATCGAATATACATCAGTTGGAGTATTCTTCACTCTCATTGAAAGATGAGCGGCTACGCATGTTGCGAGCCACCCTCCACAAGGTGTTCATTGAGGTTTCTCGTGAGAGTCCCTCGACGAAATTGCGCCAATAACCGCGTTTTTTTGCTTTGATTAATTGTTTCAGCTTTGTCTCAAGCTTTGAATATTCCTCGAAGTAAGTGGAGGTTTTGTGTCTACGAAAAGCTTTGAAAGCATCAGATTTTTCTACATACAATTTTGTGCATTCTTCGTCCCAACCAGGTGTGGCTGGTCTCCTCTTAAAGGGTGCACTTGGAACTTTTTTTTTTGTGCTTCCAGTGAGCTTATGTAAATCAAATCGGCTAGGAATCGATATTCTTCCAATGGTGGAAGCGCATCTATTGATTCGACACCGATTGTCACCGCCGTTGCATATTTCTGCCAGTCGATGTTCCTTGTAAGATCAAATGGAACCCGAGATGGTTCTGCAGAGTGAGGGCCACACTTAATTGAAATGATGATTGGCAAATGATCGCTACCATGGGGATCATTGATAACCTTCCACTGACAATCCAATGATAGCGATCTTGAACACAAAGATAGGTCGAGTCGGCTTTCTCGAGCCGGAGGATTTGCTATACGTGTCGCTTCACCAGTGTTCAAAATAGTCAAATTGAAATCGTCACATAAATCGTAAAAAATAGCCGCTCTATTGTCGTCATATAGATCGCCCCACCCAGTACCATGGGAGTTCATATCACCCATAATTAATACTGGGGATGGAAGAATCGAAACTAGATTCCAGAGTTGACTACGGCTAATGGAGGTTCTTGGTGGAACGTATACTGAAGCTATGCAAAGATCTTTGTTCTTCACATTTATTTGGCAAGCGACGATTTCGACGCCTGATAGAGCAGGAAGGGAAATGTTGTAGAAAGGGTAGCACCAACAATCAATACGAAACTAACGATTTTAAATTGGCTCACCACTTTAGTAGCCTATTGGTCCCAAGCAAACGATTAACGTACCCTATTCTAGTTGAAATTCTATTACTACACTATGTTTGTTTTGATTCGCTATGAAAGTTTGACAGATAACATCAGGGGTGTGTGGATTCATGCAGAATATGCAGGGGTGAGTGAAATAGCTTGGGACTGCTTGGGACCGTTGTTCTGGTACTGAGTGAGCCAAAAATAATAATGATTTTCTTCGGGACCCAGTGGTCTTAGAGTTACCTCTATGGTAGCACTTTTTGATCCCTAAAAGTACTCCTCCATAAGAAACGTCTCTATCCAGGCGAATAATGTTAAAATCGTGGAAGTTGAGTTCTTTATCGGAAGAAAGCCATGTTTCACAGAGAGCAAATATATCACAATCAGAATTGTGAAGTAAAAATTTGAACGAGTCTAGTTTAGGCACTAGACTACGGCAGTTCCACTGTAGCACAGTGATCATATCTTCAACCTCGTTCGACGAATTATCCATCGAAAGATATGATTGATGCAAGGAGGGGCCATGAAACAGTCAATTGCTTAAGATATGATTCTAATGTTGTAAGCAAGGCAGAAACTAAGCTTCTAAGAGGGTCTTGTATGTTGAACATATTTAATATGAATTCCACAATGTCCGAAAAAGCTAGCAAACCGCGTTCGGACTTGGATTTCTTTTGAGAAGTTTGAGGAGCAGCTTTTTTGTTTTTCTTTTCTTTGTTGGGTAATGGCGGAAAATCCTTACTGCAGCCAGGAAGTGAAGCAGTAGGAGCCTTCGATTTATTTTTTCATCCCCATTACCCTGGGAATTTTGCAATCCTCTGGGAGTGACTTTAGTTTTCTTACGGCGCACTTTCGGGGAGGAGCATTTTCGTTTTGAGGATCCGTTCGTTTTCAAAGGTGCGTGTACCACCGTAGAGTCACCCTCATCGGATGAGTCAGAGTCCGATTCTTCAGCTGACAAAATCGAAAATTGATTTTCATCTTGGACGGCTGATGCAGCCTTCACCATTTGTGCATATGACTGCTTGGAGCGTCCCAGAGATTGAACGCTGCACTTTATCGGAGTGCTGCTTGTACATCGGGCACTCCTGCAAGGGGTGAGGATTCTCGCCACAATAAGCGCATTTTACTGATTCTTTGTGGCAAGAATCCTCTTTTTGGTTTTCACCACATTTGCCACAATGGCTGGCTGAGTGTCCCAGCCTTTTGCAGTTGGTACAATTATATACCCTCTGTACAAACAACCGCACCGGAATAAAGCACCATCAACTTTGACAAAGTTTGGGAGAACTGAACCAGCGAAAGTCACCCGAAACTAGTCTGAATGCTGATAAACTTTCTTGCCATCTTGCAAAGATACTGAATGCAGTTGCCTAACATCCAGTATCTGTACCTGCTGACCGATTTTCGAGTTTTTGAAGCAACCCGATGCTCGTTTTAAGTCCTCGACACTCAGACTCGCGTCGGAGACCATACCTTCTATCTCCACATCTCGAGAAGGGATGTAGATGTTGTACTCAACACTAAACAGCTCATGTTCAGCAATTTTATTTGCCACATCATAAGTCGGTGCTTCCCCGAATAGAAATTGTAATGTAGGAAACATCAGCAGACATCTTCAATACATTAAATTTTAACGTGTATTGCTGTACCCTTAATGTATTTAGACTTCAGTGTGACGTCCAAGTACATAAAAATACATTAGCCTCAAACGTTACATCAGAATCAAACGTCTTGTCGATGTAAAATTTGACATCAAAATACATCCAATGACAACAGTATAAAATGTTACATTAGAATCAAACTTCATCGCGATGTAATTTGTTGCACGCATAAAACATCAGAATACATCCAATGACAACAGAACCTAACGTTACATTAGAATCAAACTTCATGGCGATGTAATTTGTTGCATTAGCATTAGCATTAGCATTAGCATCGAACAAGTTGCACAATATCGTAGGTGGTACGAATTCAAAACTATTAAGAGCAAGACGGATATCTACATATTACTGGACAGATAGTAAGTAGGAAGTAATTACTATCTCCCAGATAAAGACATATCCCGCTCCAACAGTTAAGGATTGTCCTGGCCACGTCCTTACAACTGGTAGGGATAGGAAAGGTATGTTAGTCCAACATTTACTTAAGAGAGATGCAGAGAACTCTACGACCCCTCATAAATGTCTCGGGAATTTAGGGATTATGTTAGTAGGGAAGGTAAGCCATAGGATACACCCAGTCAGTGTTGCTGGCATATGTAGTTTTTTTTTTATTAATGTTGAAATTGCTGTCCGGATCATCTGCTGGAAGATAAGGTTGCTGAAATAAAATGAAAATATAACATAGTGAACTCGCCATCGTTGTCACACCCGTAGCTAATTAAAAGGAAGGAAATATGTTGTGTTTTATCTTTTTTTTTCTTCTATTGATTGAGAGGAAAACTCGCGGGAGTGAAAATAATTGTACTACCTCTTCTCCCGTAGGCCCAAAACCTCTATGTCGTTTCAATTTGAATTATAATCAATTAAAGTAAACTTAAGTTCATGTGATGCACTCAAATTATACGAAATTTATTTCGTTTTCGTTTTGCGGTGCTACACTGCCGTACACTGAAATAATTTAGGGTGTTGATATAGGATGCACCTTTGTTTAAAAACTAATGATGTTAAGCTGTCAAAGACTCGCGCTTATTCCTGTTTACACTACACCGGTGCTACACCGCAATAACGAAAGCGACATAACTGGAAAAAGCCCACCAAATACAATAACCATGGCAGAATCAACACAACCTTATTCAGTTTTTTCATACACAACCACAAACGAACAAATTTAATCTTATCTCATTAATTTTCATTGTTTTTGGCAACATTAGAAGGAGAAAAGGAGACAAACTATCAAAAGTAAGGAAAAGTGAACTGGTCGCTGGGAACCATTTTCTAGTCGTGTACTATCATTACATCTATACTTTTTTTTTAAATTGACACTAGATGGCATTACAACAAATGCTTCAATTGGTTGTTGTCTCGCCTATCTCTACCATTCTATACTCAGACAAAAAATGCTACACTAATACAATTCCACACATTTTTACTGACGAATTTCCACATGATTTTTTATGTGACCACACATAAACAGAATCCACCCAGAAGCACACATAAAATTTATTAGACAAAATAATAGTTTGTTTGGTTACACATGGCTTTTATGTGTACACATATTAAGTATGCGTTTGACAAATAGATATAATTCGTTGATCACATTTCAAAAATTCATGTGTGGGACACATAAAAATAATCTTTGAAATTTTATCAGTGTGCTCATATCAGTTCACTCAAAAAGCGCAAAAAGTGTATCCACATACAAATGAGCAAAATTCCACCCAAATTCGAGGAAACGTCACCCACATTGCTGCAGCTTTTCCGGAAAATCTGCATCCCATTCCCGAGTAAACCCACCCTCTACATTTAACGCAACACAAAACTATTGTACTTAGCTTTTTTTGAAGGACAAACCATCCATTCCTTCTTTTTCGTCTTTCGGCCATCTTACGCAGAGGACGCAACCGTTTGTTTTTTTCTCGTATTGCACCGTCGTTCAGCCATCCGGTTCCTTCTGCTTCTCGCCATTTTCCTTTTTATTTTTATTTTTATTTTCACAATCTGCGCCAACTCTTTTTTTACACTTTTAGACCTTTCTGAGACTTCTAACACTAATCTTTTGCATCAAATCACTTTCCACCGTACTTATTTAAGCCTTACTCATATCTTTTTTAATAAATTCCACCAAAAAACATTGGAATTATGATTTAACTGGGTCGGCTATTTTTTCCACTACCACTTGATGCGCCAGTGCCGCCAGTCCGCCCTTCATGGCGATGTAATTTGTTGCACGCATAAAACATCAGAATACATCCAATGACAACAGAACCTAACGTTACCTTAGAATCAAACTTCATCACGATGTAATTTGTTGCACGCATAAAACATCAGAATACATCCAATGACAACAGAACCAAACGTAACGGGGTATCCAATGACAACAGAACCAAAGCTAACTCTAAGACCACTGGGTCCCGAAGAAAATCATTATTATTTTTGGCTCACTCAGTACCAGAACAACGGTCCCAAGCAGTCCCAAGCTATTTCACTCACCCCTGCATGTTCTACATGAATCCACACACCCCTGATGTTATCTGTCAAACTTTCATAGCGAATCAAAACAAACATAGTGTAGTAATAGAATTTCAACTAGAATAGGGTACGTTAATCGTTTGCTTGGGACCAATAGGCTACTAAAGTGGTGAGCCAATTAAAAATCGTTAGTTTCGTATTGATTGTTGGTAATACCCCGTACAGACTATGGCTTATATCTTGTAATATAGGCTGTCTTGCAATGAGCTCTCATACATCTAGTTTTCACTGGAAATGCTATGTATGAGTGCTCATTGCAAGACAGCCTATATTACATGATATCAAAGATGAATACTAAGATGAAACTGTCGGAAGAAAAACTTTCTATTTTAGTGTCTTCTTTCACGGTCCCTTTCATCCAATGAGAACCACCCGTATTCAAGGTAATTTTGTGGTTTTGCTGCCCCCTCGGAAGAGATGAAATTTTGCGCTCATTTTTATCAAAACAATCACACCAAAATCAGAGGTGTCCCATTTTTTAATTACTCGATTAACAACTAATCGATTATTTTTTGTTCGCTGTGCTGCCATTTTTCCACCAATGAGAGTGCAGCACATGTTTGAAACGATCGGTGATGATCCTGTGGAGATGTTAATGCTTATATCGGCATGATCTAACCGATTATAAATAGTTTACTTTTCGGTTCGTTAATCGATTAAACGATTATTCGAATGAAAATTGGACACCACTAGATGAATGTGAAACGTCATTTCAAATATAAGGCCGTTTATAAAATAATGATACAATTTGAAAGCGACCGGGGCTAATCACAAATTACGTCTCCATGGTAACTGAAATAAACACGAGTGTTCACCGGTTGGTATAAGCCTACTTCCCGGATTGAAAACTAATTAGAACCAAATCAACTTTGGTTCTTTATGTCATTTGTGACAATAGAGTTCTCTACCACCGTTAGTATTAGTGAGAAGTTTCACTAATACATGCATTTTACTGGTTGAAAACAGGGTTACTTTCACTCACTTGGTATAAAAAAATGTTTTTCAGAATTATGAAATCATGAGATGGTATAGTGATAATTAGTACTTGTAAGTTACAAGATGAGAACGTGAAGTATGTGTTTGACACATAAAATCTGTCAATATTGCTTTCAGTGCATCGCAATCAGCAATTTTACGACTCGTGAGTGCTCACTCTGAGTGAACGCTCACGAATCATAAGATCGCTTATTGTGACGCTCGGAAAGCAAAATTGACAGGTTTTATGAGTCAAACACATACTTCACGTTCTCTTCTCGTTACTAACAAGTACAGCATATCATTATATCATCTAATGATTGCATAATTCCGAAAAATATGTTTTTATAGCAAGTGAGTCGAAGCAACCCTGGTTGAAAATAAAAAATGAACCGCTGTCAAGTCGAACACTTTGACAGCTGATTTTGTGGTTGAAAATAATAAACAAATAGATTTTACAGGGCTGCGCTAGCTAGGTTGTATAAGTGAGATGTTGCGTCGAGAAGTCAATTGTCAAACTTTCCGTTTCCGTTTCACTACCGCGAATAAGATACTTTCCGAATGACTGAAGGCTTTGGAACTCTTTGCTATTTCCAAGGGGCTATCAACTTGAGTATTTTCGATTCATCTACCCGACTTGAAAAGGTGTATTTTGTATTTTTTCGTATTTATGTATGTATAAGTTTTGTGTATTTTTGTATTAAAGTGTATTCAATTCATTATTAAATGAATTTTTCGTGTACAAAGTATTTTCGAGGTTATTTATTAGGGTATTTTAGTTTCAGCGTGTACGTATTTACGTATTTTTTTGTGTATTTTCCGAAGTGTGTATTTACAATCCAACTGATTTATGAAGTTGATCGCCCCTCAGCTATTTCTGGGACAATCATCAAAAAACATGCTTGTTTGCAATTTTTTCGACGTCTAGAAAGTTGTATTCGAGTATATTTCAAGTATTTTTATAATAGATAGTGAAATAATGTTGAAACATATCATATTAATTGAATAACATAAATTATAAAAAAAAACAAGAATTTGAATTTCACTTTTAGGTGGATAATATTCTTTATTTTTTCAAACAATTTAGCAAAAAAAAAACACATTACTAGCAAACATTGAATCTATTTTAACAAAAAATCATCTATTTGGAGATTTGGCCAACTTTTTGGGTAAAATTCTCCTATGCGAGTCGGACGCTGCACGGCCAATCATACCAACTCAGCGACTGAGATTAATTGACTCAGAAAATTTTCTTTCCATACGAAATTTACTCAGATTTGGAAAAAAAATAAACTGCAGTTACTCACAAGCTATGAGTAACTGCAGTTTATTCCAAATCTGAATAAATTTCGTATGGAAAAAAAATTCTCTGAGTCAATTAATCTCAGTCGCTGAGTTGGTATGAATGGCCGTGTGCGTATCAAAGTAAAAAGAGGGGAGTACTACCAAAGGTCGAATTACAAAAGGCCGAATCACGAAAGGCCGAAAACACAAAAGGCAGAAGAAAAAAACTCGGGAAAGGGACAAAGTGGACGCGCCTTTTGTCAATTTGTTTTTAATAAATTAAATTACATTATTAAAGTAAAGTTTCAATAATTATTATTCTACATCTTCTAAATAAAATATAATGAAAGCTACTTCAGGGGATAGATATAAGTACCGTGGAGGCACCATATTTGACGCAGGTCCATATTTGACGCACTTTTGAATTAAATCCAAGTTTATTCGAATTTCACGCAGAATTATACCTTCAAATGAATCGAAGTATTTTTGTTTACGTTTATTCTTCACACTCGTAAAACCAAATTGTCTGTTGATCTTTAGTAACGTCAAAATAAAAGCAAAAGAAAAACATCGTCTGTCAAGTGCGTCAATTTTCATCTTCCATAACAAAGGAACTAAAAAACGAGTTGTACAATTTTTATTAGTTTGCATATAAAAAATCAGTTTTTAGTGATAGAAACATCTGTAACTGTAAGAACGTATGTTTTACTAGTGATCTGATGCTTGCAATGTTACTTATTTATGTTTTAATCAAATTTTTCGACCGAAAACTTGTCGTAAATTTAGGCTCATACAGTTCCTAATTATTTTCAAAACGAAAACATGGGATCCTAAATTAAATCCGATAAAAAGTACATAGTCTACACCGAAGCTGAGCTTGGAAAAGGTGTTGACATGGCGCGTAGAGGTATATCTATCCGGCAACAAGCAAATTCTGTTGGCGTTCCAGAGGCCACTGTTCGGCGAAAGCTGAAACAATCAAAGAAGCGTTCACGGGGGAAGCCAACGGTTTTGGCTGGCGGAAGAGGAAAGGACTATAATCGTTCGGATTCGCCCAAAGATAGAAAACATCCGTTGGATACTTTCTTCAGCTGTCTGGCAGACCTAACCCTTTTACTGGAGGAATCCCCGGTCGTAGGTGGTTGTTTTTACGACGCCAGCCTGAAATATCTCGACGCGTATCGAGTGCTCTCTCGAAGCAACGCACTACGGTTTCGGAGAAACAGATAAGACATTGGTTCAGTGAAGTTGATTCATTTATAAACAATGAAAAGCTACAGCAAGTTCTTGCGAAGCCAGAATGTGTGTTCAATATGGACGAATCGGCAGTTAGGATGGTTCCGACAAAAGGGCAGGTTTTTGCCAAAACTGGAGAAAAATATGTTTACACGAACAACGGAAACTCCGAGAAGGAAAGTTATACCGCTTTGTTTGACGGGACGCTTGCTCCACCGTTGATTATTTTCCCTCACAAGCAACGTCTTCCGGCGGAAATCGCGCGGAGTGCACCACCAGGTTGGGCTGTTGGAAGAAATCAATCAGGATGGATGACTCAAGAAACATTTTTTGATTATTTGAAGAATTTATTTGTACCGTGGTTGAAAAAGACAGAAATACCGCTACCAATTATTGTTGTTGTGGATGGTCATTCCTCTCACGTATCGTACCAGACTGTTGAATATTGTCGCGCGAACCAGATCTCTTTGATTTCCTTGTTCCCGAATTCGAAACACGTACTCCAGCCATTGGACGTATCCTTTTTAGACCATTGAAGGTCCAATGGAACAGACATCTTATTGAGTATCGAACCTTTTTATTTTGGAAAAAGCGGTTGATAATATGAAGAAGTTGTAACCCATACTTGTAAATGGTTTCCGCAAATGTGGAATCGTGCCGTGGGATCCTAATGCGGTTAACTATCAAATGCTTCTTCAAGAGCAAGATAAGCCCAATGATGAGAGGAACGGGAACTGGACAAAAAAAAAACAGCGAACTATTAAGGAAAACAATGTACTGCGGGGTTTGGAATCGCACCTCAAGGTTGGACAGCTAAAACTATTTGAGAAACATCAGTCAAGCTTGATTTGGCCCGGTCCTGCAAATGATAGCAACCTGTTCTATGTTTGGCAGGAGATGAAAAAAAAAAGGCAGAGTCGATTTCTAATAAGCATGATAATCAAACAGACGGTTTTTATGGTTTCGGAAATGATGAAATTGAAGGTACCAATTCCTGAATATGTTTTTAGAAGTACCTGATGGGTTAATTATAAATATTGATTTAATTTTAGATGATCGGATGCGCACCTTGTCAAGGTGGGACAGATTTCAGATCACAGAGAGCCCAAGCAATGACGAATCCGTCAGATGTACGGAAGGACAAGAAGAAAGTGATAATCTTAAAGAACCTCCGGGAGGGCCAATAGAGACAGAAACTCTTCCAATGCTTCCGGAGAAGCATCCAGATGAGCATGCGGAGTCAGAGACATCATACGACTTATCTCAATCAGGTTTATCTGAGGAAAAGGAGAATCTGTTCAACAAAGCATTTTTCTTGCCACAAACAACACCCAAGGTGTCAAAGCTGCACGTAAGCGTCCCCGTCCACCGGCTGTTGCTACAAGTGAAGAATATAAAGGATGGTATGAAAAAATGGAATCGGAAAAGAACAGATTCGAGCAGAGAAGAAAAAGGCTAGAGAGGCCAAAAAATCTGCAGCTTTAAGGGGCCGTAAGAGTCTAAATCTAAAGCTGCTCCGAAAAAAATCAAACTCGTAATTTAATGGCCCTGTTAAGTTTTTTTCCAATATGTATATTACAAAAAGTTGAATAAACAGTAATTATTTGCTTAATTCACATCATGTCAATCAAGGCACGTTGCGAAATCAGTGCGCCAAAATCAAGAACATAGGAACATTGTTGATAAATCTATGTCTACGACATGGTCTTAATCTGTTCCTGAAAGGCCAAACTCATTAAATAAATAATATAATGTTATATACCCGCTACGCATATAACAATATATTCAACAATCGATCATTATGGATTGAATTTATAACATTTTTATAGTGCGTCTTATAAGGAACATTCTGCGTCAAATTAGGAACATAGGAAAATTAGTGCGTCATTATTAGGCACACGACGAACGATATCAAAAGTAATTTTTTCACAACAGTTTTTAACAAGTTCGTCAAGTTTTATATGTTTCCCCTATTCTTAGATGTTACAAATAATGGCAGGCAAAATTTCAAATAAATTCATCGCGTGTTGATTTTTTAAATCAACATTGAATTTGATATTTCCTTAACTGCGTCAAATATGGTGCCTTCACGGTAGGTCGGTAAAAAAATTATGGGTTGGTATACGCACACATTTAGATTTTTTTAAACTTGTTTTCAGAGGGCATCAAAACCTGCGTCAAAATATACATTTTCAACTGTAAAAAATAAATAAATATGAAGACATTTGGTAATACAATTGCTGAGATATTCTTATATGAAGTTAGTGGTTTGGAAAAAAACGGGTCACACGATATCTCATCACTGCTTTGACCAAATCTGCTCATTTTTTGGGGTGAAGATTCGTTAAACAGGTCCCATTTGCATAAAAGGCGGTTTTTGAAAAGTGAATTTAAAAAAAATATTAAAAATATTTTCATGTTTTATCATATTAAAAATCGTCAGTTTTTTTTTTATTTTTGTATTTAAAAAAGGGAAATCGTCATGCACACGGGATACATCTTGAGTCTTTACCCCAAATTTCAGCCAATTTTGTCCACCCAGTCCTGAGATATCGTGGGACCTGTAAATCAACTCAACGAGAAAATCCATCTTTAGACCTCAATTATTTACATATCAACATTTCACCTCAACACGTGTTTACTAATGCGAATACGTGTTTACAAATACTAACACGTGTTTACTAATACTTTCTTTATTAAAGTCAATGATGATGTTTATTGTTGCATTTAGAGTACATTCAAACAATGATACTCGCCAGTATATTAAAAAAAAAAACTTTTAATGGGTCTACCCCGTTTGGCATATGTACTGGGAAAATGGTACTTTGATAAAGAAGGGAATATTCCCTTCTTTGAACATTGAATGCAATTTTCCGGAAAACCATCCCTTTTGAAGCCATAAAGTAGAACGTGATATTTGCTACTCAGAAAAATAATTCATAGTTCTTCGCTATGTTTTGCCAGATGAAATTTATTGCTGTAATCAATCAATGTTAATAACAGCCTGTTTTTTGGCATTCATAGAAGCTTGAAGTCCTTCCATGAGTACGCTCTGTGCCTTTTCATCTTCATTGGCAGCTTGGCTTATATCGGCCGCAGCAGAGATCATTTCTAGCAGTCCTTGCACTTCCAGAAAATCTCCTATAATTTGCTCTTCTTTCTTCAACCTTCGCGAAAGGTTAATGAACATTTTACCGACCTCCGTTCCGGCAAACTGTTCAAAATCATCCTCATAGACATCTAGCAGTATGTTCGCTGCATCAACCAGAGTTGGGGTGAACCGGTAGTCTCCAATATTGCGCATAAGGAAATTTATGAACCGCACTAGAAATGAGTGCGCTCTGCCTTTCAGTGCCCTGTCCAATCCTTTCCGTCGAATCAGTTCCCTTATCAAGGCAACGGTTTTCTCGGGAGCTTTTCCCATCACGACGGGCAACATGACACTATCGAGGGCCTTGGAATACTCGTACTGTCTCAACATTCGATCGAACTGCTCAATTCTATCATGACGGAATTCGGAAATTTTCTCATCAGCGCTATCGAAAATGTTCTCGTACCTCGCCCGTGCCTTAGATTGACGAACTTTGCTTTTCGCGGAATCATCTCTATCCTTATCGGCGTCACGCCGATGTATGGCTATCAGCCCGTCGACCATTCCTGTCACGAGAGTATCGTCATTTTTGGAGACACCCAAACTCAACACTGCATTGGAGTTATCTATGGTGTGTACTACTTGATAAGTTGCGATATCGTAGATCTTAACGTGTCTATCCAGACTTCCAGAAAGCAATCGTTTGCCATCACTAGCAAGTTGCAAGCAGGTAATAGTTTTATGATGCTTTGATAATTGGGCAATCTTTCTACCACCTGCTAGCGCGTCGTAGACATTAACTGAGGTTCCTCCAGCACTTATGAAAATGCCGCCACTTGGTAGAAAGATCAGTGACTCTACTGGACTACCATGATCCAACGATAGTACTTTCTCCTTTGTTCTTGTGTCGTACATGTTTATTTTCTTATCGTAACCACCGGAAACAATTATGTTAGGGCTCACGGGACTCGTACAACCAGCGCGAATGTAATCCGTATGCTCGGAGAAAGTGTTGATGTGTTTTTCTGTGGCGATATCCCAATACCGAACGGTTTTATCATCCGAAAAGCTGCTTACGTGATGTCCATCAGCGTTGAAAAATGTTCGATGCACCGGAGCCTTGTGACCAGTAAAAAAGCGAAGGATAGACTTTGAGGAGACATCGAAAAGGCGCACTTTTCCAAGGTCATCACCAGCCACTAGGAGGTTGCCATCTTTCCTGAAAGAACCTCCGTGTGCGCCTTCTTGAAACTTGCTTATATTTTTAACCACTAGCTTGGTCACCGGATTGTAGATCTGAACACGAACCGATGCGGTCACTGCGAACAGATACGGTTCAACCGGGCTGAAATCGATGTAGTCGATTGCTCCAAATTCCTTCACCAACGTTGGTATCTAAGAAAGAGAAAGCGCAACGGAAGGTTTATTTGTTCAGTATTAAAAATAGCGAAATATTATAGGGTACTGCGGGTTCGATTCCTGATCTAGTCGAGAATGGTGTAGGTTGGAAATGTGATTCTATAACATTCCCCAGAAAAGATGATGAAATTAGTAATTTATCACTTTTTTTTACTATCCCGAAGGGGCATTATCCCGAATCCCTTGCGAAAAACTATTGATTATATATTTTTCTTATATATTCAAAGAAGGGAATATTCCCTTCTTTATCATATATCCAAAGAATTAATTATTTCTTTTCTTATATTTTCAAAGAAGGGAAAACCCTTGATCCATTAAGAAATTTTTCTCTTCTTTTTATATACGCGCTAGAAGATTCCAGGAGTGACTATAATAAACAAAAATAGTCAATCTAATACATGGTATACTTTTCTGGGGAATGTTATAGAATCGAAAATGTCCTCGACTTCCGCGTTATACTGACCACAATATAAAAACATAACGCTATAAGGAAACTCTCAGTTAACAACTTAGGAAATACGCAAAGCAAAATTCATGTTGAGGACAGGCATAAGTTACAGTACTAATGCAGTAAATCAGGAAGAACATATTGATAGCACATGATAATTGTATCACGAAATAAGTATTGCAAGCATTGCTTCTACATATATATATGCTTACCCCCAACTTTTTCCAGTAGATTGTATCCGGCGACTGTACTGTCGCTGTTTTGGCATAAATCTGCGCATTGGTCTTCTTAAACTTTGACATATTTATCAAAACTGCGGCTACTCTTTGCTATAAGCTTAACAGAATCAAAAATCATGAAGCACAAAGCACAGAATTTTTTATTAAAAATGTAAGCGCCTCTAGTGGACCGCATGCACGTGCGTTGATATATGTTTTTGTTTTGATGGGCGCCTGCCGTGCCGTGTGTTTTTGTCTTTTATACCGAAATCCAACTCTCAGAGCTGTCACCATGTGTGCCATGTTAGCTCATGATCATAAAAAAAGAGAAATGCAGAGTTCTCGCGTAATATTTGAAAAGGGCCTATGTCCAAAATGTAAACAATCCAGAAAATGAATTGTAAATTTTTCCGCCAGTATTTAATTCCTATATAAATAAATTAAAGTATTTTAGGCATTTATATTGTTCACAATAACAATAGAAACTATATCTCAGTACACAACATCCAAAACATGCGAAACGTTTTCAAAAATACATGAAAATCGATAAAAATTTAATATCACAGTAATAAGCCTTTTTGTGAATCTTTAAATGGTTAGGCCCTTTTTGTTAAGCCATTGTGCTTGTCATCATAAATTGTAGGCCCTTTGCTAAGCCTTTTCTTAACGTCAAATAAATCATCGGCCCTGCCTCAAGCAGTAGGGCCTAGCTTTGATTTGAAATGTTTCAATCATCGGCCCTTCTACGTCGCTAGGCTTATGAATGGAACCTCATCGAACGAAAAAAAATATATGTTAGGCCCGAGGTTAAGCCGTTTTTGCATGAATGATTGGAAAAATTTCGTGGATCGGCCGTTTTAAAAATCAAGTTATTTTTAATGATTTTTATCGATAATGCGGAACATTCCTATACGACTGGTAGCTAATTACCAGTGCTACAGAATGGTATCAAAAATCGGTTTGTTTACATTTTGATCATAGGCCCTTTTCAAATGTTACGCGAGAGTTGTCATCTTAGTCCTCCCGTAAAAAAAATCCAATAAAAATACAATGATTTTCATTGTCATTGTAACCCCCTAATAAAATTTGTATGGTTATTTTGCTTAACGACGTGTTTGGGGTATTATCCAAACCATTTGTGGAAAAGTTCAACAATTTGGGTTATCGTTCGTGTATGGTATTTATTTATTAGGGCCATGATATTCACTGTCAAAACATTGTACATTTTTGTCCATTATCATAAAATCACAACGAAATTTATGGTTCACAACAATGAAAATCATGGTATTTGAGAGATTTGCAGTAAAAAAGGGGGGTTGTTAAGCATCTTAAAAATATAAAAAAGTGATTTTTCTCGAACAAATTTGATCTCATCACACTAATTTTCGTTGTTTGAGCATTGTATCGTTAAAAATCGAAATCTTTTTTTTCTCCCGTACAAAAATTTAACAATAAATTTTAATGTACTCAAAATTCAACAGTAAAAATCATTGTTATTTCGTTGTTTTATTATAATTATTTTTTTCGGGCTCTTAGATCTTAGTAGATGAAATAAAAACAAATAAAAAATGCGAGGATTAAAACAATTGCAAGTCTGCTGATTATTTAATGAATGATATTTAAAACAAATTTTCCTTACAAATTGTATTAAAAACTATAATGAAAGATGAATTCAAAAAGTTGTGTTTTAGAGAAGCTTCCCTAATAAAATTGTTATGGTTATTTCGCTTAACGACGTTTGGGGTATCATTCAAACCATTTGTGGAATAGTTATATTATTTGGGTCATGGTTCGTGTATGGTATTTTTTTTTATTATGGTTGTTTTGTCCTGATCATATTCTGTTTGACAATGAACTTGGCAGCACTGGTGAATAACACTCGTCCACTCACATAAAAACATCAACATCAAAAACACGTCACTAATTATTGAACAAAAATTAATTTTTTTAATACTCGTTGTATTTTAGTAAATTCGTAGACAAAAATGGTAAGGCTAAAGAAATGTATGTGCTCATTAGATTTTCACATAAAAATAACAAATAACATTCCTTCCAGAGTGCGATATTCAATTTCCAAAGCTTACTCTCGTTGCTCCTTCTGGCGATATGCACCTGTGCGTATCTACGATCTCTGTTTCCTTCATTTATTGATAGAAACAAAACCGGGTATTTTAAATATTTTCGATTTTAAAATTACACATCATTCATGTCTGTTATATCTATTCTAGAATGGTTGGTATATTTTGGAAGCTGGCCCGGATTGGTGAACGCAAGTCTCCGTGGGTGGCTCTGGCGTGTGTTATGATGGCAGCATCGATACTATTCTATACATAACCGAAGCAAACAAGCACCTCGTAAGTTTTCCATAATACCCAATAAACTATACATTCAGTTTAAAAAGGTTTCGACTGGATCCGAACTGTCTTGGGTCCGTGCTTCATACATCCCTAGCTAGACTTTACTTTAATACAAAGTGACCAGTGAACCGGGAAAAAAACTGGGAAAAGCCCGTGAATTTTGAGAACTAATTAAATGGGAAGATAGTTAAGGGTTGTGTCCTCAGCACGACCATATTATTGACGGAGGACTATAAGATTGTTTTTGTTGCTCAATTCAATAATTACACAATAATTGTTGGTTTCTCGCGTAACATTTGAAAAGGGCCTATCATCTTTTGTAAACAAAACTGTATAGGCCCTTTACGCACGAACCGAATTAGGTACACTAATTTGTATTGTCCAGATGACGCATTATTCTACGAAACATTTGAGAACAAAAGTCCGGGTCCAATTTTTTGATCCATAGGCCAACATTAGAGCCATTTCCCCTATATGGCATTGATATGCATTAAAACTAATAATAGGCCTCTAAAAACCGCCATCGTGAAAAAAGTATTGATGATGCATATTTTAACATTTTACACGGTCAGGTATAGGATCGAAATATTTAAATGCTTCTATTTCTCACTTTTCTTAAAATATTTTTTTTTCAATTATTCTACGGGATAGGAAAACTCAATTTGATTTGATGAAAGTGGTAGATTTCGACTTTTCTTCCTTCACAGTAACACTCAAATTAATTTTAAGTACTTCATTTGAAAATTATAAGCAAATTATGCGCAATGTGGTCCATTCTTGGGATTGGTCTATTCTGAGGAAGTAGTGGGCGTTGGTAAAATTTGGATCTTTCAGCTATAATCCTAAATAGGACTTAGATTATTTCCTACTCTAGTACATAGATTACCAAACTGTGAGCCGGTACCTTCCGTATTTTTTTCGCCTCTATTTTTAAAAATGTTTCTTAAATTTGGGAATCCTTCAATGAAACTTCTTCTACCAAAGAAGAATTCATTTCGCATAAGTTCGATGGTTGTCGAGAGGTAAAATTCTAACAAAAGTTGTTGAGCTACGTGAAGAGTTGGCGATTTTTTTAAGGGAACTTTTCAGTCATATTGCGTGTTAAAGATTTTTCTCTGAAGCTCGGATATATCTGATATTTTTATAAAATTAAACCATCTCAATTCCGGAGTGATTTGAGATTTGGGCGTAATTGCTTTTGTAAACAAACACGTCAATCGCCGATTTCTCGTCAATAAAAGCTCAATCTCGTAAACTAACTATACCAAATGATAGAGGAATCATTTCTCTACCTCATAGTGTTGTTAGTTTTCGAAATTGAGATTTTATTCGCGAGAAATCGACGATTGACGTGTTTGTTTACAAATGCAATTACGCCCAAATCTCAAATCACTCCGGAATTGTCGCATGTCAGGTAAATATTCGAGGTAAAAACCTTAGTATAGACTCAGTATATCTTCCTCCGAGAACTGCGATCTCTCGCCAAGGTCTCTCAGATATCTGCTCAGCTTTATCTGAGCCTCGGTTGATCTTAGGAGACTTTAACCAACAATCAATACGAAACTAACGATTTTAAATTGGCTCACTACTTGACTAGCCTATTGGTCCCAAGCAAACGATTAACGTTCCCCATTCTAGTCGAAATTCTAGTACTACGCAATGTTTGTTTTGATTCGCTATGAAAGTTTGACAGATAAAATGAGGGGTTATTGGTTTTTCCTATGTTTCGAGGGGTGATTCGATTAGCTTGGGACCGAAGAGAGTACCATAGCTGAGCCAAAAAGTTGAGTACGTTATTTCGGGACCTTCTAGTCTTAGAGTTACCTCTATGCTTTAACTCCCACGGTACAGGCTGGGGGGAACTGTACGATGACAACCACTCAACCCTGATATACGACCTTTGCGATAACTTCAATATGACAAGTAACACGAGTGGCCAAACTTCCAGCAAGAGAAAATACATAAGACCTCTCCCTCAGCTCGAGTTCGCTATCGTTGGATTGCTCGTGGAAAGTAATCCAAGATCTCTACGGTAGTGACCACTTGCCAATCAAAATTTCTATTACCAATGGTTCATCGTCCACCCATTCGGTTGATATCGTTGGCAAAAATTTGCTTTCGCGGTTCCTGGTGGTACTAATTCGGTTAAGATACTCCCTCCGCTGGATGAGTACTCTTTTTTTATCTTGACTTATCATTGATTGCGCTCTTCAAGCACAGACAAAACAAGTTCCGGGTGTTTCCGTTGGCAAACGACCTCCCACTCAGTGGTGGGATAAGGATTGCACCGACGCGAACAGTGAGAAGTCCGCCACGTTTAAACGCTTCCGCAAACACGGTAAGGTCGGGGATTTCGAGCGGTACACCGACCTCGAGAAAACTTAAGGGCTTCATTAAAGCCAAAAAACGCGGTTACTGGCGTAGGTTCGTCGATGGTTTGTCTCGAGAGACTTCCATGAGAACACCTACTAGTATAGAGATAACTCTAAGACCAGAAGCTCTGGTACCCTCTTCGGTCCCATGCTAATCGATGCACCCCTCGAAACATAGGAAAATACATGAACCCCTAATTTTTTCTGTCAAACTTTCATAGACCTTTTTGACGTTTATTTGTCTTTCTCTATCTAGCACACAGGGATAAATGGATGGTTTGTTTTCCCACTAATCTGTTTCCCTCTTACTCGCACTCCTTCAATTTAAATGCTGCATTAGTGTGCGCCGATTAAACGTCAAAAAGCTCCATAGCGAATCAAAACAAACATAGTGTAGTACTGGAATTTCGACTAGAATGGGGTACGTTAATCGATTTTCTTGGGACCAATAGGCTAGTGTCAAGTAATGAGCCAATTTAAAATCAATAGTTTCCACCGGTTGCTACTAGTCTTAGAGTTACCTCTATGGTTATAGCGTTATAGGGCCAAGCGCACCTGACCTGCAAGCACCATTGCAAGATACCTTGATACAATTTGTCTACTTGGGCTTTGAAGCTGGGTATCGGATTCTCTGCGGAGAAAACTGAGTTGGCTGTTTTTTCTAGGAAGCATCATACTGCACAGTTACAGCTTCAGCTAATGGGTAAAACAATCACCCAAAGTATTTCTTTTAAGTATTTAGGTCTCTGGTTCGATTTCAAATGCACATGGGGAGAATATATTGCGTATCTGAAACAAAAATGCCAGTAAAGGATTAATTTTCTTCGTACAATTACCGGAGATTGGTGGGGAGCCTACCCGGAAGATCTGATCAGGTTGTACCGAACAATCATCCTTTCGGTTTTAGAGTCAGGCAGCTTTTGCTTCCAATCCGCAGCAAAAACACACATCCATACATACATTCGGAGAACTTTGAGATTTGGGCGTAATTGCTTTTGTAAACAAACACGTCAATCGTTGATTTCTCACGAATAAAAGAACAATCTCACGAACAAACTATACCATATCAGTGCTAACATTTGAAAACGGCACAAAAGCCATTTGTATGTTGGGAAATATCGGATATTGAACAACTATTAAAGGCGAGATTTATCGAGCAACGTTTTTATTTCAATGTGGTTCAATTACACGCTTTTAGAAGAATGACGGACAATAAACTTCTGGTTGCATCATACGTTTTTCAAAAGAACATAGTTTGTTTGCTCTCTAAGTTGTCGTTGTGCGAGGGACGCACTGATGTAGACGGCATGTGGTGTACTTTCCAACACTCCTCCTCACCATGTGCCGCCGCTGTCCTTTGTCTGTGACAGTCCCAGCAATCCTGATAATTTCTTGAGTTTTGTAGTTCCAAGGGGCTTAGTTAGCATGTCAGCCACCATCCCTTCAGTGGGACAATATTCAAGTCGCACAGATCCCCTGTCGCACAACTCTCGAACATACCTCTCCTTTGTCTCAATATGCTTTGAGCGACGGCTGATTCGATCTGATTGCACAAACTGGATGCATCCTTGATTATCTTCCATAATACATGTCGGTCCATCCAAAGTTTCACCCATGTCACTAAGCAGTCTTCTCAACCAGACAACCTCTTGACTGGCTTCTCCAAGCGCCACGTACTCAGATTCCATTGAGCTGAGTGTGACACAGTGTTGTAGTCTGCTGCCCCAAGAAATCGCCCCTCCAGCATAGAGGAAGACATAACCCGTTGTCGACCGACGAGTACTGATGTCACCAGCCCAATCTGCATCCGAGAATCCTAGTAGTCCTTCAGTATCGCTCTTGTACACCAGCTTAGCACCTTTCGTTGATTTGAGGTAACGAAGCACCCTCTTCGCCGCCACCCAATCATTTTCAGTAGGAGCACACACCTTACGACCAAGTATAGACGCACTCACGGCTATGTCTGGGCGAGCACACACAGCGACGTAAAGTAGGGCACCTACGAGACTCCGATAGGCCGTGTTGTCGAGGAATGGTGAGCTAGTATCCATCGACGAAACATACCCAGTATCCATTGGGCACTTAGCAGTCTTGGCAGTTTGTAGTCCGAATCTAGCAGAGATTTTGTCAATGTAACTCTCCAGGCAAATACTATATTTCCCGTTCAGTCGTTGGATCTCAAGGTCTAAGAAGAAGCTTGGCTCTCCTAAATCGGTAATATCAAACTTTTCACTCAAAGCTTTGGTCACTCGGCCAATCTCCAATGATTCCATGCAAGCGACAAGTATGTCGTCGACATATACCAGCAAGTAGGTTCTCAATCCATTAACGACTTTGGTGTAGAGGCACTGATCCGTTTCACTTTGCGTAAATCCCAAATTCTGCAACACGCTATGTAAACGCTGGTTCCAGCACCTGGCTGATTGCTTGAGTCCATAGATGCTACGACGAAGTCTGCACACAAGTCGTTCTTTACCCTTCTCAATGAAGCCAGGTGGTTGTTTCATGTACAACTCTTCAGTTAAGTTGCCGTAAAGGTACGCAGTCTTAACATCCAGGTGGCGAAGAATCAGATTTTGTTGAGACGCCACTGCCAACAAAGCTCGAAGTGTGGTTTGTTTGATAACGGGGGCAAATGTTTCTTCAAAATCCTCCCCGTACTTTTGCGTGTAGCCCTGAGCTACTAAACGAGCTTTATGCTTAACGATTTCGTTTTCAGCACCTCTTTTGATCTTGTAGATCCATCTACAGCCGACCGCCTTGCGGCCGATTGGAAGTTCTGTTAGTTCCCACGTACCATTTTTATCATGAGATTCTAGCTCCTCCTTCATCGCAGCTCGCCATTCCGATTCATCGGGACCAGCCAATGCCTTTTGCAAACTTTGTGGTTCATCATCTGTAGCCTGGACATAGAAAATCTCCTCAAGTAGCCGACGTGGGGGAATTCCCTTGTTGACGCGAGATGATCGACGAAGATTTTTGTCTCCTTCAAACTCCTCGAATGCAAGTTCATTCTCGACTGAACTGTGAAACGAATTGCTGTCATCGGTTCCATCCTCTTGCTCCGAAACTTCTTCAGGATCTTCGAACATCGGTTCATCAACGACTTCTTCTGTTTCAAGCTGCTCGCGCGTACCATTAGTTAGTTCAAGGAACTTTGCGTCCCTACTAATAGTGACACGGTTCGTAGTGGAGTCCAAAAAACGATACGCCTTCCTGCCATCAGCATATCCTACAAACACCATCTTTCTTGCCTTCGGATCAAGCTTTCGTCTTCTCTCCTCCGGTACGTGAACGTACGCTTCACTCCCAAACACTCGGAAGAAAGAATAGTTTGGCTTCTTCCCCCACCAAAGTTCAAACGGTGTAGCTTCGATCGCAGCAGTCGGTAGTAAGTTTTGCAGAAAATTAGCAGTTGACACTGCCTCCCCCCAATATTGTTTACCAAGTCGAGCTTCCATCAAAAGACATCGCATCATCTCTTGCAAAGTGCGATTCTTTCGTTCAGCCGTGCCATTCTGTTGAGGGCTGTAGGGTGCTGTTTGTTCCAATCGGATTCCATTTCCAGTCAAAAATGTCTTCAACTCAGTACAGGAGTACTCTCCTCCTCCATCCGAGCGTATTACTTTAGGCAACCTACCAAACTGATTCTGCATCATTTTTGAGTACTCGACTATCTTTGCAGCCGCCTCCGACTTGTGCTTCAGCAGATATAGAACGCAATACCGGCTGTAATCGTCCACCATAGTCATCAAGAAACGATTTCCTCGAGGTGTCGCAACCTCCAACGGTCCGCACAAGTCAGTATGGACAAGATCTCCTACAGCGCTAGAAAAGGACACGGACTTGTTTGGAAACGGTGCACGACACATTTTTCCTTCATAACACACTCCGCAATCAGCTTTAACATCACACTCCTGCAAATTTAGGCCATTTCCGAGACCCTCTCGAACGATCTTCTCAATCACTTGCTTATCGCGATGGCCAAGACGACGATGCCACACATGAATACAATTCTGGTTGTGGCCTGCCATCGTTTTTAACGCCTTCTGAACATAGATTTTCAGCTGATACAGATTGCCTCTTCTTTCAGCACAAAGCAGAACTTTCCCATTCTTCTTGATCTCACAACTGGTTTTGTTGAACAATACGGAACATCCTTCATCGGTCAATCTACTTACCGACAGTAGATTCCCAGCCAACGCAGGAACATGGTAAACTTGCTTGATAGTCACAGGTACCTTCTTACCATTGCCATCCAGCCAACGGAATCTGCTGGAACCAACCCCTGCCGCAGCGATCTTGTTACCATCAGCAAGGCCAATAGTCGAACTCACCTTCGTAACGTTTTCCAGAAGCGATGCATCACTGGTCATATGCGATGTGGCTCCCGAGTCTAGACACCACACAACATCACCCGAATCACCACCGAGCAGTCCAGCAACCAGACACACCTCGTCACCTTCTTCATTTTCGACCACTATGTTCGCCTTCTGATTGTTGGCACTTTCTTTTTCTTTGTTCTTCCTGTCGTACTCCAGCTTCTGGCAGTCCCGTCGAAAATGTCCTTCTTTACCACAATAATGGCAAACTTTTTCTTTCTTCTTCTCTTGCTTCTTTTGGTTCACTTCCGTTTTCAACACTTTTTCATTACTGCCGCTAGCACTTCCACCGGACTTTTCTAGACGCTTCCTCCACTCATCGAGCAACTTCCCCTTCACGAATTCCAACTGCAGATCAGCTTCGAGACGACTTTCCAAAGCCGTGATCAGACTGTCATAGGACTCGTTCAGACTTGACAGGATGATGGCAACTAACCAGTAATCTTTCAGCGGATCTCCCATGTTTGACAGCCGGTTGGCCAGTTGTGTGATTTGCGCCAAATGATCGGCCATATTTCCATCTTCCGGTAAGTACATTCGGAAGAGCTTCCGCAAAACATGTATTTTCGTGGCAAGCGATGACCGGGCATGGTAGTTCTTCAGTGACAACCACATTTCGCGAGCTGTGGCAGCATGCATGACGTGGCATGTTTGGCCATCATCAATTGAGAGACCGATCAGAGCCCGAGCCTTGCCATCTCTATAGATCCAGGACGAGTTAGGGACTTCCGGCTTCTCCTCATCGACAACGTTTCTCACTCCCTCTTTCAAAAGCACCAGCTCCATACGAAATTTCCAGAGCTCGTAGTTGAAATCATTCAATTTATCTACGGCCAAGCTCGCGTTCGTTGCCATGTTGCTATGGTACTATCCAGAATGAGTAGCGAGAAAAAAAAAAATGTCTTCACAAGTGAAAATGTTTTTTATCGGAGAAAAAAAAACACTTTACATCCGATTTCCGAACGGAACTTTTCACAATTTGCAAACTACGTGCACATGCGACGCTGGGCCCATAACCTGTTGGGAAATATCGGATATTGAACAACTATTAAAGGCGAGATTTATCGAGCAACGTTTTTATTTCAATGTGGTTCAATTACACGCTTTTAGAAGAATGACGGAAAATAAACTTCTGGTTGCATCATACGTTTTTCAAAAGAACATAGTTTGTTTGCTCTCTAAGTTGTCGTTGTGCGAGGGACGCACTGATGTAGACGGCATGTGGTGTACTTTCCAACATTGTAAACAAATGGTTTGTGGGTCCTTTACTCACTACTTGAAGTACACCCACGCGACACAACAGCAACATCGGGTAGGGGAAATTTTCCCCTTCCTGACGATGCTGTTGGTTTGCGTGGGCGTTCTTCGGGTAGCGAGTAAAGGGCCCACAAACCATTTGTTTACAAATGGCTTTTGCGCCGTTTTCAAATGTTAGCACTGATATGATAGAGGAACCATTCCTCTACCTTCTTCTTCATCTTCGCATTTAAAGCTTATTGCATATTGCATATTAGCTTATTGCGTGCTCTCAACTTAGTGTTCTAGATGCGCTTCCACAGTTATTAATTGAGAGCTTTCGATGCCTGTACCATTTTTGCATTGGTATAATTGTGTGGCAAGTCCAATCACACTTCTATGCCCAGGGAAGTCGAACAATTTTCCAACCCGAAAAATTCCTAGACCGGACCGGGAATCGAACCCAGCCACCTCCAGCATGGTCTTGCTTTGTAGCTGCGCCTTTACCGACTGAGCTAAGGGAGGCCCCTTAGGTCATCTACTTGTTTGTGTTATAAGTTTTTGAAATTGAGCTTTAATTCGCGAGAAATCGGCAAATGACTTATTTGTTTACAAAAGCAATTACGGCCTAATCTCGAAATTCTCCGGACATACATACCGTTGCCTTCGTATTGCGCTAGGCTGTATGCACTCAACTCATACGATGAGTCTCGAGGTACTCGCAGGTGTCCTTCCCCTAACAGATCGTTTCGCTGAGCTGTCTTTCCGGTTTCTCATCAGTTGTGAAGTAATGAATCCATTGGTAATAGAAAACTTTGAGAAGCTGCTCGACCGAAATTCTTAAACAAGATTCATGAGTTTGTACTATGAGTACATGACGCTGGAGGTTGGTCCTTCTTCATTAATCTCCAATCGTGATTGCTTTCAAGCCTTCTATAGTTCCTCTGTAAATGTTGGTCTGACCATGATGCAAGAAATCCATGGAATACCAGATCACCATCGGTCGATGGTTGTTTCCTCAATTTTTGCAATCAAGTACCACCATGTAAGTTACAAAAACAGTTTTTTCACAGATGGGTCAACCATAAATGCTTCCACTGGATTTTGTGTATTTAATCAATATCGAACCATGCTCCGTATACGTTGCGTTCCGCCATATTTTACGCAGTCGCCGCAACCTTCTGACCATTATTTAATTTTTACGGATATTCTTAGCTCAGGCTATTCGTTAAATAAGACCGATGAAGCATTCCTCGTATTTCCTGCCTGAAATACGATCTAAGCTGAGTGCTTTATCTAACTGCTCCTATACAATCACCTTAGCTTGGGTCCCATCTCATTGCTCAATTCCGGGTAATGAGAAAGCGGACTCATTGGCTAAAGTGGGCTTTGTCTCCAACGAATTTTTTTTCCATTGCTCGCCAGCAAGTCCTCATCAGTTGGCAACAAAAAATGGAATGATGGTGGTTTGGGAAGATGGTTACATTCTATTCTCTCACAGGTGTCGAACAAACCATGGTTCAAAGGGTTGGACATGAGTCGCGACTTTATACGCTTATGGCTTATGTCCAATCACTGTTCGTTAGACTCGCACTTCTATCGAATTGGGCTCTCAGGCAGCAATTTATGTGCGTGTGGAAGTGGTTATCACGATAACGAGCATGTTGTTTGGTCATGTACCGTGTTGCCAGATCTGAGTTATCTTCATCCCTCAGGGCCCGAGGAAAACAACCCGCGATACTCGTTAGAGATGTCTTGGCGAGCCGAGATCTCGACTATTTGAATTTAATGTATGTGTTTTTAAACCGGATAGATCTGAGGATTTAGTAGTTAGTGTCATCTTGTGTTCTCCCAGTTGTTAGCTGCCCATGTTTTTCTTTTTCATCAGTATGTTTCATCAAGAGCACATGGCTCTCCAAACCTTATGTTCTCAATCCCTACCCTGCCATCCATTTGTTACAATTTGTTACCCCTAACGTCGAGGTAGCCGCGAGTAATCAGCCCCCGCTTTACTAACGTTAGTTTTAAGTTATTTGTGATCTAAACAATGAATACCGGCTCCGTTCGGCACATGTCCAATGTAGCGCATATTGAAATAATTGCAATATTCCAATTTACTTGAATTACATTACTGTGTGCAAGTATGTTTTGGAAATTTGCATATACATTTTATATGGCAAGTTATATATTGTTACGTTCAAACTATTGCCATTAGGTATTTGAGGTATGTAAGACGGACAGAAAATTGTTTGCATTGAACCAAAAAAAACTTTATTTGTATTTACACAAACAATTCCGGTTGAAATTATATTGCATTTTATTGTTTCGATAATATTTATTCAAATAAATTAAAAATAAGATTCTTTTGTTTTCCTAAGCCACTCTTCAACTGCAACTAATGTAAAAATAACAATATTCTTTTATCAAGCCAACAATAGTTAATTTTAATTTAACATTTATTTGTTGTGTCAATTCCCCGGGCCATGAATGCAAAAATAACTACCAACCATTCCCTCGTGAAAACCCGGACAAAAATGTAAACAATAACAAAAAAATTCTCGTTTGATTCAGCTCTAGAGGTAAGTAAGTATGCTGCTGTTGTAAAATATAAACAGTTTTTCTTTTTTTCCTTGATTTTTTCCGTCGATCTTATTTTCAGTACTGAGTACCAATGCTCCCAACGCCAGGAAGGCCGCTCCCACACCTGGACCCTACCTGTCGACCCATCAACTCATGAACCGGAGAGATTTTATGCCTCAGAAAGTTTTTTTTTTAATTTAATTGTAATTCTGTTGGTAACAAATAGAAAACAAAACATAAAAATAATCGCAAATTATTAAAAATTGAACCAATAAACATATTTTTATTTCTACTGCGCATATTTTTAGGCTTAATAAAATAAATATGATTGAATCAACAAGAAATCTCTTTTAAAAACAAACATATTTTTTGTTGACCCAGCTGCCAAATTTGACAGCTTACGTCAAAACCATAAAAGCTCTTGTAAATTCGAAAAGATTTTCTTTTTGATTTAACAATCCATGAGTTTTTAAAAACAAAGATACTGGATTGTTGAAATAATAATGATTTCATATTGCAGCCAAAACAAAATGAAATTCTTATTAAATTTACGTCAAATATTATTACGTTTAAAATATTTTTTTTCTGCGTGTAGGATGCGAAGGGTCCGCTTAGGGGAAATGTAACCCATTTTATGATTCCATATATTAAATAGTTCAGATAAGCTAAAAATGACAATTATTATCATTGTGGACCTAAGGGGGCCTCCCTTAGCTCAGTAGGTAAAGGCGCAGCTACAAAGCAAGACAATGCTGGAGGTGGCTGGGTTCATTTCCCGGTCCGGTGTAGGCATTTTTCGGGTTGGAAAATTTCTCGACTTCCCTGGGCAGAGTATGATTGTACTTTTGCTACACAATTAATAACGGAGGAAGTGCATTTAGAGTATTAAGTTTAGAGCACGCTATTAGCACATATGCGAGAAGCAATAAGCTTGAAATGCGAAGAAGAAGAAGTTGGAGGAAAAAACAATCCAAAACAATGCTGTTAGAATTGATTCCGAGAAATATTAATGTCTGTAAAGATTCGACCATATTTTTTTTCCCTCTGTTCGGGACCTAACACTACTGCGACCAGTAAATTTATCTATTGTAGTATATCCCATGTCCTTAGTTTAGTGTATGTCGTATTACTCCATCACTATTGAAAAATGATGAAGTATTATTAGATTTTTGTACAGCCACTCTTGCATTTATCGCAAGGATCCGACTCTAATTGAAAGGTTCCGCTATGTATACCCTTCGGAGTGTTGAAGCACCCTCCAAAGGTGCGCCCCTTTGTCAGTCGAAATTGGATTCCTTAGCAACAAAATTAAGGTATGACACCGATAATGACCATGCATCAGAACCCTAGTCTTAACCACTTCAAACTAGGGAACAACGAATAGAAGATTAGGAATCACATAGATGAAGGCAACTAACTCATTTTTTTTCCTTGTTTCAAGATCATCCTCGGTAGATAAAGCCGAGTCTTGTCACTATCAACAAGGCATAAAAAGTAACAAGGACTAAGATGTGTTCCTTGGATTACTGAAAAATCATGTTCCCCTAGTTTGAAGTAGTCAGGACTTGGAATCGGTGGTAGACCTTACATCCCGTAACGTACCACGAAAAGGTGATCTACCCACGATACGGGGTAATTCGACCATATAGGTTCACCGTTGTATAATTGGCAATGCACCCGTGTACTGAATGGGAATTGTAGGTTCGAATCCCACCGTTGCCCTTAGAATTTTTTAGGCAAATTTTCACACACACACACACACACACACACACACACACACACACACACACACACACACACACACACACGTCTCTTACCGATGATATGTGCTTACCTCTCCGTATCCTCTAACCACAAACGAAGTGACAGACGACTTACTGGCGAAGAAATCCATTAAAATAATGTGGTTCACTGTAATAGAATTTTCTTGGAAGCTTGTGCCATCATCCACCAGATGGGTTAGTTTTTTTGTTTTGATTTGAACAAAGTTGATTTTGTGTACAATGATTCTTTGACAGTGTGCAAAGAGTGCGTATCATTTTGTCATTTTTTTATGCATTTCAGTTTTGAGTAGAGTGAAAGAGATAGAACCAAAATATTCTAGTACATTTGGTGAAAATGCTAGTTCAATCCAATAGTAGTGTTGCCATGTGGTACAATCCAGTAGTAGTGGTGTTGCCATGTGGTACACTGAAAAATTGCAATAGCAGGTTAGTCACCAAAGTTTTCGAGCCGCTCCGTCTGTCACTTCGTTTGTGCTCTAACTTTCTTATAAACAATTAAATTGGCTACAAAGTCGTTAACCGTAATTAGAAGTGCTGTTATTCAACACAGATCAAGCTTCAACCTGCATATATATAAGTTAATATACCAGAACCTGGACGGACACTTAAGCCTACCTAGGGGAGGACCCGGATGCGATCACCCTTGTGAGTCTAATGTCGTTTTTGCGGTGTAGCACCGGTGTAGTGTAAGCAGGAATAAGCGCGAGTCTTTGACAGCTCAACATCATTTGCTGGTAAACAAAGGTGCATCCTATATCTACACCCTAAAATATTTCGGTGTACGGCAGTGTAGCACCGGTGTAGCTACACCGCAAAAACGAAAACGACATAAAGTATCGCGCAAGCTGACAAGTGCAACGAGAAGGACGGTAGGTGCATTGACATGGGAGATTGTCCCTAGATACGTCAATTTTGCGGAAGGCACGGGATATGCACTGAACAATTACAATGGTCTATTCTGGGGGAGTGGTTATCTGGGGAATATTCCATTCTGGGGAATGGTACATACTGTTACAATATTTAGGTAGCGGTAGAGCAGACTACCTATGAATGGGCTAGAACGTAAACATAGGGGAGATATGCACCACCGAAATCAAGAATGGGTTTTTTACTCACTTTAGGTACATTTATTCTTCCCCTTCATCTTCCTCTTTCGCCTAGCTCCTCAAACTATCCTACATCCTGACTCAACTTTTCTTCTTCCAATCTGCTACGATTCTCTTCTTTCGGTACACACAGTTTCGGCTGGGTACACCCTTACCGTCGCTCGATGCCAGCTACGTTGGGACTCACGCGTCCGATGGGCTCACCTACGCACACAACACGTCCCACTCGCCTTCAAGGGCCTACATCGGCCTGATGTACCAAACGGCTACGGATCAATCCGTAACCAGCCGTAAGCCGGAGTCGGGTAACCACTCGATGGGGCCAACTAGAAAAATGCTGGCTCAAGGTTGTGTGTGCGTGAGAATTGCACTTTGCTGCGGTCCGCAGGCTGTCCGGATTGGCTCGTGCGGTTTGGAAGGGTTGGAAGCTGTAATTAAGAGAAGAAAAAAAAAACATTCTTTTGGCAAATGGCCAACTCCTGGCTCTGCGATGCCGTGACGCAGCAGGAAAAATCCACTCCTAGGTCGGCTATTATGCGCTCGCAATGCTTCGACCTGCTTCATGCGTTTCTCGCTCGGTCCTATGCTGTACGGCTCGTCCGCCAGTCCTTCACTGTGGTGTGCCGGAATCACGCCGGTGGCAAAGTTCGCTGAACTGCACTGCCGATGATGTAAAAAACAGCACCTTAAGCGCTATCCAGACTGAGCAGTTATAACATGTTATAACGGTTGTCAAATAATTGCAACACAGAAACCACCATCAAGTAGTGCTATAACATGTTGTAATAGTACGTTCAGACTACAGAGTTATAACAACAATCAATACGAAACTAACGATTTCAAATTGGCTCACTACTTGACTAGCCTATTGGTCCGAAGCAAATCGATTAACGTACCCCATTCTAGTATAAATTCCAGTACTACACTATGTTTGTTTTGATTCGCTATGAAAGTTTGACAGATAAAATGAGGGGTTAGTGGATTTTCCTAAGTTTCGAGGGGTGAATCGATTAGCTTGGGACCGAAGATAGTACCAGAGCTGAGTCAAAAAGTTGAGCTCGTTTCTTCGGGACCTTCTGGTCTTATAGTACGTTCAGACTACAGAGTTATAACAACAATCAATACGAAACTAACGATTTTAAATTGGCTCACCACTTTAGTAGCCTATTGGTCCCAAGCAAACGATTAACGTACCCTATTCTAGTTGAAATTCTATTACTACACTATGTTTGTTTTGATTCGCTATGAAAGTTTGACAGATAACATCAGGGGTGTGTGGATTCATGCAGAACATGCAGGGGTGAGTGAAATAGCTTGGGACTGCTTGGGACCGTTGTTCTGGTACTGAGTGAGCCAAAAATAATAATGATTTTCTTCGGGACCCAGTGGTCTTAGAGTTTCCTCTATGGTTATAACATGTTATAGCGCTATCTTGATGGTGGTTTCTGTGTTGCAATTATTTGACAACCGTTATAACATGTTATAACTCTCCAGTCTAGACAGCGTTTTAGAGTTACCTTTATGGTTATAACATGTTATAGCGCTATCTTGATGGTGGTTCCTGTGTTGCAATTATTTGACAACCGTTATAACATGTTATAACTCTCCAGTCTGTACAGCGTTTAACCAACAATCAATACGAAGCTAACGATTTAAAATTGGCTCACTACTTGACTAGCCTATTGGTCCCAAGCAAACGATTAACGTATCCCATTCTAGTCGAAATTCTAGTACTACACTATGTTTGTTTTGATTAGCTATGAAAGTTTGACAGATAAAATGAGGGGTTATTGGATTTTCCTATGTTTCGAGGGGTGAATCGATTAGCTTGGGACCGTACACACTTAGAAAAAATCACCGACTTCGGTAATTCATTTACCGAATTCTCAACAGCTGAACGGTCGGTAATGTTTTCGGTAATGGAGAAAATTACCGAAAAATCTGTAAACTGGATCAGCAAAATTAGCTGTCAAATTTACCGAACGATCGGTAACGTTTACCGATGTGCATTGCTTGATTTGTAGTCGACTTTACCGGAGAACTGTAATTTTGAGGACGATATGCAAATCGAAAATTACCGAGAGATCTGTAATTTTTTAAAAAGGTCACCGACTCAACTGTAATCAAGGTGGTGGTCACTGCAACCCATGCAAAAATTTGGCTGCAGTCGTGATCAATAAGTTAGTGTTACAAATTGCACCACCAATGAACAAAACCGTTGGCGACGATCTGAAAACAGCATTTGGAATATTCTTCCAATGCTTCCTTGTTACCAGTGTAGCGCCGATTCTTTCCGACAAAAACTTAAGATTCGGCGCTACACTGAAAACAAGGAAGCATTGGAAGAAGATTCCAAATGCTGTTTTCAGATCGTCGCCAACGGGAATGGAACTTGAACCGACAGAAAAAAACAAGCAACAACATCGGCCTTCTGTAATCGGGATTTATTTAGATAACGGAAATTAATTATTTACGGAAAATTTCCACGATTCGCTCATCTTGTTGTTGCATAACAGCCTATATAATTTCACCTTTTTTTATTTTTGACAAGCACGAACGCTTTTAATGTCGATCGAAAATAACAATATGGTGGATTTGACGTTTACCTAGACCGTTACCGAACTCAGTAATGGAATGCTTTGTTTACCGAAACTCCAGTAAAATATTTCACCGAAGTCAGTGATGAAGCTGATTTACAGACCTGCTGGTAAAAATGTTTACCGTTTTCGGTAAATTAAAATAAAATTACCGAAATTCGGTCATTTCATTTACAGTTTTCAGCAATAAAGCGAGAAAATACCGAAACATCTGTAATTTTTAGCATTACCGATCTAAGGCGGTATTTTTTTTTACCGAAGTCAGGGTCTCTGTTTAAGTGTGT
The DNA here is from genome assembly GCF_037179485.1 of Ochlerotatus camptorhynchus. Taxonomy (NCBI): domain Eukaryota; kingdom Metazoa; phylum Arthropoda; class Insecta; order Diptera; family Culicidae; genus Ochlerotatus; species Ochlerotatus camptorhynchus. Next base: position 180,915 of record NW_027040791.1, on the reverse strand, counting down.
AGAGAGTACCAGAGCTGAGGCAAAAAGTTGAGCACATTATTTCGGGACCTTCTTGTCTTAGAGTTACCTCTATGGTTTAACCATTCGTGGAATAGTTAAATTATTTGGTTTATCTTTCTTTTATGGTGATTTTGTATTAGGGTTACCCTAGAGTGTTAGAACATAAGAGGTTTTTACCTTTTGGGATGTACTTCAACGGAATAAGAAAGTACAGCGCATAATACCAAGAAGGGAAAATAATTATTTAATGGGTACATGAGCTGTTCTTTTATGCCAAACGAGGTGAACCCTCGCCTAGGCCATGGTACTGCGCTTCGATGAGGTTAAAGATTTTATCCGGTACTCCCTTGCGCCTCAGGACGCCACATCACAGATTCTCGTGATTGAGTCGATCCAAAATGAAACTGGGCAGTAAACAGTGTGACAGCTCGAAATTCAGCATTCATCGCACAATTCTATTAGACCTATTCTGCACGGCGTGTGAGGTGAGGTGACAGTGAAGTAATGGTGAAGTGACAATTGTCACCGCGGGTGAGGTGAGTCTCCGTGCAAATCAAATGGAGAGTCACCTCACGCGAGGTGACAATTGTCACATCAGATGTGACAGCGTGATACAGACAAAACGGTTGCTACGGCTACCATGACAAACTCGCTCTGTAACATAGCTCGATCAGAGTGGTAGAACGATAATGATATATTGCTTTGTTGCAATATACACGGATGAGAACATAGCTTGATCTGAATCGAGAAAAGACATAAAAAAATCCCATTAACACACTTGTAGGCATCTTCGGCTTTACTTCGTGAAGCAGCTTGCCAACAATTTGCTCGTTACCTTCTACCGCCCCAAGTGAGCTGTGTCGCACGGGTTGCTTGTCATGAAAAAAAGGAAGAAGATTATATCATTATTGCTTTCCACTTCATTACAGCGTTATCATTCGGTTCGTTGATCGCTTGTCATTTTGTCATTTGGAGATATTTTGATTCCTTGATCACGCATGCCATCATAGGAGATGTTCTTTCTATTAGTCACATAGGAAACTGAAACTTGTTTGAGTGATAATTGTTTATTATAGTCACTGTTAAATATACGATTATAAAAATGCATTGAAAATTGTCTGGGCTAAAGCTTGGCCTAATTGATCTGGATGACATAGAATGTAAAATATATCCAATAAAGAGCATATAAAAAAGTACAACGTATAAACTAAAATGGCGTCTGCTTTACGTTTACTAGAGAGGCATCGCTGCCAGTTTCCTGTCGATTGGCGTTGTTCCACAATAATCGGCAATATATATCAAACAAATCGGTCCATAAGTTCCTAACATAAACTAAATCCCACGTCTTTTTTGGTATAAACATATTTTCTTCGTTCCTTGCTACTACACCATGGTTAAAATTAATTCGTTTCTCATTATACCGTTGGTTGTTTCTGTTTGTTGTTTTTATTTTGACTACTCCCTACGACGAATGTTATCATTTCTAATCTATATAACTGATTCTGTTCTTGCATTACTGGTTCAAATACATCCATTTAGATAATAATGCGTTCCAATATGTTGGCTTTTAATTTACGGCAAAGGTAAGAAGTTAATTGTTGTTTATTCTGTTGTCTTGTCGGTTGAAATAGTGCACTGGTATGAAAAGGGTATTCAAGGGAAAAAAAATTGATCTACACAGAAATAGGCTATTTTGGGGTCTGATCTTTATCGGATTCAATTAATTGCTCGCATGTAGCTGCTTATTGTTAGGAGACGGCCGTATATATTTTTTAGTATGACTTTTTTTGAAAACGGACACCTAAACTTCTAAATGAACTGACGAATTTTGTGCGATGCCTGGAATACATAACTTTTCGTTTCATACTTGCTATCTTTTGTTTAAATATGTTTTTAGCCTAAAATTACCTCTCCTGAGTACAGCAAAATGCTAAAAATTATTCCTGTGATGAAAAGTGTTCACTTCCATCTGCAAGAGTGTCGAGCAAATACATACAAGCAGATGTTCAATAAATACTTTTGACTTTTTTATCCAAAATTTTGAAACATAAAACAGATCATTGTTCTTCCTGATTATCCCCAATTGTCTCACTATTTCGTTTGTAATACACTTTTAAATGTTAATCCTGTGTCGGTTTTGTTTTCTTTTATAACTTTTAGTTCTTCTCCCTAGCAGAGAAAGCAATGTAAGATTTTTCTTTAATTGTTTCATGTAAATTCATTTGGAAAAGACCGTACCTACGCCAACAAATTAACTAATCATCTCACGGTATTTGAGTTTGTGCTTCGAAAGCATCTCCGTGACAGTGACCAGTTTTTTGAGCGAATTGTTAGTCTTACTCATCGATTGCAATTCCGGAAGGTACGAAACGCAGATGTGATGCAATGTCGCAAGTTCACGTCCTGTGGTAATGGCAAGAAGAGGCAAATTGTTAATGTTTCATGAAGGGCAGTCAAATGGACTTGATCTTACCGGCATCGGAGCTAGAGAGCGTGCATGAGCTGTTTTGTTCGACCATGCATCCCGGTGGAGGATTTGGATCAGTGACGGAGGATAACTGATCCAAGAAAACTATCATCCTTTCCTTGTTCTTCAGTATGAATGGATTGACTACTTCCATGTATGGTTCCTATTGGTAGAAAAAAAAAAAAACAATTAGGAAAAATGTTTTGCTTCTTGGAGTTTTAAATTTGCACTTACTTTTCCACCAAATTCCACAAGGTTGGCCAGATTTTGTAGACATTTTGCCACCATTATGAGCGTGCGAGTTGCCATCTGATGAGGAGTTTCGCTGACTAGACCAAATTGACGGGGGTTGAGCAAAGCAGGGCAAAGCAAACGTAGAAAGATGAATCCAGATACTACACGAGTACGCACTAGACGCTCGTTTGGCGATGGCCACTTGGCTACCACTGCCTTCTGAAGACAATTGCAAATGTACCGCACAGTACGAGGACAGGCATCAGGCGAGGTGAAAATCGATTGTGTGACCTGATCCAAAATCATCAACAGAAATTCAGCATTTGAGCAAGCGTCATCGTTCACATCCATCTTTGTTGGATTCAGTTCTCCTGATTGCTTGCTGTCGAGTATTCTTTGGATTGTGTCAGATACGGCGGATTGTAGAAAAACGGTACACTCAGCACGCATGTAGAGATCCATGAGAGTTGTCGCAAGGGAAGCACCGCGAAACAGTGTAGTGGTTTCATTTTCCCGAGCAACTTCCGTTTGACACAGTATTCTCAGCAGTTCAGTTTCACGTTTTTCGTGGCGGAAAACTTTCAACAGAGATGTAGCCAACGGAATACGATCGTTATGGCAGATTTCGGCCAACGCACGCACTGCATTTAGTTCCGGTTCTACCAGGAGCTGCTGAAGGGGACTATATTCATCGCAGGGCATAACCAAGTCATCCAAATATCGTATACGAAGCCGAATGGATCCCCACTCGCCCATCGGTGTCATCCCGATCAGTGGATACCATTCTTCCGTTTCTTGACCATTCTTCAATCCACACAGGTCAACAGTCAATTCGGCTACCTCGGAATCCTTACCACGTTTACCCTTACTGAGTACGGTGATTGTAATTGTCACTACGTCCGGCGGAACATCACTAGAGGAAAAAAAACCAGTTCAACTTACCGCAGTTCTAAACAATGATAACTTAACGTTCAATACTCACTCAAGAACGAACTCCTCTTCCCACACTGGATCCGGTGCTGTTTTGACGCGGGTTTTACCCACCTTGACCTGATTCAGCGAAACGACGCAGTACGGATGCGGAACCAGTTTGAATGGCAAACGGTGAGCTTCGAGTATCTGCAGATTCAAGCAGCGCAACTCGCGCAAACGCGGAACTTTGGACTGAGCTTTGCTGAGCTGGGAAACGCAATGTGACTTTAGCGCGTTGACCCATTCAACATAACTCTCCTGGCTGTTGGCACAAAGATAGGATATCGTTGCTAGGCACGGAAGCGCACGTTCTACGATCTGAAAGCAATGTTGCCTCTCCCAAAACGATTCATGGCACTGGAAAAAAAAAATAGCAGATGAACAAAGAACGAATCATTTTGATAAGGCACAAGAAAGCATTGAGCAGAAACAGAGAGCAATGGTCTTAAGAGGTTTTACTTCCCTTCACGCTAAGAACAGATAACCCAAATGTAGGTTTCGTTTTCCCAGATTGGACTAAACTAGACAAACTCAGAAGTTGGGTAAATTTAAGTCAAATTTAACTTACTTATATATGGACAATACAAGAGATCTATGCAGGAGCAACCCTAATAAAAAATAACCATAAACGAACGATAACCCAAATCATTGAACTATTCCACAAATGGTTTGGATGATACCCAGAACACGTCGTTAAGCAAATTAACCATACAATTACAACCGTTCCCTAGCAATATTGGTGGGCGTTGGCCAGATTTGGATTTTTCAGATATAATCCTAAATAGGACATAGATTATTTAATACTCTAGTAACCTCAAGTTCGTGCGCTCTGTCACATTGTTTCATTGTGATTAATGAACACTCAATGGGTAAAATATCAAATTTGGGGTGAATTTGAAAGAAACGGAACTTGGAGTATAGAGCGCACTGCCCACTGGACGATTCTGAAGGTTTATTTGATTGAACGTCATTTCCAATTTATATATTGATACACTCAAACCATTTGTATTTGGTGTTTGAGATAAGACAAAGATAGGATGCGGAGGGCCCGCTTAGGGGGAGCGTAATCCATGATATGGTTTCCATTTAAGAAATAGTTCAGATAGGCTAGAAATGACAGGTTCATAGTGAGAGTATGTACCATATGGTGCCCGTTCACTGCTGGTCAAAATCAGATTCACATCGTCAGGCCCTTCCCAAGAATAAGGGGATTGACGATGATTTGTCAGGTTTTATTTTGCATTTGCATATATTTGTAATTTTAAGAGTTGGTTGGAATGCTATCTAACATAAAGCTTTAGTGTGATAATTTATTAGCTAGAGATTGATCTTAGAAGAGGATAGGTAGATGTTTCCGTTGGAGTACGGCAGTATGAAAATTGAATAGAAGTTGAAAATGAGTGAGCACTTTGAGTGTAATTTTCAGTTTGCTTTTGTAATTATAAGGTGAATAGTATATCCCTAATAAAAATAACCATAAAAGAGAACTTAACGACGTGTTCGGGGTATCATCCAAACCATTTGTGGGATAGTTTGCCCATCTGGGATAGAGTTCGTTTATGGTATTTGTTTATTAGGGATCTCTATTGAAACATTGAGTTGTATAAACTCTACGAATCATACATCTAGTAGTTACAGCACAGACAAAGTTGCAGTGTCGCATGATCCAACAACCACTGCAACCAGAGATCGAAATTTTCGCCTACTTGAGAAGAGAAACATCATTTTTCACCTGTTAGAAGAAATAGTTGAGAATGTGAGAAGCGAGAGCATATTATACGCTCACAGCAGTTTTCGCGAGAAAAGCAACAGCGATTTATTTTTTTTTCGGAGAGCATGAGCGGCAGTTAAATCGTTTCTTTTTCAGTGAATTCTTGTTGCCGATAACAGCGCTGGTAGCGAGTCACTTTTTAGTGACTTAGTCACTTTTTTCAAGCCAGTCACTAAAAAGTCTCTTTTTTTAAGGCCAAGTCACTAAAGTCACTATTTCTTGTAATCAGTCACTATTTTCAACTTTTTTAGCGTGAATTTACTTCTAGATTGATCATTCTTCGCTTTAGGCGTTTAATCGTCTTTCTCTATCTACAGGGTGTCTATTCATTTTTCTAAATAAAACTATCTGACTTTTCCAGGTTTTCCCAGTATTTTAACGGATAAAGCTAAATTTTTAAATGCGTTAAAAATATTCTTTTTTTTGTAGATCAAAAACAACAGCAATTTACCCAAACGTTTTTAAGACATGTCAATCAGTTTTAAAGAAACAGCTTTACAATCAAATCCACAGAATGATGAAGTTTATCACTTACTTAATTTCTCACTTAATAAAGTTATAAAGAACTGACCCAATTTGATTAGTGCAAGAATCAAGGAAAAAAAAATAAATGATTTATTTCAAGTTCCTAGGAACTTTAGTGAGTAATGAAAAGAAATGATGAGAATTTCAGTGAAGGTCCATAAACAAACTGCGGAAACATAAGGGAAGTTAATACGCTAAAAATATGGGGAACTTACTGGAAGCTTTAAGAACCTCAAAGCGGTTCTTTTAGCATTCGAAAATTTTCGGGAACTTTTATAATGTTCCTAGAATTTCAGAGAACATCACAGGTGTCAAGCGAACTTGAGAAATATAGAAAACATGAGGGGTATTGCGCAATTTTTCAAGAAGTTCTAAGTACCTCAAAAAAGCTAGATCTAGAGATTTTTTCGGGAATTTCAGACCTTAAGAGCAGTTTCCGGAGCTTTACTCCAGACTTTTGGAGAGGCCAGTTCCTTTAGTTTCAGAAAATTAGTGGGAAGTTTAAAGCAGTTCCCAGATTTTCAGATAACTTCAGAGTTAAAAAGTTAATTGAGGTCTTCGCATACGTTCAGAAGCTCACTGAAGCTTAAACATTTTTAGGGCGTTTCAATTAAATTCAGCGCAATACAACAAGATTCATGAGAACTGCTAAAACTTTAGAGAAGTTTTGAGAATTTCAGAAAAGAGCAGTTCCGTTAACATTAGAGAAATCACATAAATTTTAAAGAAGTTTAGACAACTTCAGCGAATTGTTAAACGTTCAGAAGAGATCCATGATCATTGGAAAAATTTAGGAAACTTTAGGAAGTCCTAAAAAGTTCAGGGAAGTTTAAGAATTTGATGAGAAGTATTGTGAGTCTCACGCTAGTTTCTCAAACTACAAAAGAACTTCAAGGCAGTTTAATTAACTTCAGGAAAAAATTGGGAACTTTCAAGTAGTTCTGAAAACCTCAGAATAGTCCATTCCATATTCTACGGAGATTTCCATTGAAATATTCCTCAAAATTTTGGTGAAGCTATCCTCCGAATTCAATTTTCTTTTAGTTTTCCTTGGAATTTCTGAGGAACCACAATAAGAAACCCTTTCCAAAGATTCTCCGAATATTCAATGAATTCATTTCAGATTTCCTTTTCAATCTCACTCCTTACCTTGGAATTCTACTCACATTGAAAGTCTCCTAAGAATTCATTGGCGTTTCTCCTCACAAATTACTTAGATTTCTTCTCATAATTTGTTTGGCAAACTCTCCTGAATTCATTTTCCGAATTCCTTTGAAGATGTCCTGGAGTTATTAACATATTTAATTGTAATCCTCCTTTAGTATTTTCAAACAAAATCCAAGGACTTATGCTCCGGATTCGTTTTCTCCCACAAACTTTATGAAATTATGCTCAGAATGCCCTTAGAATTTTCCTCTGAAGCTCCTCAGAAATTCCTAAGAGTTTTTATTAAAATTTACTTTTAGGTCACTTTTTAGTCACTACTTTTACAACTATAAGTCACTATTTGGTCACTTATTTCATCAAAATGATCACTAAAATCACTATTTTTAACAGCAGTGATTGCTACCAGCCCTGCGATAATGATTTTTCACTTCTCTCATATGCCTGAAAATTCACTTTCCGCACGCAAACGATGATCCGAAATTAAGAATCAAAACAACAGTTAGGGCACATCCATAAGTTACGTAGAATCTGAGGAGTAATGGGAGGGGGTTTCAACATTTGTAACGGACCATGCATAAGGTATAGAAAAAACGCCACGAAGGGGGAGGGGAAAGTCTAAAATTGGTAAGAAAATTGCATCGTCATTTATGGATGACCCTTATGATTTAACAGATGGTTTAAAAAGGAAATAAAAAAAAATCTGCCGGACTGGTTGAAACCAATGAAATGCAAACAGCTGAGGCTATGTGAAATCGTTGTCCCTTTCGTTCTGCCGCTGTTTAAATGGATAACACAGTATGACGTCACACTCCGTCAACCATTTAATCAGCGGAAGACCAAAAAAGACGGCGAATTCTCAAGCCTCAACTGTTTACATCACATTGGGTTGGAATTTTTTTCGCTCTTGGTTGTTTTCAGAGCCAAATGGGTGATGAAAAAGTATTTTCGTTGGTTTTTGAAGAGATATATTTTCGGATTATGTATGAGAGAGTATAATGAATTATCGGTGAAAAATGAGAGATGAAAATGTGAACGGTTCACAACTCACCGAACAGTAGCTTGAGTGAGGAAATGCTTATCGTGCAGCTGAGTGAGAATTTCTATCTCTGACTGCAACTAATGTTGGAGGGGCCGGCAGGGCTGATTACGGATGAAAACTAACATAACTCTAACACTAAAATGAACCCAGTCATAAAGTAGTTTTATTTATTATCAGTGGACATTGGCCAAATTTGGATTTGTATTGTGATTAATCAACACTCAATGGGTAAAGTATGAAATTTTAGATGTTTCAAAAGGGAACTTGGAGTGTAGAAAGGATCACGCCAGTTGGAGACAATTTATACTGGACGGAACTGGTAAGTAGGATAAGAATTGTAAAAGGTGTGTGCTTGCATGATTTACCTATTTTAGCCAATAGCTATATCAGAAACTCATTTCCTTCAATTACTACTCCATCGCAGCACACACCTAACAGTGTTGGCAAAATCACCAACACGGATACGAATTTTGCTCATTTAAATCAAAAATATGAATGTTTAAACTGTAAACATATGAAATATTCAAAGTAAATTGAAAGTATGTTTAAAATAAAAATATTTATGTTTGAATTAAATTCAAAAGCATGTTTATTTCAACAATATCGAAATATCAATTGTATTTGACAGCATCTGTCACTGAAGTGTTTGTGTTTGACTGACAATGATCGGTTTCTGTACGTGGCGAATAAGAATGGAATCATTGGCGGCGATAAAGGCGCAGAAGACCAAGCAGAAAACGGTAGTTCTTTCGCTGGTCATTTCGCAGGATCTGGTAGCGGCCCATGAAATCAAGAACTGGACGGAGTGACACTGGAGCTGGTGACCACAGAACATTCGTTGTTACCGGTGGTATCCGGATTAAGGGCTGATCCCTGCATATGGATGTGATTGCATCCGGATCATGTGACGGTGATAATGCAAATAAAAGCGCACGATTGTAGATTTAACCAAATCGCGCACTTTTATTTATTTCATCGCACATTCGAAAATAATTTATAATATCAAATAGAAAATCGTGCTAAACATTATATACCTACGTTTAAAATAAACTTTAAAATCATGTTTAAAATAAAAATATTTATTTTTGATTCCAAACCTGTCAAAGCAAAAATATTCACGTTTATTTTCAACACGAATATTTTTGAAATAAACGTAGCTAGACTTTTATTTTAAACATTGATGTCACATGACTTTAAACATCGAATACGTTTGAAATAAATCTAATTTATTTTTGTGGCCAGAACAAACTGAGTTTACGTTTATATTTACCTCAAATATTTTTATTTCGATAATATTTTTTTCTGCGTGAATCAAATGATATTTTTCCGCTCTCATACGGTCTCAATCACGCTTGATATTGGATCAAAATATCATGCTTGATATTGATTTTACAAGCTCCTTTGATATTGCGAGACTATTCACAACGAACAAAAATCAAGCCGAGAGTTGACTCGACACAAAAATGATTCCATTGCACATCGTTTTCTTAAAAAGAGAGAGAGTATAGTTTGCTATCACTTTTTACTCTTCACCGATGGCAGACACGAAACGACTGCTGCCAGCCGTTATGAAAGTTTCGGTTGCGTTCGGGTGTAAAGCAAAAATCATGAAACTCAATCTCACCACAGTTTGGTGAGATTTGCAGCTTGTGAGTTTTGTTTGCTTGATATTCCATGCTGCGATATCACAGATTGAAATATCAACCGCAGTTGTATGTTTGTTGATTTTTGTCTACGAAAATCAAGCGTGATTTTGTGCATTGGTGAGATTTGATTTTTTGACATTTTCTCAACACTGCACCTAATAATGATCACTAAGCTTCATATAGTTTCAGCATTATCGATATTATAATCAAAAGGTGAGTTGTGAAGCATAATTACCATGTATAGAGATAAGTTAATGTACCAGAACCTGCACGGACACGAGCCTACCCAGGGGATGAGGACCCGGTTAAGACCACCCATATGTGTCTAGAGTATCGCACGAGCTGACGAGTGCAACGGGATTGACAGTAGGTGTATAGACTAGAGGGTTAGAGCCTAGATAAGCCAACATAGCGGTTGGCACAGCCTATACACTGAACAATTACAATACAAGAGATCTGAGCACTGCCCACTGGACAATATTAAAAGTTCTTCAAATTTTCCTGGAATTTGTTACGTTTACTGTGAAGGCAAAATGTAAAGTTAAATTTAGCACGCTACGCGGAGCTTACACGCAGTATAGCAACAAGACCATTATAGCAATAAGTCCGAACACCTTCGTTGCTTGGAAAAAGATGCTCGCTAGTTATAAATTTGCTCACCGCTCGTGCTTGACAAGAGTGACAAGGCGATTTCCGCTCCGACGCGAGCGAAGAGGAGAAGGAAAAAAGCAGGCACACTGAATACGCGGTTCCATTAGGAAGGTGAATCGAATTTTGTCTCCGGTAAAACGTGTGGAATTTCCGCTTCTGATCGGTGTGGTGTAGTGCGGTTTGGTGCGTGTCCGTGGGAAATCGGTCCCTGAAAGGGAGCTCGGCCAACGTCCTATTGAGCGGTCCTCGTAGATCGGAGAGATCGGAGCGGGTTAGCGGCAATTCGCCCGAACAAAACCACATCGCGTGGCAATCCCAGTAAGAGTTGGAAAAACGTTCTCGGGCGGCGACAGAAGGAGTGGATGAACGCTCACACGGATCCGCATTGTTCGAAGTACCCCAGCAAATCACGAACGTGGGCGGCGTGGGTGAGCAAAACGTGCGCATTTGGAGGAAAAACGGAAATTTGATCCGCGTCAGTCACCCGACCAACCGTTCGTGGTTCCCGGAAAGTTGAAGTGTAACGGTGACGAACACCTCCGTCGAACGGACACGAGTTTCATACAGCAGATCCGCGAAGTAGTAACAAGGTCCCGTCGAGAGTAAGTTTATAATCCGTTTGCGCAAATGAACACAAACAACAAAGCTCGTTGTACTTACAGGGCCTCACTGCGGATTCAGCCCTGTTAACCGGAAGATTGTCTGGGATCGCCGCGAGGTTGTTCGAACCCGGCAAGGTACCTGCGCTAGACTGAGGAAAACATCCGTCGAACGGGTAGAAGCTCCTTCCACACGAGCACCAGGAAAGCAACTAGACCCCGTCAAGGGTAAGTTTGCCAAGGTTGGCAAGAAAACACCGATGACTAAAACTTGTCACACATACAGGGTCTTGTTACGGAGCCGATTGACAACCATCGCTGACGAAAGCGAGCCGGGGAAGACCTCACAGTTCGGCGGACGCGGTCGCAGCGTCGAGACACCGGTGGTCTGATCCGGGAAGTCTGCCGAGGACCGAACATAGTCGTCGTCGTCATCAGCGGAGAGAGCGGCGCACATTCCAGAGCGAGATCCACCAGTCGCGGTGGAAAGCGTAGCGGATACCGGCTGCGAATCAAGATTGAAGTGCTAGAGAACCCTGATCCGCGCCAAGATGGCGTTTGCCACATCGAAGAGTTCGAGAATCGACGGGATGTCGGTACCACCACCTGGCAGGACTGTAACGACGGGTCGGTGCGCGGCAGAAGCTCCTCGGCGAGATTAGTCGTCGAGATGGCGGCCAAGGCAGCATGGCAGCATGTCAGTCAGCAACAAACGGCGGTGAGCACGTTCCTTATTGTTAAATCACTATATATATACATATGATCAGCCAGTAGATAGAATCAGGTCTTGAGGCTAGGAGCAGGATCTGCTGTAAGAAATGTTGGGGACAAATATACTTGTTAAGCAATGATATTTGGATTTGTTGTGGTGTTCTTTTAGTGTTTGCTGACAGAAATTTTCCCTGTGTATTTGCGCTCTGTCAGCGCTTCCAGGAATCTTACAACAAATTTAGATCTTGAAGTTCGGAAAACAAGATCTTGAAGCACGGAAAACCAGAGTCGATGTAATAATAAGAGTTAAGAGAAAATGTTGCGAACAAACAGCATGATGACTTTCACTCAGAAGTGAAAAATAACATGTCGATAACGGAGCTCCTGGTAGACAAAAACAATTATAGAAGCTGAAAAATGTTCAAACAAGTGCTTGGTATAACTTATAAATACCATAATGTACTAAGGAAAACGAAGAGATGTTTTTCATCTAAAATTACTAAAATATTGTCAATAACGAATGCAATACATGTAGTTCACTGGCTGAGGGAACAATAATGTTTATTTACTTTGCTCGTTTGGTACCCTGCGTGATAGTTCGATTGGTATTTCTGGCTTCACTCTTGGCGGGACTCTTATTTTAACATTGACTCTGCGGAAAACAAGATCGACGGAAAACAAATCAGGGAAAAAAAATCTTGTATTCCATGCTGAGCACCAATGCTACCGACGCCAGGGAGGCAGCTCCCACACCTGGACCCTACCTATCGACCCATCAATTCATGAACAGGGGACCAACGGCTTTACTTCCCTTCCGAAGGAAGGCGTGATCAGAGATGTTATGCCTCAAAACATCCCGGCGGCGCCTACTGGTATTGAACCCAGGCCTGCTGGGGTGAGAAGTTATCACGCTTACCACTATACCACCGGCGCCGCTGAATACAAGAATGTGTTACCAAAATATTTATCATTCTCCAAATTGTCTTGGAGATATTTTACAGATTAATCGAAGTCTTGTTCCATGTCCACTTAGAGTTTTTGAGCATTTTATACTTCACGGAGACTAATACCACCATCATTTAAAATTATTAATAGTGTTTAAAATAATATTCTTGGATTATCCAAGTCATCCCGGATATCTGATCTTAACCTGATTCGACTTAATGATAAAATGAGTAAAACTTCGAGAAGACCCATAATATCATTGGTTTGGTTTATTAGGTTTTCCAAAATTATAGTGACTTTAACACTCTTGGATCATGATCGTGCCTTATCAGGGTGAGACTTTGGCGTGAGAGGTATGGATTCAGATCTTTATATTTTACAGACTAACCTCATGATTTTTTTTTTAATTCGTTGATTGTGTTCGGTGTTTTACATTTGCATGCCAAGCATGATCAGGCATGCAAAAAGTTTGACAACGCATGAATCTGCTTCTCTACCTTCGAGTAGCTTCGTTACAGGATGTCTCACTCAGCCTTTATACGGTGAATGAGAACGACCCAAATTTGAGTTTAGTTCACTCATAATCGCCAAAAGTGCAGGATCTCAGCGATGAGTAAATTTGCCTCATGTTTTCCCAGTTTTTTCCAGGATTTTCCAGGGAAAAGTTCCCGAATTTGAGAAAAGTAAAGATTGGATTCACTCAGTCTATTAGTACTACTCCGAGACTGAATAAAATTTTCGTCAATTTCCTCATTTTCCGGCAGATTTTTTAGGTTTTCCACAGGAAACCATGAGACAAATTTTACTCATCGCTGAGTTCCTGCACTTTTGGCGATTATGAGTGAACTAAACTCAAATTTGGGTCGTTCTCATTCGCCGTGTAAACTAGAACTGCTTCACTCTGAAAACGTAGCAAAATAATTCAAACACTTTGCGATTGCGAGTGAGGGAAAAAATAGAGTTTTTGTATTTTTTGATACTTTACCACAGTGAAAGACATTATATGAAAGCTGTAAACAGATGTGTAAACAAGAGAATATAATGGTGTATGTGATATAAAGTTGATTGATTCCAATTAACATTGAATGTATAAAAGATTCTGCTTTTTCTTCTTCGCATTTCAAGCTTATTGGTTTATCGCAAATTAGCTTATTGCGTGCTCTCAACTTAGTGTTCTAGTAGCGGCGCCGGTGGTGTAGTGGTAAGCGTGATTACTTCTCACCCCAGCAGGTCTGGTTTGTTCTGAGTTAAGGCCGGCGCACAATGCATACGTTTTCGGGTTTTTTGACAGATAATGCATGGGCTAACTGTCAAAAAACCTAAAAACGTATCTATTGTGTTTGCCTAATGTTTTTTGTTATTGATTCAAAAATATTGTATCACTATTCCAACAAAACATTTTTGAATCAATCAACAAAATGATTTTTAGAATCAACAAACGAATTATCGACTCAACAACCGGTTTGTTGATTCAAAAATATTTTTCGTTGAATTAATCGAATAATGTATTTGAATCAATACCAAAAACATATTAGGCCCTGAGTCAAAAGTATATCCATTTAAATTTAAAAATCATTTCTCTGCGTGTATATATGATCTTTCCCGCTGCAATTTGGGTTTTCCTGCATTTTCCCCGATTTTTTCCCGGGAAATCCGAATATATGTTATTTTCTCGTATTTCCAGGTTTCCCGGCTGAATGGATGGACACTGAATTTATTTATTCGTTTCCAAGAAGTAATTGATAGATTTTAATAGTTCGTATATTATTCTAAGGAATGTCTTGTTTTGCATAATCATGTTATCTCAGTAAATTTGTAACCTGGATTATGTTCATAGCTACACATAAATGGGCACTGAATGCGGCAGCAAGGGTTCATCTTAACAAATCGAACACAAGGGTGTCTTCATGCAATAGAATGCATAGCAATTCCATCGGAAAGGAAGTAAAGCCGTTGGTCCACGGTCCATGAGTTGATGGGTCGATAGGTAGGGTCCAGATATTGGAGCTGCCTCCCTGGCGTCGGTAGCATTAGTACTCCGTACGGAAAACAAGATCGACGGAAAACAAATCAAGGAAAAAAATCATATCAATAAATAAGATGTGGATGTAACCAAAACAATCACGAAAAATCATTTTTTTACAGAATTATTTGAAAATGTGTCCTTGAAATGGTTGGAATGGAGTATCCAAATAATTAAACTTAAAAGTTAGATGAATGTCGTTTTTGTTTTTGCGGTGTAGTACCGGTGTAGTGTAAGCAGGAATAAGCGTGAGTCTTTGACAGCTCAACATTATTTGTTTGTAAACAAAGGTGCATCCTATACCTACACCCTAAATTATTTCGGTGTACGGCAGTGTAGCACCGGTGTAGCTACACCGCAAAAACGAAAACGGCATTAGTGCAGCAGCTATTCTGTTTTTTAATTCGATTTTGAAACGTCGGTGACTCCAGGGGTGTGTGCGGTTCGTTTGGAGACTACTGGGTAATCCGAACACCAACGACACCAGTCTTTTGGAGCTACGAAGAGATAAATCAATAGGGCTTTATAGTCGTTGTCACTTTGCCCTTTCCCAGGAGCTGTCAAATGATAGCTCAAATAGAGAAGAAGAAGAAGATTCTGTTTCAAATTTACACCGGATCCAAGGTGGTGGCTGTCAAATACGAACAATCGTCGCCTACCTCGCATAACTGGTTCCAAACGTAAACAAGCCATAAGAAACCTACAGGGTTTGTTTACGTTTGGAACCAATTTCATACAAGAATGATCAGTAGGCTGATTTGACAGTACGTCTCACACCAGATCCAAGTAGCCTCAACAACCCTGTCTTTTGGCAAATATCTATTGTACATATTTTAAACAAGTCAATTAATTGTATCAGTTGTCCCACAGCTGTCTACAGCAGCAGTCGATTTTTTATTTCGTTGTGAACCACACGATAGCCTGATTTCGAGACTCGCTATTATATAGTTGCTCTTTGTTCGTTGCTAGCAGTTCGGTGCCTTTTTTTGCTACGGTGCAAGATGTGTGAAGCAAAAAACACCATCAAGTTTAGCTTCAGCCATTGTGATGCCAAACCAAACATCGGAGAGATAGTAAATTTCGCCAAAGCACTCGACGCTGATCCGGCTGAAATGGAAGCTGTTTATCGCATTGGTGAGGAAAGGGGAGTCTACATGAAGTTCAAATCAGAGGAAGCGATGCTCCATGCTCTGACATTCAATTCGGAGGATTTAATCTTCCATTATGCGAATGGAACGACGGCAAAGGTACGCATGTCGCATGCTGGTGAACTTATTCAATATGTGCGTGTGTATGACTTGCCACCAGAGGTACCCGACAACGAGCTGGATAAAGTGCTGGGGAAATATGGGAAAATTAAACGCATCATCCGGGAGAAATTTCCAACTGATCTGTGTTTTGAGGTATATACAGGGATACGCGGTGTATATATGGATGTGAAGAAGGAAATCCCCACGTCATTACATTTCTTCAATCGCAAAGGAAATATTTTTTATGATGGCAACAAAGATAAATGTTTTCTGTGCAAGGCGGACGGACACCGGAAGCTTTCCTGTCCCAAGCGGAAGACTCGGAAGGAACCGGAGAAGCAACTGAAGGAAAAAGGAAAGCAAAGTGAAAGAAAACAAAACAGCAGCAGTACGTATGCTGGTGTAGTGGTGGAAGGTGCGTCGTTTGTCATTAGCGATCAGGAAACGGACACGGGGTTGGAGATGTTGAATGAAGATAACGAAATGGACGTGACTACCCCGACGACCGACGAGAGTAGCGGAGAGCATGCAACGGGAAACGATGTTCAGAAACAGCAGCAGCGATCACGATTTGGGTTCAATGAAAATGAGGAACAAATTCGGGAAAGAAAGAAGTTGCATGCATGGGAGAAGATCGCTTTGTCGCCGCTTCGATCGCCACCCAGAAAAATCATATGATAAAATATATTTGTGTATTTTTTTTTGTATTTTGAGTACCATAATTGGTATTCTATGTTACTCGGCTCCGCTAAGTTATTTTTTATAACATTTGAGCCTGCCAAATAAACGAAATGAAAAAAAAAAAAAAAATTAATTGTATGAAGTCTGTTCTGCCGCTATTCGCATAACAGTCCCATGTAGATAAGAAATGAATAGGAAATGGGACTGTTATGCGAATAGCGGCAATGTATACATGATCACTTGTTTGTATAAATACAGACATGTGGGGTGGCACTCTTGCCCCTAGTCTCCCTAATGAAACACGCCAGGCTACGGATGCCGAAAGATCGACTTCGTATACGTTGGCCTATCGGCTATCGAGTCTAGTGGAAAATACAATCGGTGTTGATTCAACCCTTCAAGTACGTAAGTAAGTAGAAATTAAGTAAATTTACTGTGTAGGTATTTTTGCAGACACACACCTCTGAGATAATAAACTTAGCAGGAACTTTTTACTAACCTGGTAAAGATAAGCACACGAGAGGTCAATCAAGCCTTTTGGTTTAGTTTTCTTCGGATTATCGTAGAAGCATAGATGGGTTTCCGAACCTTCTACTAGCAAGGCAAAATACAGTTGCTTCCACTTGGCGGTTTTATCAGATTTCTTCAGCAGATATCCATGATGCTTAATGCCCTTGGTTTTCTTTAGAATGTTTTGATCACGGCACTCACGTAAGGTAGCATAGATTTTCTCCGCAGCACTGGCAACATTAGACGGCGGATGATACTCCGGTTGGCTTCCATTGATAACAGCATGCATCAATGTATGTCCTTCTACGATTTGTTCTTTACGATAACGGTTGATAACCGCATCCAAACATTCGAAAGTCCTCCCACCCATTAAATAACGAACGCCCTTCTTTTCGATGCGGAAACGTTGTATCTGATTGTTAATGTGGAAGAACAAGGAGTAATCACCTGGTGAATTGTCACTTGGCCGCACTAGGAAACTTCCAGGCCCAGCTTTAACCAGCATATCGACGGCTTCATTCTTTGAACAGGTTGGATGAAACCAGGAAAATACCGTATTTGGATCAATGCTTGGATCGAGATCTTCGACCAACTCACGAAAGATCATTCCTTGTTCACCGGTACGATGCGCTGTAACCCACAGCCAATTATCACCCATATCGTTGTGCACAAAGAAGATATCACCCTTTTGGAAGGTGAGTTCGTCTGTATCCGGCATTTTAGTGTAAGGAAGAATGGCTACAACTCGCTTCTTGTCGTTAACTGGTTCCGGTGGAGGCACTGGACATACAAGTCGCTCCCGTTTCAGCAAATCGCTGCACGACGTGTAATAGCCGACCAAATCGCTCAGCGAAAAGAATTGTCGTCCTCCGATGTAGAAATCACCACAGACCGCAGTAATACGAAAATGATTTATACCAGTCCGTCCGTAGTAACTCAGCACGTACGATCCTGGTTTTCTATCACTTTCTCTGACTGAAAAAATAAATTTCATTGTATTTTAGCGTGGAAATCTCTCGACAGAGACGTAGTAACTGGTTTGAATTGTGTAGTTGCTACATACCTAAATAGCTTCCAAGTCTGGAGGCAGATTTCAATCGTTGTTCTGCACTAAATCTATCTAGCCGGCCATGGTACCACTCGCTCTCGGGAGGAGCAGTAATTGCTGGACGATCTCCTGAAATGTATAAACATCCTTGAAAACACTTAATCATTTGTCAAGGTAAATTCCTACCATTGAACGCCACGGGACCGTCAAATTCATCCTGATCCAATTCTTGAGCGATGTCACCGAGATCGATTCCTCCGCCGTCCTCGGAGCCGGTGGATGGAGATCCAAGCTTATCCCGCTGGAATCCTCCCAGTGCACCGCTTCCACTCATTCGCATCATATCTGCCATGATTACTTTCTTTGTTTTTCGTTCCTGCCTTTCTTCCTGTCCCCTTCGATCACTCTTGGCTCCTCGTCACAATACGCCAACGACTACCCTCTGCTGGGGGTAGCTATCAGAGAATGTGTTAAGTTCACTGGAATTGATTAAGTACCAAAACAAAGTCAACATTTTTTTTATCGTAGATTATAAGTAGCTAATATCGAACATAAACCAGACAACACCGAAATTAAATTGGATTTCCAATGTTGACTGAAAATGATAAAAAATGTCAATACAGTACGACTCGTAATAAATCCTGAAATGTCCACCTCATCTGTATACTTAACCACTAACCTGTACTGTCCCGTTGTGCTCTTATACTTCTACACCATGTTTGAAACATTAATTGTGTATTTTCTGGCGAAAAATTTCCATATTCCACTATTTTTACTCTACTGCAAAACCATGGATGATTAATCGGAAAAAAATACTGGAAGTTAAGAAAAAGGAGAAAAACGTCGGAGGCTCTTGAGTCACTGTCAATTTGACCGAATAGACATACGTTCGCAACTGCTTTACCGATACTAAACGAAGAATGATGTCGAATTGACTGCTTTGCAATTGGAAATCTAAAATACTGTTCACACCTGAGTGGTGCGGAGTAAAGCCCTACAGTAAAAGTAAGGACGTCTGTCAAAAGTTGTTCCAATCGAACCGTCAAAATGCACCACTTTGCTCGATTTTGGAACAGCTTTTTTCAGTTTTGTGGTGACAGTCGTCCATACTTTAACTAGAGGGCTTTAGTGCGGAGTCGATCGTATTTTGGCGAGGGGTTTTACCAACCGCCCTAATAAAAAATACCATAAACGAACGATAACCCAAATAATAGAACTATTCCACAAATGGTTTGGATGGTACCCGAACACGCCATTAAACAAAATAACCATAACAATTTTATTAGGGCGGTCAGCACTCGTGTTTAATTCAGTGACCGTGGGGACGTAATTTGTGATTAGCCCCGGTCCCTTTCAAATTATATAATTATTTATGTGCACATTCATCTAGTGATGGCCGATTTTCTTTCGAATAATCGATTAACGAACCAAAAAGTAAAATATTTGTAACCGATTATATCATGCCGATTAGGAATTAGCATTAACTTCTCCAGAGGATCATCACCCATCGTTTCACACATGTGCTGCACTCTCATTGGTGGAAAAATGACAGCACAGCGAATAAAAAATAATCGATTAGTTCTCGCGTAACATTTGAAAAGGGCCTATCCTCGTTGATCGATTCTCTTCATCGACTTTCTCTTTGGATTACCACGGCAACATAAACGAATTTCTCGCTAAGCTCGCAGCACAGTTCGACATCAGAAGATAATGTTAGCTTCCGCCTGAAACAACACACTCAATGAGAAATTCATTTGCAGTCGGGTTATTCGCGAAAGAGAAAATCGATGAAGAGAATCGATCAACAATGATAGGCCCTTTTCTCGTGTTGCGCGAGAGTTGTTAAGCGAGTAATTAAAAAATGGAACATCTCTGATTTTTGTGTGATTTTAAGCGCAAAATTTCATCTCTACCGAGGGCAGCAAAACCACAAAATTACTATGCATACGGGGGACACTAAAATCGAAAGTTTTTTTTCCGACTGTTTCATCTTAACATTCTTCTTGGTCCCATAGTACTTACACGGTAACCGCAAAATACCCAATAATGAGTACAAAGTAAGCATTTTCAAGAAAAACTGGGACCACCCATTAAATGAGTAAAATGTTACCAATTTATGAGTAATTACAACTACAAAAATAAGTAGTAAGTACTAATTTTTGAGTAACAAATACTCATAAATGGGTAATATTTTTACTCATTTAATGGGTAGTCCCAGTCTCCCTCGAAAATGTGTACTTTGTAGTTAATATCGAGTCTTTTATAGTCATTATTGGGTATTTTGCGGTTACAGCACCGACAAACCGACATGACACTTAATTCTGACTTATGCCCGAGAATTGTAAACGGCTGATTTAAATGTGCAGTGATCCGAACTGTCAAAACCATAGGATTTTTTTTATCTAGATAAAAATAATTTGTCCAGAATAGATCAGAGACGGAACGATTCAAAACTTTTGCATGCGGGTTCATGGCTTAGCTAAATATTTCCCGCGAACACGGAGCCAGATGTCAGTAGTGTGCTTTGGTCAGAAATTTTATTGCTTTTGCTATGGTCATTAATGTCGGTTTGTCACGAAACTAACGATTTTAAATTGGCTCACTACTTGACTAGCCTATTTGTCCCAAACAAACGTACCCCATTCTAGTTGAAATTCTAGTACTAAGCAATGTTTTTTTTGATTCGCTATGAAAGTTTGACAGATAAAATGAGGGGTTATTGGTTTTTCCTATGTTTTGAGGGGTGAATCGATTAGCTTGGGACCGAAGAGAGTACCAGAGCTGAGCCAAAAAGTTGAGCACGTTATTTCGGGACCTTCTAGTCTTAGAGTTACCTCTATGGCATGTTTATAGATGAACTAGCCTAAGGCTAAAAATCTCTTAAATAAAGAAAAAAAAAAAAAAACAAAAACCTCTATGGCAGTAGTGTGTGAACGTCAAACGTAAGGGAATTTACTATGTGCGCCACAGGTGGCTGTACTACGTACTACCACAAACGAAGTTACAGACGACTTTTCTCCGAAGAAATTAATTAAAATAAGGTGGTTCTCTGTAATAGAATTTTAGACCACTTTCCGCCGCTCACCGCCAGGTTTGCTAGTATTTTTGATTTCAATTAATTCAAGTTGGTTTTGTGTGCAATGATCTGGCAACTCGCGTTCTCACTCGCGTTGACGGGGTGCTGTTTTCTCACTCATCGAAGGAAATTTTGA
This sequence comes from Ochlerotatus camptorhynchus, assembly GCF_037179485.1. Lineage (NCBI taxonomy): Eukaryota > Metazoa > Arthropoda > Insecta > Diptera > Culicidae > Ochlerotatus > Ochlerotatus camptorhynchus. The sequence continues at coordinate 159,464 of NW_027040791.1, read as the reverse complement.
TTAGAGTGAGAAAGTAAGGAACAGTCAGCGCGGGAACCGTGTGCGGTACTATAGGTGCGGCAGAAAGAATGTAGTCGACTCCTTCGTTCTCACGGTGTTCTTACGCATGATCCAACGTTACGTCACACTAGATTATGCATAAGAACGTCGTGATAATGAAAGAGCAAAGTTTGTATGTTTGGGAGCCTCTCGCATTCAACTCGCATTCGTCCTCGAGTTCGTGTGGAAGCCATTCAGAGCGGAGGTGGCCAGGAGCGTGGCATTCGAAGTGGAACCGTTCCGACTCCACTGGTCGTTGGATTGGGGGAAGCCTGTGAAATCGCTAGCCGTGAAATGGAGTACGATCACAAATGGATGGAGTTCCTCTCGAAACGCCTGATGGACCAAATCTTCGCATCGCTACCGAAAGTCATCCGCAATGGCGATCCAGTTCATTCTTATCCCGGATGTATCAATCTGTCGTTTGCATACGTTGAGGGTGAATCGCTGTTGATGGCGCTGAAAGACGTTGCCCTCTCGAGTGGGTCGGCTTGCACTTCGGCTTCGCTGGAACCGTCGTATGTGCTGCGTGCGATTGGTGCCGACGAAGATCTGACTCACAGCTCGATTCGCTTTGGCATCGGACGGTTTACCACCATCGAGGAAATCGACTACATAGCTGAAAAGTGCATCAAGCACGTGACTCGACTCCGAGAGATGTCCCCGCTGTGGGAGATGGTCCAGGAAGGTATCGACATCAAGTCGATCCAGTGGTCGCAGCATTAGAGCGGACGGGTCGGGGCATATTTTAAAGAGAGATTTGATTTTGTATGTTCTGCTGTGTATGGTTGAATTCAGTGAGGGTTTTTTTTTTAATTGTTAATCATTGATTGTGTTATTAACACATCCACTTTTGGTAGTAAGTAGGTATTGAGACGAGAGAAAAATAATGTATAGCTTTGCTACATATGCTATTAGAGACAGCAATAAATCTTAGACAGTGAAATCATTGTGAGTATTTCATCATTCACTTGGCGAAAAAACTTCCTATCAGCGATTGTTTGAAATAGTATAAACTTTGTTAGTTCCAGTCAAGGACGGCGTTGTTACGACTACGCTAAATTCGCAAATCTGAGGTATTCGTGGACTGCCATCTCAGATTTGCTTTGGCGCGGATTAGTTCCACTTACACAGCAAAAAAAAAATGTAATATCAATCAACGTAATTCAAGCTGATGTATGAAATAATGATGTAATAGCAAAAAGCAGATACAATATTACATCAATGGATGTAATTTTGTTCGCAAAATCGATGTACATCGTACAATGTGATATTACACAACCGATTGATTGACCTGGTTGCAGCAGTTTCGATGTAATATTCAACAACTTTTTTTGCTGTGTAGGGTTAATTCAACTAAGTTTCGATTCTAACTATTTGAAGACTCCAGGAAAATCTACGTTTAGAAAGACCTTCTATTATTTAATAAAGAAGTAAAGCAGTAAAGTTATTAATAGTTGGTTGGGCAAGCTAAAATATCATTTAAAAAAATGTGTTCAATGTCGATAAGCTTTCCGCAAAATCCGCACTTCAAAAGCTATAAAACCGCACAAAATTTGCGACACTTGTAACAGCCCTGCAGTTGGCTTCGGCGTGCGAGAGAATACCTAATCCACCTAACCGGACCTGAAGAAACGGAAAGGAGCGCGACTGGGATTAGACGGGCTAGCCTTATGAAGCTCTCTACTGACATACAATATAGCATGGTTGCAGCAACCTTATATTTCACCTATTTGTCCCTAAAGATCACTAATTTACACCCGACACCCTAGGTAGGATAATGTCATCGCAAATAACAACAATTCCCGTTGAATACATAGTGCGAAAAATGCTCTTGAATTACCCCAAACCGTCTCATCACAACCTACGCCTCGGTCAGCGTGGCCCGACCGATCGTTTTCGGCATCTTTTTATTGGTGGAATCCTCGAGCTCCTTCGGTTTGTAGTAATGCGGTGCCGCCTCCAGCAGCCACTTGCTTTCGATTTCAATCACCGACCGCATGTACTCCTTCGTCGTAAACACCAGCTCGTGGTACAGCACCCAACGAGGCAGTTCTTCGAACAGTGCCGAATTCGGATGGATCATCACCGTCTGATTGTGCTTGGCCGTTTTGTAGTGACCCCCCCTTGGAGAGCCGAGCGACGTGATAAAAGTACCCGGCTGTAATAGCCTTCCGGATGTTGGTCGTTTCCGGCAGACTGGAAACCATTTCGATTTCGACTCACTGCATTAACCCAACCAGCTGCTCCCGGACATCGCGAGCTCGTTTCATCGAACAGAACTGAATGAAATTTTCGTAACACCACTGAGTGCTGTAGTCCGATTCGGCCCATTGGTTGTAGACCTGCAGCAAACTCAAGTGGTCCCCGTGCATGTGGTTGAAGTTCTTCCGGGCCGTATCTGCGTGGATGATTTTATCTTTCGGTCGGTAGAAGATGGCTCCATTCACCGATAGCATTGCAGCGATGGCCACCACCTCCTCGGAACATTTGTACTTTTCACTAGCAAGCAGCATTTTTGCCATCATGGGATCGACCGGAAATTCCGCCATCCGTCGTCCAAGTTTGGTCAGTTCACCGTGGTGATTCAATGCCCCTAGGGCGTAAAGTTGCTCCAATGCCAAAACCAACGTTTCATGTGGTGGAGGATCGAGGAAATCGAAATGAAGCAAATCGTTGATTCCAAGAGCTTTGAGCATTAGCACGGCATTGCCCAGGTTTATGCGCTGAATTTCCGGGACGGTGTTGTCTTCCAGCTCGTGTTTGTATGCCCAGGCTGTGTACAGACGAAAGCACTTGCCAGGGGCAACGCGCCCTGCTCGACCTGCACGTTGATTGGCAGACGCTTTCGAAATGGGCACGACCATCAGGGTCTCCATCCCGGTTCTGGAGTTAAAATTATTTTGCTTTGCAAAGCCCGGATCGATCACGTACATTATGTTATCGATGGTTAGTGATGTCTCGGCGATGTTGGTGGCCAGTACGACTTTCCGGGCGTTCGGTGGAGTTGGATCGAAAATTTTCGCCTGCATGTCCGACGGCAGATTGGCATAAATGGGAAGGATGAGTAGTTCCTTGAGTTTGGAACCCAACCGCTTGACGCGATCCTGGAGCATCTCCTGGCAGGCTTCGATTTCCTCTTGTCCTGGAACGAAAAAAAAAATGTAATTTTTTAACATCGCATAGAAATAGACCCACTTACCAGTTAAAAATACAAGAATGTCTCCAAGAGGCTGAGTGGCATGAATCTGTAGAACCGACACCACACATGCATCGATATAATCTGCTTCCGGTGCTTTGGTGTAGAAGACATCAACCTAAAGGGTGATACGGTCAAAATTTGGTCAATATCAACTTGACGTATTTCTTTCAATTTTGCATTTAAAAAACCTGAACACCCCTCATTTTGAAGGTGTGTGTGTGTAGAATGTTGCTCCTATTTTGATTTTGGAATTCACTCTTCAGTTGTCAAAATGCCGTCCAAGCAAGAAGAGCAGCGTATCAAAATTTTGCTCGCGCATCGCGAAAATCCGAGCTACTCGCACGCAAAGTTGGCAAAATCGCTAAAAGTTGCCAAATCAACCGTTACAAATGTAATTAAAGTGTTTGGGGAACGTTTGTCGACAGCCAGGAAGTCTGGATCGGGGGGAAATCGAAAACCGGAAGCCGCTGAGACGACAAAGAGAGTTGCCGGTAGTTTCAAGCGAAACCCTAACCTCTCTCTCCGAGATGCCGCAAATAAGCTGGGTGTATCGTCTACAACCGTGCATCGAGCCAAAAAACGAGCCGGACTATCGACTTACAAGAAGGTAGTGACTCCAAATCGCGATGATAAACAAAATACGACGGCCAAAGCGCGATCCCGGAGGCTGTACACAACGATGCTGACGAAGTTTGACTGCGTGGTAATGGACGTCGAAACCTACGTCAAAGCCGACTACAAGCAGCTTCCGGGACAGGAGTTTTATACGGCAAAAGGAAGGGGAATGGTAGCAGATGTTTTCAAGCACATGAAACTGTCAAAGTTCGCAAAGAAATATCTGGTTTGGCAAGCCATCTGTACCTGTGGCTTGAAAAGCAGCATTTTCATAGCTTCCGGGACTGTCAACCAAGAAATTTACGTGAAAGAGTGTTTGAATAAACGTCTGCTGCCTTTCCTGAAGAAACACGGTTGTTCCGTACTGTTTTGGCCGGATTTGGCATCTTGCCATTACGGTAAAAAGGCCATGGAGTGGTACGCCGCCAACAACGTGCAGTTGGTTCCCAAGGACAAGAACCCTCCCAACACGCCAGAGCTCCGCCCAATTGAGAAATACTGGGCTATTGTCAAGCGGAACCTAAAGAAGACCAAAAAACTGCTAAGGGCGAGCAGCAGTTCAAGGCAAACTGGCTTTCTGCGGCGAAGAAGGTGGACAAGGTGGCTGTACAAAATCTGATGGTAGGGGTCAAGCGTAAGGCCCGGCAATTCGGATTTGGAAAAGCGGAAGCCTAACTGAATATTTTTCCTGAATTTTATACTAATTGAACTTGAAAAAGAAATTTAATTTGATTTTTTAAATAAACGATTTCACCGATTTACACGCGTTTTCCCTTGACCAAATTTTGACCGTATCACCCTTTAGAAGAGAAAAAGTTAGATTTTACAGCAAAACACAAAGCAAGTCAAATCTAACTACGCACCGGAAAACGACGACCAGGAATACGGAATATGTTCGCATCATCGAAGAAATCCGAAAACTTTTCCGCATCCAACGTGGCACTGGAAATCAGTAGTTTCAAATCCAACCGAAACCGCGCAATGTCCTTCACCAATCCAAACAGAATGTCCGTGTGCAACGTACGCTCGTGAGCTTCATCGATAATCATCACACTATACGAAGCTAGGTCCGGTTCCGAAAGAAACTCCCTGTGCAACGTACCATCTGTCATGTATTTAATGACAGTCCGCTCGGATGTGCAATCCTCGAAACGAATACTATAACCAACTTCGTTGCCCAACTTGACGCCCATTTCCTGTGCAACACGTGCCGCCACGGACATCGCTGCCACGCGACGAGGCTGAGTACATCCAATCTTCTTGCCGTCGTTTGTAAACCCAGCTTCATAGAGATACTGTGGAATCTGTGTCGTTTTTCCCGAACCCGTTTCTCCTTCGATAATAAGAATCTGGTGTTCTTTTATAGCGGCTATGAGATCCTCCTTGAATGGAAAAACTGGAAGTGATTTCTTCGTTTCCTCAATGTCCATCTTCTTCCTTTCCGCCTCAGATACCGGTGCTTTCCGGTCCTTTTCTTTAGTTCCATCCAGTCGGAGTGCCTGGACGAAATCAATCTGATCATCCAACAGCAGTTCATACTCTTCAGCACCAGCACCACTTGCGAACCTCTTCGTTTTTGAAAGTAAATTTCACGCACAGTCTGACGTTTGCTTACGGATTTTACCATAGGAGTAAAGAGCTATAGATTCGCCGTCAAGGCCAATAGCATCAACTATATACTTTAAGCTAGTACATATGAGTAGATAGTGTTGCCGTGAGGTACACTCGAAAATTTCAAACGTAAGTGCGTCAAATCAAATTTTGAGCCGCTCCGTCTGTCACTTCGTTTGTGGTACTACCAACAATCAATACGAAACTAACGATTTTAAATTGGCTCACCACTTTAGTAGCCTATTGGTCCCAAGCAAACGATTAACGTACCCTATTCTAGTTGAAATTCTATTACTACACTATGTTTGTTTTGATTCGCTATGAAAGTTTGACAGATAACATCAGGGGTGTGTGGATTCATGCAGAACATGCAGGGGTGAGTGAAATAGCTTGGGACTGCTTGGGACCGTTGTTCTGGTACTGAGTGAGCCAAAAATAATAATGATTTTCTTCGGGACCCAGTGGTCTTAGAGTTATCTCTATGGTGGTACCATAGAGGTAACTCTAAGACTAGAAGGTCCCGAAATAACGTGCTCAACTTTTTGGCTCAGCTCTGGTACTCTCTTCGGTCCCAAGCTAATCGATTCACCCCTCGAAACATAGGAAAAACCAATAACCCCTCATTTTATCTGTCAAACTTTCATAGCGAATCAAAACAAACATTGTGTAGTACTAGAATTTCGACTAGAATGGGGTACGTTAATCGTTTGCTTGGGACCAATAGGCTAGTCAAGTAGTGAGCCAATTTAAAATCGTTAGTTTCGTATTGATTGTTGGCAGTAGTGTGTAAACGTCAAACGCAAAGAAAATAGACAAATATTTAAATTGACCGTTAAATATGTGTTCGATGAGAAACATACGCGTTACGTCTGTTAGTCTGTGGGTATATTATCGCACACTCATTAAGGTGTTTCGCTGTGAGATCCTTATTCTCGTAACCACTTTGAAACCGAGTTCGAAACTTATCAGCTTCCTCGAAACGTACCACATTGAAACTGTTACTTCACGTTTGCTGTACTGCAGCATACATGAAGTATTAATTTCAGATGAAATGGGGCATTAATTTCCGAGATTTGTGTAATTGAAAATTCCAAGTGGTAGTGCATGTATACAGCCGGCCATTTGTGGACTCTACAAGGAATCACCTTAAGCACTCTTATGATATAACGTTACTCGTCCGATTTCTGATTCTGTTATCTGACGGTTTTTGACTTCCAAGATATGTAAAATGACTTTGGAAAATGGATCAGCGCTGAAGAATTAACCGATATTGAGTTATTATTTTCTCAATGCTGTGCATTTTGTTCAACTGTAATTTATTGAAATATTTATTTAAGTATACTACATGTATTTACAAATATTTGCAACTGTGCTCTAGCAAATAAAAACCCCAATGGCATTGATATTTTTTTTAATTACCCAAAGTAGCTAATTACAGAAAGTATGAGACGCCCCCATATAGATTTATAATCTCTTTGAGGTTATCATTGAAAGATATTCTGCTACAATTAAGAAAATATCGACATTTGCAATTCAGAGCAGCAATTGCCAACATGGTCAAACAAAGCAAATCAGTTGCTCCAAAATTCCTATTTATACAGTAAGCTATGTCTGACGTTCTCATGTATTGATAAACACTACGATTAGTACGACTAGTACATCTAGATGTTGAAGGATTCACCGCAGCCACAAGTTCCCTTGATGTTGGGATTGTTGAAAACAAACTCCGCTGACAATTTGGTCTCTACAAAATCCATTTCAGTGCCTGATGAAATAGGGAAATAAGATTGTTTAATTTACGCTAGTTTACGATTGCATAACGCAGTATAATATATACCTAACAGAGAAAGTTGAGCTTTTTTGTCAATCAACACTTTAGCACCATCTTGTACCACTTCTTCGTCTAGTTTATCTGAAATGAAAAATGAACCAATTTAGTAAAAAAGTTTCTAATTGGGTTTTCTTTATTTATTGTTGATTATTGCTACCGCAATCTATTTAATATGTGTACGGAAAAAGTAGACCGGTCTGCTGTGTAAGGAACTCCTAGATGTATGACCTTCTAATATTGTAAATTATGATGAAACCAACTTGTGCGATGACCCGGGGAAAATGAAGGTTTTTTTTCCCTTGATATGTTTTCCGTCGATCTTTTTTCCATGCTGAGCACCAATGCTACCGACGCCAGGGAGGCAGCTCCTACACCTGGACCCTACCTATCGACCCATTAACCCATGAACCGGGGACCAACTTGCAAGAACAACATATCATTATATCATCTAAAGATTTCTTAAATTCCAATAATCCATTTTTTATAGTTAGTGAGTGGAAGCAACCCTGATACGCGATGCTCGATATGGACCAACAAAGGCGTCCACCACCAGAGAAAAACGGACAAAGATCCCAGTACTACCAAGGCAAAGCGTTACTGGGAGCTCAAATATCGTCCCTGAAGATTCTGATCCGGCAGAGATGATCGACGAAACGCCGACTCCAGATAATGATAGAACATACCCTTCTTCTTCTTCTTCTTCTTCGCATTTCAAGCTTATTGCATATCGCATATTAGCTTATTGCGTGCTCTCAACTTAGTGTTCCAGATGCACTTCCACAGTTATTAATTGAGAGCATTCGATGCCTGTACCATTTTTGGATTGGTATAATTGTATGGCAAGTCCAATCATACTTCTATGCCCAGGGAAGTCGAGAAATTTTCCAACCCGGAAAATTCCTAGACCGGGACCGGGAATTGAACCCAGCCACCTCCAGCATGCTTGCTTTGTAGCTGCGCCTTTACCGACTGAGCTAAGGGAGGCAAGTTTTTCACTGAGATCCAGCAAAATAAAATGCCGAGCTGCTCGGTGGCGTCCATCTCGGCAAAAAATCTAAAGGTGTACGAGAAGTGTTGCTTGTATGCAATCTAGAATGACTCCCAGATCTTTTACATTGCTCACACGTTAGATTATTATGCCCCAATAGAGTTAGAATATCGCTTTCACAGAAAAAAAGTTGTTGAATATTACATCCAAACTACTGCAACCAGGTCAATCCATCGGTTGTGTAATATAACGTTGTACGATGTACATCGATTTTGCGAACAAAATTACATCCATTGATGTAATATTGTATCTGCTTTTTGCTATTACATCATTATTTCATACATCAGCTTGAATTACATTGATCGATATTACATTTTTTTTAGCTGTTTTTGATTCCAACAACTACACAGCAAAAAAAAAATGTAATATCGATCAACGTAATTCAAGCTGATGTATGAAATAATGATGTAATAGCAAAAAGCAGATACAATATTACATCAATGGATGTAATTTTGTTCGCAAAATCGATGTACATCGTACAATGTGATATTACACAACCGATGGATTGACCTGGTTGCATCAGTTTCGATGTAATATTCAACAACTTTTTTTGCTGTGTAGTTGAATTTGAGAAGCACACGAAACATAAAGGTGATTGAATTTCTGTTCGATTGCAATACTCTCAAATTTAATCTTGTAAGAATAAGGAATCCTCGGAACAAATCTAATGGGAATGTTCTTCTTCTTGTTTCCTTTATTTAACGTCGGTCTCTTCTTCTTTCCTTTATTTATTGAACGTCGGTCTCTGTTCCGCAATCTAGTGCCAATCACCGACGGACATCGATTGCCATCCATTGACGGCAATCGAATGTGCAGGAAGGCAGCTTCCACACCTGCGTAGGATATCGCACTCATTCAACACACATGGGCCGGGACCAACGGGCTTACTTCCCTTCCGAAGGAAGACGTGACCAGACATTTTTATGCCTCAGATAATGGGAATGTTTGATTGGCTCAGATATTGACAGTTCATTTGGCTCAAAACATTCTATCCGCTTATCTCTCCCCCTGAGTATTTTCAACTAAAAACTTACAACAGTTGTTACTGACTAATATTTGATGCTAGTATTTTGTCTGTTTTGTGTATCTGTGATCTAAACTAGAACGTAAACAACGCTCAACTATGACGAGGAGTTCATTGTGAACAACTTTTACATAAATGAATATTATGTAATTATGAACAGAACATTTAGCAATAAAAAAATACCTTTCGCAGTGGCATAATTAAGCGTGTAACTTAAACCATTGCATCCTCGCTGCCGCACTCCAACTTTAAGACCAACCTGAAAAGTTTGCGTTATTTTATTTACATGGTATAGCAGAATATATGCAAATATTTAAAATACTTACATACTCGGGTTTACCATCTAGAAGTTGTTTTACTCTATTTACAGCTGCTGGTGTCTGAAACGTAGAAGCGTTTATAATATTCGGTATCACCAAAAACATTTTGAAATAATGAAAATAACTCACCAAAGTAAGTGCCGCTCGTGTTGGGAGTAGTTTCCTCTTTACTGCTCTCACCGTTGCAGTGGCAACAACTTTAGATGCCATTGTGATTATTAATTTGCGGTATGAACGAGATTTTCGGAATTTTGTTGGGAGCAACAAGAATTTTGTACCGAATTTTCGCGGCTCTGTTGTTGACGACTTTTTCGATTTCGCAATTTCAGTCATGAGCAGAAGCACAGCTGATTTTGGAAATGTCAAAATGATCCGTTTTCAAGTGTTCCAACAACACCGTATGAAAGAAGGTGATAGCAACAGAGCAGAACATAGAGTTATCTCGTTCTAATGTCATATCGAAATGTCATTTCCATTAAAACTTCGCATTCGCTCGTATCGCTCTGCATTTATCAAAACATACGTGCGAATCGCTGCAAACTGGACGGAAACGTATTAATTCTCATGCTTTATATTTGCGAATTTCATGACAATGTTGATCACTATTTGGTAGAATTTTGCTCAGTGAAGTCCATGACTGTTGGGATTGAAGTTCTGCAGCGAAGTGTGTCCGTGTTGCTTGTGAATTTCTCACTATTGGCGCTCGATAAATAAACGAAAAAAAAAATATATGATGACCTCGGAAGCTGTGGATTGGGATGATAATAATGCGTTCTGCGAGAAGATCATCAACGAGATATACGCTGTATTCCTGCGGGATCCTGAATTGTAAGTAGTGTAGAATCAACTATTGTCACTTAAGTGGTCCTTTGTCCAGCTTTTGTTTACTCTGCTGCATTTCGGAAGATTATTGAGGGGGACATTCGCTGATCAGCGTGTAAAATATAATTACGAATAATGAGCCAAAGTATCCAAGATAGTCTAAGGCAAATGTATCTTCTTGTGTTTATAATAGCAACAAGAGAAGGGTGTCATTGATCCGGAGGTCAATTGCGGAGCTGATTGAGAAAAGGAGAACACATTGAGGCACCGTTGATCGCGTTCAGTGGCGCGCGTGGCAGTGATAGGCTTTGCGTGAAACTTGATATTTCACACTGTTCTTGTTTGCCATGAAGACGAACATAGTTTTATTCCGTCAAGTTTTAAATTAATTGAAAGATTACTTTCACTGTTATCTGAATGTCTAGCTTATTGAAGCTTTCGTTGAAACCATGAAGAGGTCTACTGACATGGAAAAAGACACACCCCACGGAACTGCCAAATTCCAAATTTGCCGCGCTATCGTGCTGCGTGATGGTATTTTTGTAAATTGGCATTAATTTATAATAATTGGATGGTACAATCTAGCTCGTTAAAATTTGCCTGAAGAAGTTTTGCTCGTCACGTCGCACATTTTTAATCAAACAAATTGCCTTATGCTTTGGGTGAACTTCTGTTATTCTGACATAGTCATAATTTTTAAAACTTGGGTTGCTTAAAAAAAATATATATATATGACAGACAGTTGCTTACCGAACAGAATTGTGCCTAATATCTTCATCTGAGCTCTTATACAAATTTTATATTCTCTGTCTTAGAGGTATTCAAATTTGTACTTTGCGGAACACTTAGTGCTCCATCAAGCTTCTACTGTGCTACTAGTGATATGTGGCAAGCAGGAATAAAGATTGCAACCGATAACAGACTCAATATGACGATTTTAGATCAATCATTATTATTGGATAGTTCAGTAAATTCAAGAAAGGTAAACGAACGGATCAATGTGACAGTGAATTAGAATGAAATTAACTTTGGAATAGTTAATGAATTTTGTATAACAGACGGAAAACCAATACCTATTGTGGAATATATATTTTTTAAAGATTCATTTCTAAAAACCGACGAATTTTCTAAAGAAATCCTGAGACGAACATTTTTCTGTGTACGAAATCTATAACACAATTGTTTTTTTTTTATTTCCAAGTCATTAAACCGTAAAAAAAATTAAACTTCTTTAAGCACAGACCCAACACATTTATTGAAATCCAAGATCCAAGATCAAGATTTTTAATTTTTCTTAGTTTAATATCTTGAACATCCACAGTACTAAAATATTCTCTAGGCCCTGGATTTAATTTTATTTAATATTATTTGAAGCCCCAGATTTTTTTTTGCATTTTCGAAATTTATCAAATTCTGAGATCTTGAAATATAATCCGAGTTCCTGGGTTTTGACATTTTTTTTTAGTCCAATAAGAATAAAATCTAATTTTTGACCTACTAAGCACAACCAGCACTTTACCTATTTTTTTTTTCGAACGGGTATTTTTACACAAAATTGAATGTTTCTACTACAGATGAATTCTAAATTTATTTACCTTTCCATATAAAGACTATAGAATTGTAAATTGGTCATATTTCGTTAAACATTCAACACTGTTTCTTGATTTTAATTGGATTCATCATTGGATTCACTTCGTCATACGGATGAAGGCAAAAATAAAATGAACGAATGTTTTCTGCTCGATAGTTCAAAAATAGACGCTTAGGCCAAAATAGTTCTCTCCCCTATTTTTTTTTGTCAAAGTTTGCATTCTTTTTTTTTAATCCTTAGAATCCAAGTAAATTTTCTCTTAGATGCTTTCATTTTTTTTCAAGTGCAGAATCTGATTCCAAGCAGAGCACTAAATGTTGCATTCAAAGTGTTTTTTATGTTACTTCATACGCGAATGTGCGTCTATCTTGAAAACTGTCGCATTAATGGCCCTTCGCTCATTTTCAACTTCTATTCAATTTTCATACTGCCGTACTCTAACGGAACTATCCACCTACCCTCTTCTAAAAAGATCATTCTCTAGCTAATAAATCATCACACTAAAGCTTCATGTTAGCATTTCCAACCAACACTAAATGTTGGCCGATCAATGCTTTGAAACGTATTTGGAACTGCACAACAATTACAATAAAATTTAATCTCTGTTGCACGGAGAACAAATTCGTTAAGTTAAGATAACAATCCTAATAGTTACTTTTACATGGAAAAATATTGTTGTTTGAAAGAAACCTATAGTTATTCCAACATTAATTTGACCATCAACTCAATCATATCTACCTAATAGATTCAACTGTTCATCTTATACTCAATTCAACTATAACTTTGATCAACTACAACAACCGTCAAACGTAATTTAGTTATATAAATTGATTTCAAGTGATCATCATAAATCCACATACTTTTAACTTGTGATGCGTAGAGCAGGCAATACAATTTCGTCTGCTATAATTTGTTCTCCGTGATATCTTAAACAAAATATTAATATACCTATTTGTATTTTATTTTTATTTATCAAGACTAACTATAGGGTTTCTTCCACTCACTTCGCAATAAAAAATGCTACGAAATTATACAATCATTATGTATTATTTTCATATTTTGTAACCCGGCGTAGTGGTCAAGTAACGACAAGTCACGAATGACCCAAGAGCGTTAAAGTGAACTATAATAATAATAATAATAAAATATCAAAAAGAGGTTGTGAAGCATGTGTGACACATAAACCTGTCAATTTCACTTTCAGAGAATCACAATCAGCTCATTCAGAGTATATGGATTGTTTGGTAGTTGGTCTAAAATACCTCAAAAACTGTCTACATGAATTGTGAACAGCCCCTTTACAGTTAGATTAATCATATACGACCAAAGTAAATAGTGTGCAGTGTACCAGCAACTGCCCAATAAATTTTGTTTCAGAAACAAGTAAAAATACCGTGGTTCTCAAAACAAAATTGTTTTAAACATGCATATTACATTCAAATCTACCCTCCTGTGCTGATGTTACCCAAATAATGTGTGTGTATGCCCTCTAACCCCCACTGGCATCAATAACTGCATCTCCACGGTTGTCACGGGAAGGACGTTTTTGTTAGTGGGAAGGGTAAATTAGATCTGGATTCTACAAGAAGGATTGGGTTACAAGAAGCTATTACAATGAAATGAAATTCTCCAAAGTAGTTAACAATGCCTTTCGAACCGGATCAGCCGTACGTCACATTGGTGTAAATATACTTATTACTTTTCTGTTTCGTTCCTTCAATTTATGTTATTAATAATTTTCTAAAGGGTGTACCGTTTCAAATCCGCACACACAAAATTCATTCTCGAAATTCGAGTTTTTATCCGATTATAACCAAATGTTCAGGTAGTAAAAAGAAACAAGTAAAGTTAGTTTTGACGTCATTCATTTAATTTATTTCGTCTTTTTATCCGAATGCGCGAACCTTGGCCTTAACCCTAGCCATAAGGTTCTGGACGACCTCAGAATCGACAGTTTTTTTTGCATATTATGTTTTCTTCATTTCTTCTACATTATTCACAACGTTAGGTCGTTTCAGAAGGTGCTCCTTTATAATGGCCCATTTTTTTTTCTATTGGGCGCAGTTGCGGAGTGTTTTGGGGGTTCAGATCTTTCAGCACGACATCATTCGCCTTATACCACTCTAGCACGTCCTTCGTGTAGTGGCATGATGCCAAATCCGGCCAGAAGATCATCGGACCGTTGTGAGCCTTCAGCAGAGGGAGAAGCTGCTTTTGGAGACACTCTTCCAAATAAACCTCCCGCATAAACAATAACCATAAGATGCGCCTAACCACCAATTCGGGATATCATCCCAATTTTATGTGGTATGGTCGCACCATCTAAGATATCGTCAGTATATGGTACACGTTTATTAGGGCTGTCCATTCATGGTGCTTGCGGTAACGAAAGGTGTACTCCGCTTTCCGCAATTACAAATCGCTTGCCAAATTAAGAACTTCTTGGCGAACTTCGACATCTTCTGTGTCCGGAGGTTTTTGGGAACATCACACTTATCCTTGGCAGTCACATACAGGTTTCCGGGAATTTGGTTGAAGTCCGCCTTCACATATGTCTCGTCATCCATTGCGCAGCAGTGTGGTTTCGTTAACTTCTGGTCGTACAACTTCCGGGCACGGCTTTTTGCGACCGTATTCTGTTTCTCGTCACCGTTTGAGGACTTTTGAACCTTAAACGTACGTAGTTCAGCTCGAGTTTTGGTATTCTGCACGAAATTCTTGCTCACATGCAACTTTTTAGCCACATTTCGAACTGAGGCCCCAACCACGCGTTTGTGACGAGACTCGGTGAGTAAAGCCACTTTTATTAAAAACGGGTTAAATTTTACTCATAAAAGGGTATTTGACTGTTATCGTGCAAGCGTAGGGTTTGTTTTCGTTTTGTTGTTTATTTTTACTTTAGAATGACAGTTCTTACAGCAAACAAAAAATTTCTCACAGCTAACAAAATATTTCATCTCACTAACACACGCAAATCTCACCAATACGAACCCGCCTGGAGAGGCCTATTAAGTTTATGTTTTTTTTTAAATTGTAAAAAGCGTTTGGTGAGAACCATGTTAATTTGATCCTCCAATCCATGGGTTCCGTAGTTTTGTTTTTCTCTACAATTCACATCTCATTTCGTGATTCACCTTTGTCGTAATACCAACTAACGATTAAAAATTGGTTCACTACTTGACTAGCCTATTGGTCCCAAGCAAATCGATTAACGTACTGTACCCCAGACCAGAAGGTCCCGAAGAAACGAGCTCAACTTTTTGGCTCAGCTCTGGAACTATCTTCGGTCCCAAGCTAATCGATTCACCCCCTTCCTTCAACGAACACAAATTTTCTAGCATTGGCATGATCATCTGGGAGGAGTTTCGCGTTTAGTGCTTTCTCCAGGAACTGTTCGCTGCCACCAGCTATCACTATCCCAGTCTTGGGCGTATCCAGCTAGGTATCTTTCAGATTGCTCGCAATCTCCGACACTGGTGAGAGACCAGCAGCCGAGCACTTTTGCATGCGGAAAACTTGCTGATTCACGGCAACGTCGACCACTAAAACTCGCGACGGACACATTATCAGAACGTTCCCGGGCTAATTCCAATCCTCTGCCAAGAAGGAGGGTTGCTGAAGTCACCACCATTGGCGTCGTAGATTTTGGAGGTTAGATTCAAGGTCAACCGACTCACTCAAAGCAAACAAAGGCAAAACACGATATATCACTAAATGACAACTTTATGAACACTTGAAACTAAATTTCAGCACAAAAATTAACAAAACAAAAAATGTTTAATTCGCTGACGAAAAAGAAAAACACGTTAGCTTTTAAGCGCGGCCTCATGCGATCTTTCTGTGCTGCTGTTACCCAAAGAATACACGAAAATGAAAGTAGGTATATATTATAACATCGATTCTGACAAAAAAAACATGCCTTTTTTAACTATTTCTTTTTATTTGGAAGGCTCAATCGCGTTAGCTTTACGGAGCCGATAGTTCATTGTTCTTTGTTTGTAACAAAATTCACTTAATTATATGTCTAGGAGTTGGGCCGAATACTCGCGGCTTACTCGAGGTTAGAGAGGTACATTGTCGAAGGATAGGATCAGGGGAAGAGCTTGGGGGTAAGGTTTCGTTGTCTCATCAGAGCGTTGTCGCCAGTATGAATGGTAGTGCGGTTCTAGTTTCGTCTGGAGTTCGACCGGCTATGGTGACCAGTGGACGACGATAAGACTCATCGAGACGGGGGGACAAGACAAACAGAAACTATCAAAGAGAGACAAAAGACAAAGGAATGAAATTTGAAGAAACACATAAACCGACTGCATATAGCAGATATCGCGAGTTCCCAACACGTCTCTGACAGGAACATAGAGTTGTCTTCCTTGGGCCTCAAGGGTAGTCAAAAGTCGCTCTTTGGCGGCGTAATTATCCGTACATTTTTTTTTTTTTTTTTTTTGTAAAATATAGTTTATTTAGGTCTTAAATAACATATTCAAGATATTTAAAAAATATTTCAATCTTCTAGAGTCAAAATGAAATCTAGCTCGCCTACATCTATTCTATTATTAATATTCACATTGACAAAGTTGATGTACTTAATGAACGTTTTTAAAATTTGATTTCTTCTCGCTGTTGTCATGTTACCCAAGATTGGCCGTACAAGATCGTCGAAGCTCAGCCTCTGCCAGCCGCCGAGCGTCGTCGTCAATTTTCGCTGGATGTGTGCCCAAGCTGCAGCAACTCAAGGGCATTCGCAAAACTTATGTTGCAAAGTCTCGATTCCTACCGCACAGTGCTGACAGTTTGGGTCGTTTGCACGGCCGATGACGTTCATCAGTCTACGGTGCTCCGTCTTCTCGTTCACTAGCAGGTAGAGATCAGTACGCTGGCTCGACGATAGCTTTCTCGATGATATGTTCATCCAGATCTTTTTCCAATTGATGCCTGGATGGTTTCGTTCCACTCTGGGTAGCTCAGTTTGTTCCAAGTAGAAACGATGGATTTGATCGCTGGAGGGGTTTTGTTGGATGTGGTGTGGAAATAAGGGAATTTGCTGTGAGAGAAGTTTTAGGCAAGGAAGATTGGCGGGGGGAGGAATATTTTGGGCGAGAAGGGACTGATAATAGGGAAGGAAAACGATCTCCTGCAGGTGACGATTGACTAGAAGTGCTTTGCATTTGATCGCCGGCAGTTGCAGTTTCAATCCACCCTGCTCTCTGCTGCGCGCCAACTGCTGCATTGGGACTCGTGCGGGTAGCCCACGAAAAAGGAAAGTCCCCATCGTTGATGTCAGCTTCGCCGTGTGAGCACATTGCGGTGGAATAACAGACGAGAGGTACCCCACCTTCGCTGTAATGAAGATGTTCAGCAGTAGCACTTTCTGCTGCAGGGAAAGGGAGCGCATGTTATGCAACCATATGAGTTGCGAGATCCTCGATACTAAAGCGTCCCAGTTTAGTTTAACCATCAGTCGCACTGAGTTGGTGAAAATAACGCCCAGTACCTTGGCATTCTCCTTTGTCTGCAGCCCTGGTATCGTCAGTGGATCTCCATTGATAAAACGAACATCGATCGCCACTGTTTTCAGTCGATTTAGCTTTGCCCCGGATACGATCTCGAAGCTACCAAACAGCTGATAAATACGGTCGATCGTGTGTTTTGAGGTGGCAATCACCGTGATGTCATCAGCATACGCAACACAAAGGTCACCAGCGCATACACGCTCCACCCGTGTGAGGAGGGGATGAAGATAGAGCACGAACAGCAGCATCGACATCGGGTCTCCCTGACGTACGGACCGTTCTATACGGAACGGCTCTGAGAGGCACCCATTCACTAGCAGCCGTGATGAAGAGGCAGCAGCGACTCGAGAGAGCCAACAGACGAAACCCTGGTCGAAGCCCAGAGAGAGCAAGGTCCGATGCAGGAACTCATGAGAGACCCGATCGAACGCGTGGTCAAGATCGAACGAGATCAACTTCCCCTTCTGCTTCCTCGCGATTAGCTGCGCAATACGATCTTTGAGCGAGAGTGTAGCTTGGAAAATAGAACGGTCGGTATTTGCGCATTTTTGAGAGGCGCTCAGGACTCGATGGATCCGCAGTACTCGTTCCAGGCGGGCCTTCATCACGCGGGAGAGGATTTTAAAATCGACGTTGAGCAGGCTGATCGGACGGTATGCTCTTGCTGTCCCATCCCCACCTCGCTTTTTAACCAACACAATAGTGCCATCGGCGAATTCAGATGGGAGCTCATTCGTCATAGCTTCATTAATAACGAAGTAGAGCTCTCGATAGATGACGTCGAAAGTTCGTAGGTAGAACTCTACCGGCAAACCATCGATCCCCGGTGATTTACGTTTTTGCGACGTTCGGATGGAGTTTTTCAACTCGTCAATGCTGATCTCCGCCATTAGAGCTGCGTTGGCTTCGTCGTTCTCGGGTACGGCTCTCTCAGTTTCGAACATTTCTTCCCCCACCTGCCTCGTCTCTTCCGCCGCATACAGGTCCCTGAAGTATCGAAACATGTGTTGCTCGATCTCCAGAGAGCCTTGTATTTGCTCTCCTCGTTCGTTCTGCAGTCCTGTTATGGTTGTTTTTTTACGTCGTCTATCACCCAACTGGAAAGTGGATATGCTCTCGCCGGCTATAAACGTCTCGTTGATGCGGATGAAGTTTTGCGCAAATTGCTTCTGCAACGTGAGCATTTGTGCTTTTACGCGGTTGATGGTCACCAGCATGGTGGGATTCTGGTAATAGCCATCATATGCGAGTCGTAATTGCTCGTACAGTCGTTGTTGTTCTGCGTTGAAAGTCCTGAAAACTTCACTTGACTTCCATCGGAAAAAAGATTTTATTTTTGGCTTCGCGCATGAGAGCCACCATGTCATCCAGCTGGGGAAATTTCTCCGTTGGCGGGTCCAAAACTGCCATCGAACTTGGAATTCCTCTAAGTTCTCGGTGGTTAAGAGGTGAGGGTGGAGGGACCAGTAACCGCGTCCTTGTTCGCGGCCAAGGTGGGGAAGGCAAATGCGCGCTGTTAGCGCTTTGTGATCCGTGAATAAGCATACGTGCGTAGCAGCACTCCGCAGATGCTCGCAAAGCCCAGCGCTGACATACATGCGGTCGAGCCTGGATGCCGCATTGTGTGTGATGTACGTGGGTGCGGGGGTTGTGGGGTACAATTTCAGCCACAGATCGTGAAGCTGTAGCTGCCGTACGGTCGCTTGGAGAGCCGGGCTTGTGTTGGAACTCGTTGAGTCGCTCGGACGTAGCACGCAGTTAAAATCTCCAGCGAGGATGACGTTTTGAGTGTTGTACCGAAGGTAGTACGCGATCGTGCTGTTGAAAAATCTTTCTCTTTCCGCACGAACAACTGTCCCCGATGGCGCATATACGTTGCAGAGCGTCGTGTTTTGCACCCTCAAAGCGATGAGACGACCATCCAGGCTCTTCTCCACATGCGAGAATTGTATGTGGTCTTTCAGCGCGATTGCCGTTCCCCGCCTTGCTTGGTCCACATTGCAGATAACGTTGAAGCCAGGGATAGAGAGTTGCTCATTCTCCACCTCCTGGAGGAAAACGATATCCAGTTCCAGTGTTCGTACAAAGGTTCTAAGAGCGTCAATCTTCGTTGCGTTCGTAATATTGTTGATGTTGATGGTGGCGAGGTTGTAACTGGAGAACTCAGCCATTAGGACGGTTGGTTACTCCCATCTCGCTTGTCGTCGCAGTCGTCATCCACGCGAGGCTTCTTGCCTGGTGGTCGAGTGCGGAGGTGTCTTCTGGAGCTGGATGACCCTACAGACGAATCTGTTTCGTTTCCATCAGACTTACCACTAGCAGTTTTGCGATCCACTCCGCCGCTAGCGGGGGGTTGTTGACTTGTATAGGGAGTCAACGACCCGCTGTCCGATGGGGGAATCGAAGCCGAGGTAGGGGCTAACGTGGGGAAATTCTGTTCAGTCAGAACTGGTGGTAACAGCTTCTGTTGTTGACGTTGGGGAATTTGTTTCGGTGGTGGCATGGTAACAGCTTTGGCCGAGATTGGTTCGAACCGAGGCCGGGAAGCTTGGTTCGAGGTCGTTTTAGTTAGGTTCGCAATGGGAGCGGCTTGGTTTGAGTTTGTGTTGGTTTGGTTCGCACTATAGTCGACTGGACTCGTTTTTTGCGACGGCGTCTGCTTTGCGGCATCGGCGTATGATTTTTGCACGAGCAGTTTTTTATTTTGCACGCAAGTAGCCCCGATGTGCATGTATTCGCGGCAGTGTCGGCATGTTTGTAGCTGCCCGAAATACGATACATTCGTCACTTCGCCGTCGATCGTGACCCACGACTCGATGTTTCGTTTCACCGTCATTTTTGCTACACGAACGCCGGTTGAAATGCCAGGGAAATCGATATCGGTTCCGCATCGTTGTTCTCGTATTGCGATTACGTCACCGTATCTTCCTAGAAAATCAGTAATTTTTTGATCCGACACGTCCTCGGATAAATCGTAGAGCCTCACCTCCACTGCTCCCTCCTCCAGTGTGATTTTCAACGGATATTTTTCCCGTCGACCGTTATTTCGTGTTTGTTGTCATGTTCCTCACAGATTCGTTGCGCCAACGCTAGGTCGACGACTTTCACGAAAGAAACTCCGAGGGTTCTGCTGTTCTGAATCCGTAGCACTTCACCTTGCTTCAGACCCAATATGGTCGCACAGAATTTGTGAACTTTGGCATTGTCCGGTTTCTTCGGCACGTTCGCAAAATCTATGCGAAAGGTGTTTTCTCGACGGCCCATCGCGAAGTCGTTTGGACGCGCAGCGACACGTAACGGCTCAGCGATGCGCAGAAAGAGAAAAAAAAAAACACAGTTGGCACTGGTAATTAGCTTGTGTTCGACTTCCACAGAACTGTAACAAAAATACATCTGTTCAGCTCGGAAGCTGAGCGCTCACTGATACATTGCCAAACTGCGTGATCGATAAAAACCATGCCTTAAATGAAGAGATGAACCAGCCTATGGCTGAAAGTCTCGATAATAAAGCTAACCTAACCTTTTTTTTTCCCCTTCATTTGTTTTCCGTCGAATTTTCAATTACACAAATCACGAAAATTAGTGCCCCCTTTCTCCTGAAATTGCTACTGCATGTATGCAGTAGAGTGATGCAAAATTTGAAATTTTCACTCCACAATACTTAAAAGATTCCAAATCGGATCCTGACTAACCTCTCAAAATTTGAACCCATTTGCTGAGAAACTGAGATGGCACAAACCATTTGAAATTTGTATGGGAATTACTATGGTAAAACCAAGATTTTTGTTCATGTCTATCTAATAATTCACCATATCGGTCTGCTTCAAAAACTTTCAACTGTGCTTGTAGGAAATTTTCCCAGCTACAACTTTGCTCAAGGCCACTTTTCGATTAAATGCAAAGGATCGAAAGTTATCAATGGTTCAATGCGCTGATGTCTTATGATCATGTTCAATCAACTGCTCAGCAGGCAACATTGGTGTTTCTGGGGCGTTAAATAGGACACAAATATCATGGCTACTATGTCACACTGCAAAATACAGTGTTGCCTACAGAGCAGCTGCTTGATCTTGTCATAAGTTTACCAATCTCTTAAATAATGTATAACTTTTTGCTGTCTCGTTTTACATAGAAACGATCTTCAGCAAAGTTGTAGCTGAGAAATTTTCTATAAGAATGGCTATCGAACTGTTTCGCAGCTCAATATGGAAAAAGACTAGAAGGCAACAAACAAAAAGTTGAGATTTCCCATAGTAATTTACATGCAAACATCAAATGGCTTGTGCGAAGTCTTTTTCTAACCAAATGAATTGTAACTTTGGGAGGCTAATCAGGACCCGATTTGAAACCATTTAAACACTGTGGAGCGAAAAAGTCAAATTTTGCATCAGTCTAGTATGCAGTGCAGCAAACGTGGAGTCAGCGTTGCCAGGTCATTTTCAGGAAAATCTGGACCAGGTAAAATATGAAATCTGGAAACATCTGGAATGCTCCAAAAAAACCTCTTTTCAACATAATGCTATTGAAATCAATGTGATGTGCCAATCTCCCGTAAAAATAGGTCAGTATGATCATCTGGAATTTATTTAAGTACTAGAATGGTTTCTAAATTACATATTTAAATAAATTATATAAAGCAAATAACTTGTAAGCATTTCCAAAATCATCCAAAAATTAAAAAGTATTGACACGGTGAGTTCTTATTAATTCTAATATTTATTTCTCGGAATTTGATCAGCTTTACAGTTTAATACTTGACATCATACAACACACAACACCCAGCAGACCAGTAGCCAATTTTATTTTGAAGCAAAATTCACCGGGCTGAAGTGGGAATCAAAGCCTAACATCGTGGAACTCACACACAGTTTTTCTAAACTACGGGTAACTGCACTATTCGCATGACCATTACGAATAATTTGATGCCAAAGAATAATTTCATTATATAACTATTTTTTGAAGTATCAGGATCTTGCAATGATTCTTAATTCCGGAATTTATATTTTTCCTGCGTCTCAGATCATTATCTTCGCCATTCTTTAGTTCAATTTGAATCATCCTCTAATTCCATCATATTTCTTTTTTATACTTCCCTAAAATAATCTTGAAAATATCTAAACTTTTCCAGCAACATTTTAAGAGTTCTTAGCATTACCTCTTGTAATCTCTTATAAATCACTCTCCGATTCCACAACTCCCTCAAACTGGCAATAATTTACTCAATTTTGTGTCCATTTTTCTCTATGAAATTCTTAAAATATTCTTGACAATTTACTTGGTACCCTCTTCAGAATGACCGTCACACTCTTCTCAGACTTAACCGATAAATCCCTTTGAAGAGCTTTGTAGGTAAGGTTATAATTGTGTTGAAATCCTTTACAGTATTACCTAAGTACTCAAGTACTTTTCCAAAATGGTTTTGAAAGTCTCCCAGAAATCGCACTTAAAATTTTATTAAAACTAATCTCCATAGAAACATTAGACAGAATTCCATTGAAATTATTCTCACGATTCGTATCAACATACTCCTTAAGTTTCATCATAAGAATTTCCTATGATTCCTCTTCTGGATTGTATTTCCTTTATTGACAAAATCTCCATGCAATTGTCATCAGAGTTGACAAGACAATTGACACCGTCTTCAATCAGACGTTGCACAGACTGAATATTTAACACTAGACAACGGACAACACACCACACCCAGTAGACCAGTAGGGAAATTTTCAGGTTGCCAAAATTTGCACCGGCTGAAGCGGGAATCGAACCCATACTTTGTGGCACTCACAATACGCCTTTTTATTTTTTTATTAGAGTTTAAATGAATTGCACTGATTTTTAAAGAAACACGTTTAAAAAATCTGGGAAAATCTGGAACATATTTAAAACATCTGGAAATATACGTGGTCTGTCTGTGTATCTGGCAAGACGACTAAAAATCTGGAAAATCCAGATAAATTTGGAATACTGGCAACGCTGCGTGGAGTAACAGTTTCATTGTAGTACGTGTCGTGGAAGCTGATATTTGTGCACTTAAAGTTTCCGAAGTGGTAGCGAAAATAAGGATCTCACAGCGAAACACTTTAAGCAAAACAAAACCTCACATGACGTCTGACATTTTCGTCGATCATGCAACTGAAAAAAATCCTTTTCTCAGCAATAAGACATAATATGAAATATTATTTCAGTAATAGTAATTATAACCACTGAAAGATAAAAGTTTTTAAAGTGTAATTATATGTGTACACATTTATATACCTATTGCAATTGATCCGAAGAATAGTTCTTTTTTACAAAAGTGAGCTGTATTTGGGGCATGAGTGGAGACTGATACATTGAAGGTAAATAAAGAAGGTATTATTTCCTGCTTTATTGATATATTCGAAGAAGGAAATATGGAATACTCTTTCTTTATCAAAATATTGAACTATATTCCGAAAAATGGAATATTCCTGCAAATTGCATTTCGGGTAATGTACCGATTTGAGAAATGTTACTTTCCGGAAAATGGCATTTCAGCAAATGGAATTCGAAACACTAGACAAACCTATGTTAGATGAATCTTTAGTATAAAAAAACAAATGCTGTGCCTTCCTTTTAAATTCAATTTGTGGATTCACGATAACATTCTTTAGGGACAAGAGATGACTTTTAATCCATGAAAAATATCCAGAAACCGTGGAAATATTGTCAAAAACGGGGAGGCACAGTATTTCAAGAACTGAATATCCCGTTCTTCTTTTGGTAAATTAAATTGTCGATTATGAAAAAAAAAAATGGTTTTTATTTACAATACAATTCACTTCATGTTATTGTTCATAATGAAAAATTAAATTATTGATAAAAATAATATTCCTTTCTAAGTGTGTTAATTTTGGTGTAAGATGGCCACCTTAACGAAAAACTCATAAAATTCTATTATTTTGAGCAGAAAATAATTCTTTCTATAATCTTGCAGAAGTTTGAAGGGTTGGCCATTTTCCTATGCTTGAAAAACAATTATACAAAATTATTAAACCTCGAAAAAGATTCAGAATAAAACTTCCCTCCCCATGGACATGGAGGCAAGGTTGCAAATACTCATTTCAGCTCTACTCAATGTTTTTTTTAAATAATGAAATAATTAGATGCTATGATCATATTTTGAATTGGTAAGATACAAGAAGGGGTTGCGAAGAATGTGTTTGACATATAAAACTTGTTTATTTCACTTCATGAGAGTCGCAATCAGCGATTTTTCACACACTTTCACTCACTCACTCACTCACTCAGCGATCAGCAAATCGCTGATTGTGACTCATAGAAAGCAAAAATTACAGGTTTTATGTTTCAAACGCATACTTTGTAACCTCTTCTTGTAAGTTACAAGTAAAACATGTCATCATACCATCTTTTGGTTTTATTATTCCGAAAAACATTGTTTTAGCTGAAATGAGTATTTGCAACCTTGCATGGAAGTTGACGGTACTGAAGCAAAGGGTTATGTTTAATCTCTTTATATTTGCAACGATGATGATGTCCCATAGTGACACATGTCACCTTCATAATGCTTCAGTATGCCTCAAACGATTATTTATTGGTAGTTATTAGAACTTCCTTGATGAAATCGGCTGCTTCATGCAGACTGAGCAATTCTGAGTATCAGATTTGTTCTGTATACAGAGGAACTGGGAGGGCTTATTAGAAACTTCTCACCAAATGATCTTCTAGTAAATTTTGCATATCATTTTATTAAAAATTTATTTTATCTTAGCATATTGCTTAAAAAATCTGACCCAAGATAATAGTATGTTACTGTATTGTACTGTACAGTTAATAGATATCCATTGCCTGGGTAAGGTTTTTTTTTTTTTATTTTAAACATTATAGTAAAATAATTTCTGGTGGAGGTTTCAGCCCTACTTTTAATTCCCACGATCTGGATTCGTTGCCTTCAAAGTTGTTTCAGAGCTATTCCTCAGATTACCGTTACTATTCTAATTTGTGTAACTTATTTTCCTAATGTAGATACAGGATTGAACCGAATATTCTGTTTTTTTTCCAGAACTGGATTCGAAGTCATACCGATGCCATCCAATACGAACAAATCTCCGGTAATCCACATCGAGCACAACCTAGGACTGCAGTCGTGGTGCGTTAAGTATATCTACGAATACGCCCATCGACTGCTACTTCGACACAAAGCCGAATGCTTTAAGCTTTCAGGAGGAGTGACACCGTCTTCGACGAGTATCGTCGGTAATACCTCCGGAGCATTGCTGATGTCCGGCACTGGAAACAATGCGATCATCAAGTACCTGAACTGTGCCATTTTGATTAACCCGGATGTGGCAACGTTTTGGAACCTACGCAGGCAGCTTTTCGCGAAGAATCGGCTCGACATTACCAAAGAGTTTCAATTCTCAGCAGTAGTTCTGAGCAAAAAACCAAAGTCGAATGAAGCGTTCGCGTACAGGCGGTGGCTGTATTTGTTTCAAAGTAAGTAGCAACATACATCAATTTGAAATGCTTGTGTTAGATTTGTCGCACTGACGACAATTGTTTAGTTGACCCAAGCGGTCAGTGCTTTGATGTTAGAAAGCAGTAGGAACATATGTGGCAAATTTAGCTTCCTTGGTTAGGTGTTATAAGTTGATTTGATGTTTGGCTTCTATCTCGCTAGAAAGGAATTGTTCTTATATCTTCGTTGGTTATCACATCTCAACATCTCACAAGTTATTTGCGATAATTTTCTTGTATGTGACTGCATAAATTCTACAAAAAAAACCTTGGTTTTTTGTTTGACATTGCAGTTTTAGAAACAAGTGCTCAGTAAATGTTTCTAAACCTTTTTTTTCCTAAAGTTTCTTACCAAAACTTTGCGAAACATTTTACGTTTTCAACTCAATTTAACAATTTAACCCCAGTGTGTCTGAGTTCAATTCCAACTGCAGTATGAGGCAAAAAATCTCTGGTCACCTTCTCCTTCGGAAGGGAAGTAACGCCGTTGGTACCGGTCCAAGTGTTGATGAGTTTGATTGGTTTCAGCATTTCACGTGTGGAAGTCGCCTTACTGGCATTCGATTGCCGTTAGTTATTAATTACCAATTGGCAATCGACTCTCATCGGTGATTGGCACTTGATTGCGGAACATAGACCAAAGATCTGAAAGTTCCCTTCTTTTGATCATGAGCTGTTATTTCATATTCCGTTGAAGTGCAGCCCAGATGGCAAATTATGAATTTATCGGTTTAAATAAAGTGTTTCAATATGTATGCCAAATGGGTTATAGCCGACAAAAGATCGAAATAATTATAAATAAGTCTAGGCTTGATTTACTTGCTTTACTTTACATATTGTGTTTCCAACCTTTTATTCTTTTATTTTTTGATCCACTAAAAGTAATTTGATCTTTCAACATTTTTGACCTTTTAAAATTTTCTACTTTTTATCCATTTCACCTTTTTGAACATTCGACCTTTTGTCTATTTTAATTTCATTCGGGTTTGTCCATTCGACATTTGATCCATTTCGACATTTTGTCCTTCGACTTTTTGTCTTTCGACTTTCTGTTCTTCAACCTTTTTTTCTTACAACCCCTCAGCTTGGTACACGTTCGACGGTGTATACTCTTTTTTAGGCTTGGGTAGTGAACCGAGGATTGCGCGCGACAATTTTCGTCATAGTTCATTAAAATAAATATTTTATTTATGAATCCTATGTTTACTAGATTGATAAATGTTCAAGAATTAACTTGACTAACAAATTAGAACTATTTAAACGCTGTACACAAATTACGTAACGCAAAAATCCGGATTTTGTATCCCTTTTTTCCCCTATGCAAAAATAAGCAACGCTTGATAAGACACCCTCTCCCCTTCCCTAAAATTAAGTAACACTAACTTACTCGCCTCTCTTTTTTTCAAGATTGAATAAACAATGTCAATAACAGTGTGAAATGTTTTTATTATGATCTAGATACAAGGGTCGCGTGCATTTATTTAACAATTTTTTTTTTGTTTTTGATTTTTTTTTCAGTTTGGTCAATCTGTTACTCCCTCCTCCCCCTATGTAACAATAAGTAATGTGAGCTCTAACCCTCCTACCCCCTCCATGTGTTACGTAATTTGTGCTCGAAGCCTTACTCGAACCATGTCTAAAAAACCGTGCTGAACCGTGCTGGTTCACGAAACCGAGTGGTTCATCATGCTTTGTCCAAACATGGGTTAGGGGCTGTTAATAAACTACGTAGAAAATTCAGGGTCCGGGGAGTTGGCGATTGTCTACGGTCCATATAAATTTTAATAATTTTGTATGGACAAAAGTCTACATAGGGATGGTGGGTCTAGAATCACAAAAAACTATCTACGTAGTTGATGAACAGTCCCTTAGGTTAAATGTTCTAATTTTTTCGTCACGCTGGTTCTTGAACATTTATCAGTAGAATAAACATCGGATTCATGAAAACAAAAAAAAAACACATTTAAGTGCACCGTGACAGAAACTGTAGGGTACAGCCTCGGTACACTTCCCAAGTCTGCTCTTTTTTTATTTTCCTTATGGTGAACTTGATGGCTAGCAAACGGCTGCTGGACAATGCGTATCATTTACCACATGTATCTGCATGCAGGTAAAATAGAATTCAATTAGTGGTTCTTAGCATCTTGTTAGGCAACTCTACTCCTTTTGCAACCTCCCCGCGATGCCACCTGGGTACGAGTAACCTTAGGAAATATCGGGTAATCAACTAGAGATGGGCAAAACGGATCACTTGGATTAACGGCTTAGAATTGTTTTATTCGTATACTGCCGCTATTCGCATAACAGTCCTATGTAAATAGGAAATCTATAGGACATGGGACTCTTATGCGAATAGCTGCGAAAAAATTGTCCAAATCTTTTGTAGTGTATTGTGATATTTCCCAAATTTATATTTTTCCAATACACTAATCAACACTAATCCAGCATTGTTGGGTATTTTTTTCAACTGGGCTTGAACCGTAAATCAAATCTTTTACTGAATATTCAGTTCAAATTAGCGGAATTACTGACATTCAGCAAATACAAACTGAACTTCGGTAACTTTTATTGAAAAATACTGAGCACAGAATTTATAATTACTGAGAAAGACATAAAGTTCTAAATTTTCTGTGTTGTACGAAAAGTCAGTAATTATAATTACTGTAAACAAAGTAATCATAGATTTTTCCTGGACATTTGTCAAAATACTCATCGTATTTTGCTGACCATGAATTATAAAATTTTAAGCTGTCATTTTTTGCAATCGCTATTTTAGCTTTAGTGAAAATTCAGAAGCAAGTATTTTTTTCCACGGCAGTGGAGTCGAGTCGGAGTCGGAGGGATTTTCGAGGTATCTGATGTCCAAATCAAAGGTATTCTTTATATTACACCGATAAAACACCATTGACAGTAACTCCGAGCCCGGAACCTACCAAAAATGCCGCCGCCTCCAACCCGACTCCACAGCCCTGGTTTTTGTTTTCGTAATTTTTTTTCAGTAAACATTTGAGAAAAGTATGTTATATCATGTTATATATTGTAACGTGCCAGTGCGGTGTTACTCCCAGCACTGATGAGACCCCCGTCTCCAAGCCTCAGGATCGGCACACGCTCGTGATTATTCCGCGAACCAAGAAAACACTCAAAGTTCACTTAAGATAAACTCTCACTTTATTCGTTTTGACGACACTCACTTCACGGACGGTCTCCCACTTCCTTAGGTTTCTACTCCTACCTTGTGCTAGCACTACTCTTCTTTGTCTTCGGGGCCCCTTCACCTGCCACTGCCGTCGTCGTTCCTCTCCTTCCTCTGGTACCGCATCACCTTCTTGGGCCAGGGGTGGACGCCTCTACCTGTCCCGTGCGCCCCTCGAGTATGGTGACGGACTCGAGGTTTCAACGAACCACAAGGGTAAGTTGACTTGCCTGGATTGGTTGCGCACACTGTAGCTGAGGGATCAGATTCTGGAACTGCGATTCGGACACACTATCGGCGATTGGCGTGGTCGACTCCGGAAAATTCGTTGGGTTCACTGGCGTTACGGTAAAACCGCGAGGTCCTGTGGGCGCGAAGGAGAATTCGAAATGGCGGTTATCGACCTGACAACGGTTGGATTGGTTCGGGGTTTTCTTGGCGATGGTAATTACCTGGCTGTCCAATGGTATGTGGCAGCTTCCTCTACAACTTCTTCAACTTCAACTTCCAACTTAGCTCACTTTAGCACTTAGTTTTCACCTTCAAACTATTAACGCTATCAAACGCTATGTGACCGTAGTCTATAATGATCACCAGGCTTCTGACTGTGCCTCTTGGTGGACGATGACCCCGAACCGTGACCGTTGAACCGTCGTACGTGCCACGAATTCTCCACGCAATAGCCCGATTACGCCACCCCTATGGACGTCCATTCATGATTACACACAGCGTGCTCTGGTGGTGGCTAGTGGCATTGTTCTACAGTTTATAGGGAAGTGTCTCCTACTGGCTGCGTTCGTGAGGATTCTGGGACGTTTTACCTTTTACGAACATTTAAACATTTTCTTAGAATTTAATAACTAAATATACGAAAACTACACGCGATTAATCTCACCAATCTTGGACGCAACGCTTACACTTGTTACAATATTGAAGTAAGCTCGTCGTTGATATTGAATAACTTGCTATAATTTTTAATAATCCTTTTTCAAGGTTACGATCCCAACAGTAAATATTGAAACCCCTGCCCTTAAAGTGTGTGGGAAATTATGCGAAGACAACACTGATGGTGTTTATTTCCTGGAAGAATATCACTATCCATCAGTGCAAATCCTTAACTGCTGAAAAATATAATTCACCAAACGTGTTTTTTTCTGTGCAATTAATAATTATTTAATTGAAATGAGCATTTCTCTCCCAACACAAACAAAACTTTTTTAACTGGCTTACACGGTATTTACTAAGAAAAAATAACTGCATTGTCAGTTAAATACCAAAAAAAAAAAAACAACGTTCACATTTATCTGGGTTATCTAAGTCCGAAATTCCCATATATTTTCACATATAAAATATTAAAATTCTCCCGCAAACCGAACATATACCCAAATTAATATTAGTTATTAAAAAATTATTAGATTGGATCCCCCTATGAATTGTATAACAGTAGGGTATAAGTTGCTGACTTGAAATTTCCAGTGAAGAATGTTTAGTCCACATATGTAATTTTTATCAGGGTCTGAGTGGTGGTTTTCAATGATTTTTATTAAGGTTTAAATTAATTGTTTTTCTTGATTTCAAATGAAAAAAGATCCTACAGTATTTCTTGACCATTGTATCTTTATTGTATTTATTTTTTCATAAGTGAAAATCACTTAGGGTTTACGTGAAATGCACATAGAATTTGAGTATGTGCAAATCTCGTGCGTTTCATTAAAAAACCTAGTGACTTTAAAGGGACTTCCTGTTGATACATATGGGGTATCACGTAGACTCTACTTCTGTCACGTAAATTTATCATAAAAGTGGCTCCTCCTGATTTTTCACGTAACAATAACGTGTCGATTATTTTGAGTGCACATTTACATCTACTAAACGGCTGAATTGATCAACGCTACAGTAAACGTTACAGACCAACTATAGAATAGCATTTCCATTTGCCCTGCCGTACCTTAATAATATCTACTTCTAATTATGTTTTTAGGCTACGATGCTATCGATTGGTCTTTCGAAATTGGGCTATGCGAAAAATGTGCAGACAAAAGCACTACCAATTACCATGCCTGGTGCCATCGCCAGTGGGTCATCATGAAGGCTCCGCAGCTACTGAAGTTTGAAGTTTACAAAACGGAAAAGTTTATTCGAAAGCACATCCACGACTACAGCTGCTTCAATCACCGGCAGTTTGTCCTGGCGAAAATGTACGAATCGTCGTATTTCGATGAACACGATGGAGATGACTTTAACGAGCTCATGCAATACACTGGTTTTCTTGGAAACACAACTGTCGAAAATACAGACGAATTACTCCGATGGCTCGTTCCGACTGCTAGTAGAGAAAAACTAAATCAGTTAAAGCTACGATCGTTCTTATTTTGCCTTAATTTAGCGGCCTACGATTTGAGATTTTGCGACGAATTGCAGTCAGTATATGGCGAATCGCAAGCTTTCGAAAACCATCGACGTTTTATGCTAAAATTTATTGTCGACCGTTGTCGTTGTGCGTTCAGCACTTTAGCAGTGGACAAAACAAACGGACACATGTCTACGTGCAATCAACCCATGCATAAAATCACAAAATTGGATGATCAGGACAGTGCTTTCATCCGTGCTATCGAAGCGAACGAAAAAAATCGAACCACACCTCAACATAAGCTGTGGTGCAGTTTGTTTCTAGGATTTGATTTCGAATGAAGCAAAAAAGATTAGTTGCTGGTTTCTTCTTATTTTATCTTTTATGGTGCCTACCTTAACGGAGACCGTAGCACATTGTTTTTAAAAGTTCCTAATTCTTTAAGTAGCTGACATGAACAAATTTTACTCACTTTTAATAAAAACAAATAATAGCCATCTTGGTTTAGTTTGCTCTTCTTTCAATAAGTTTGTTTGAATCTTGAACAGTTTGCTAAATTTAGTCTATGATAGGTTTTATTAAATTTTATTTATGTTTTTTTTTTAAATATTGTAGAAATTATTGGTTTTTTTTTGTAAACTACCGCTGAAAATAAATGCAATGCTAGAATGAAACAGTTCTCAAAATTAGTTATCAGACGCGGGGAAATGACACATTGCTTCGCTTTAATTGAATGTGACCAGTTCAGTATGAAACCTCTGAAAAAGTCATTATATTAATGATAGTTATTTTTGCCAAATGTTTGATTATTTTGAGTGTTAGAGCTGAAAGCAATAAATTTCATATTAACATTAAAAATGCTTTACAATTGTTACCTTATTACTGAAAGAAAGTTCCAAACCTTCACCGCTATTTTGAAGAAGATAATGTTTAAGCAATGTATGCAACATTGCGTGCAAGGTTAATCAAAATCGAGCTAGCTATTCGAGCAGATTCAAACTCGATTAAGTGAATAGGTATTGTTATTCGACACAAGCATGCAAACATGTCAAGGCGATGAAGGGCTGTATAACTTCTCTCTTGCTCTTTAAATATGCTAGATACGGGTTCTCTCACAGATCCTTAATATCTTACCGTTCTCGGTAGAGTTTGTGATTGTATACGTATATGTCGAGTGAGTGTATTTTATCCTGCGAGCATCTATCGGCATTTTCGCTTCCATTTAAATTGGCTAATAGAGAATAATAATGTAAATTTGTAATATAAATCTACGTGCTTCAAGTGCGGGATCAGCAGTTCTTCCAATATTACTTATAAAGTGAAGAAATCCTGCTCGCCAACGCTGGTTTTCCCGGAGGTGTGACCCTTCGAAATCGTACACGGTGTATTTGCAGTAAAAGAAGAATGCGATTCGCCTTGAAGCTACTCGGAAAAGTGGGAGCATAAATTTCAGGAAGATTTTCCTTGAAAACAGTTTGATGAACGCTCGAAAAGGTGTTTCTTTCGTTGCCCAGCTGTGTAGCATAGCTTCTGGATTACGATAGTTTACTAGTTCGGTCGAATTAATATATCACAATATCAAAATTGCCGCCGACGGTAAAAGGTAAGACTGATAAAGGTTCTGTCCCAATGGTTAGTGCGATAGAGAAGGTCAGGGCCATTTAATAGCTTCCTACATATATAATAAATCAACATTTTATAGGGCTCAGCGTACTACATTGGTATATCACTAACTGATACACCCACTCCCACTCATTGGGCCGAATGCTACTACCTACCACAAACCGTACACTACCCTGAATATTCATGCGAGATTTTAGGTGACGAAACCGCATCATAAGGTTTAGTAACCGGAATAGTCCAATACAGGAATAACGCAGCTCTTGATTAAAAGCAGATAAATTGACTATTTAACAGGTTTATCGCAAGCCTGCCAAAAATCACTAAACTTCTTTGTTTCAATAGCCATGTTCGATGAAAATTATTCAAGCTGCATTTTGCTTATTTCGAGGAACCAAGTCTCTTTAAAGTAAATAGCATAGAATCCCGTTAGTTTGAATAGCTAAAATGGCTATTAAACGGCGCGCATTTAGAATTTGTTCAACTGGTACAGATGTGTCCAATGGCGTCCGGTTGATTGCAATGTTAGCTTTTCAAACTAACGGGGTTCTACGGTAGCTTGTCAGTTTCTTTTTCTAGCAGGTCACTAAAAGCCACTTGTTTCCACTTTTCCAATCTTTTTTTGTTTGTTTTATCCTCTATCAACTGTTATATCTGTATATTTTTGTTTTCTAGAGCTACTTGCCCCAGTATAGCATACTTGTCACAGATCAGTTGTGATTAGTTTTAAGAAATTAATTTTAGTCAACTTGATGATCGAATTATTGTGACCGAAGTATACTATTGTGTGGTTATCTCCATTATAATTTTTGCGCTTGCTAGAAGTTCAATTTTTCTTCGATTAACACAGGCCGATTCAAGTGAATATATTTGTGTTGTTTAGCTCTCATAGCGACCATTGATTCTGGATTAAGGTATGTCCAGATGAACTACACACGTGGATTCTAATACATTGACTAAGATTATTCCAATGTGGGATTGATATTTAAGGCTGGTACCTGTAAACGTTCCAATAAGTTATTGGAATGACCACATTATTATTGCGTTTGTCTTGTAGTTCATAGGTCAGAAGGAGTATTGCAGTTTTTTGATGATAATATTCGCTTAAATACATCGTTTGATGTAATTTTTACGTTTAGAGTTAGGATCTTCTGACATGTTGTTACTGATATCATCATACCCTACCATTTTTTTGTGACGGCGGTGAGCTGAACATAAAAACGGCAAATCATGTCGTAATTCCTGACATTGACAATAATATTTTATCGTTTACCGCTTGAATTCACCCGTGGCTTAAAAACAGTGTTCTTGGTGTCAAAAGGTTAATTGTAGGGAATTTTATGTAAACTTTGAAAAAATGCATCGTTGTAGATGGAGAACCACGACTAACTTATAAAAAAAATGATAGTTGAGTGAAAAAAAAACAAATGCTGCCAAAACGATTTTTCAAATATATCGTATTATTATTTTTCTTACAACTTTAAACCTTTAAGAAAAATAAAAAAAATCGTTCGTTAGGGCAATCAACGTTTTTCGAGTTATGATTTTTTTGAAAAAAAAATGAGAAACACATACGCCCTATTTGACATATAAATCTTGAGTCAAATGGTTTCTTGACCTGTGGAATGTTTTCCATATCTCCAATATCGAAGAGGCGTTAAGGACAAGATTGACGATAGTTCCATTTCGAGATAACTCAGCACCCAGAAGTCGTGCAGATCTAAAAATTAAACTCGGTACTTGCTTCTCTACAGCAAACAATTAGATACATTTTGAACTTCGTAAATTAACGGGAAGCTTACCGCTCGTAAAAATAATTACGCTTTGATTTTTCTAAAAATATTCGAAAAGATATCTAACATTAAACAGTTATTTTCCTCCAATTCTTAAGGGGGGAAGTACAATTAGAAGGCCTAAAATGAGGCCTATCTTTGAGAGTGGATTGCGAGTAGGGAAATAAATGAATGTTAGCGATTCTTTATGTATGTTATTAAGGATTTAATGAAGATTAATTATCAGTGACATTTTTTTAAAATTTTGCAATTTAGCCCAATTATTATAAATAATGTGAAGTCAATTTTTTAAAGCAGCACTTTGCGCCGTGCAGTCCCTACGTCCATGATCACGTCTGAATTAAAAAAAACAGGACATTAAATTTGAAGGTACAGCGCACAACATGAATTAATTCGTATCTAAAAAAAAAAATTTTTTTTCACAAAAAAATTTGAAGTTGAAAAAAAAAATTTAAAAACCCTATTTTTTTCGACTTTGTTTATAAAAAAACATGTTATAACAAACAAATCTAAAAAATCTTTCTATTCATGTTGTGGAGAATTTAATTATGAACATAAAACAGAAAACCGGAATCGATTTGAATGAAAACTCTGACCTGTACATTGCACGGCGATTTTGAAAACACTACTTTTCAGTAGAAGCATTTAAAGTTCAACTTTGACATGTTCAGCCATTTGACATGCACTCACTGAATTGCGTATAACTTTTTAAATAAGTTCCGGACGGCTTTATGCTTTTAAAGGCTCATTCCCAGATACATATAGAGTAAATCAAGCCAACAAAAAATTTTTCGAAAAAAAAAATTCTAATTGTACTTCCCCCCTTAAGATAATTTACGTGTACAATAGTTATTTATGCAACGAGGTTTGCCAGTTGAATAATTACGACGAGTGCTAAAAAAACAAGTTTTGCAACGAGTTGCATACAATTTTTTTTTAGAATTTAAAAAAAATCCCCTTTCTGTTTTAAGTATTTCTATCTGTATAGAACGCAGTTTCTAGATTAACTGAACGTCCATGTGTATGATCAAGTATAGGTTATGAAATATGACCGTCACATATTTTCAAGCTCTCGGTTGGTCTTCTCCGCACGCTTTCAGTTAGAAAACCTAATCCATTATGATGCGGAATTGCAAAAACATTTTTCTTATGTCATCATGGCAAAAATTGGACTTAAAAAACCGTAAAATCATCTTTTCGGTATTGTTTAGAGTCCAACTTTTGTTCATGATGAAATAGAAAAAAAAATGTTTACACGTTACTGTTACCAAGAATCTAAGAACGAACTGAATTTTTTAGATTTTGAATAGCTTTTTTTTCAATATTTTTAGGAAAAAAACAAATCGTGCCAGACAAAAACATTATTTTGGGTGTTGTGCTTCCCGAGTAGTTCGCCAGGGACCAAGAAAATGCGAATTGACAAAAGAGATTGTATGTAAAATGATTTCGTCAATCTTGTCTTTAAGTACAAGGTGATGTGATGTGAAAGGTACCCACCATCAGTGCATGGATTACCTATTTCTGCCTGATGGTTTGTTGGTGCAGGGTGAAGCAATGTCTTTTTTTTTTTTTTAACTCTTTATTTGTTTCAAATTTAAAATAAATTACATTTCATTTTTAACCTAGGTACTCCAGTTACTACAGTAACTTACCAGCCTTAATTGTTATGATATATATCTAAATGTTTTTACATTGTTCCTGTCTTGGCAATTCAGTATTTTAAACAGGTTTTTTTTAAACCTGCATGTCAGTATAACAATTGATATCTTAAAACTTAACACTAAAACTAAATCTTATCTAAGTATAAAGGGAATTAATCGTTGCAATTGAGGATTGTAACGATTTTTGCCGGAAATTATTAATTATTTTGTTGGACATTTGTGGTAAAGTCTCAACATTCGAAATTCTATGTACTTCAGTAGTACTGTACCAGGGAGGCAACTTCAAAATCATCTTCAGAACTTTGTTCTGAATCCTTTGAAGTGCTTTTTTCCTGGTAGTGCAACAACTAGACCATATTGGCACAGCGTAAAGCATGGCCGGTCTAAAAACTTGTTTAAATATTAGAAGTTTATTCGTCAGGCAAAGTTTGGATTTTCTGTTTATAAGAGGATACAAACATTTTAAATATTTGTTACATTTGGCTTGAATGCCCTCAATGTGATCTTTAAAAGTTAATTTTTGGTCAAGTATTAATCCAAGATATTTCACTTGGTTTGACCAGGAAATTGGAACTCCGTTCATAGCGACTATGTGACTACTACTAGGTTTCAAAACGGAAGCTCTAGGCTTACGTTGGAATATTATAAGTTGAGTTTTGGAAGCGTTGGGAGAAATCTTCCTTTTTTGTAAGTAAGAAGAGAAAATATCTAAACTTTTCTGCAGTCAGCTGCAAATAACACGAAGACTTCTTCCTTTAGCGGAAATGCCTGTGTCATCAGCGAACAAAGATTTGTGACAACCCTGAGGCAAATCAGGGAGGTCCGAAGTGAAAATGTTATACAATATAGGCCCAAGAATGCTGCCCTGAGGAACTCCTGCTCTAACAGGTAGTCGATTAGATTTGGAATTTTGATAATTTACCTGCAGAGTTCTGTCAGTTAAATAATTTTGAACTAATTTCATAATATAGAGTGGGAAATTAAACTTTTCAATTTAGCAATCAAACCTCCATATCAAACACTGTCGAATGCGTATTCTATGTCTAGAAGAGCAACTCCAGTTGAGTGGCCTTCAGATTTGTTTGAAAGAATTAAATTGGTAACTCTTAAGAGTTGATGAGTAGTGGAATGCCCATGGCGAAATCCAAACTACTCATCTGCAAAAATTGAGTTCGTATTGATGTGAAGCATCATTCTATTTAAAATTATCTTTTCAAAAAGTTTACTTATTGAAGAAAGCAAACTTATTGGACGGTAGCTAGAAGCTTCAGCTGGATTTTTATCCGGCTTCAAAATTGGAACAACTTTTGCATTTTTCCATTTATCAGGAAAGTATGCCAAATGGAAACATCTGTTAAATAATTTTACCAAGAAAGACAAGGTACTCTCTGGGAGTTTTTTGATAAGGATATAGAAAATTCCATCATCACCTGGAGCTTTCATATTTTGTGAAGCAATGTCTTCATTCCTTTATTTAACGTCGATTCCATCAATCTTGTCCTTAAACGTTTCCCCCAAATTGGAAAAGCTCGTGCAAGATTTAGGCTTTTCTGGAAAATTTTGAATTTCCGCCAGGACCGCAGCTCCCACACCTGGGGAGCTACTGGCTACATAGGTCAGGCCAGTGACAAGGCCTATACCAACAGCAGCGCTTGACAGTAGGCAGCGTGTCCCGGACTCAAATCGTTTATTTTACTGTGCTGGGCTCGCTGTCACACATGTTGCCTACGCGCCTGCCACTGGGCTGACTTAGGCTCGTTGAGGACACAGATCAGATATAGATTCTCTGCTTGACCGTCAAGCAGTTCAGTCCGGTTTTTGCTCGCACTGTCGAGTTGTTCAATAAGTTTGTCCTAAAAGTTCGCAGTTTTACCGGTGGAAACTAACGATTTTAAATTGGCTCACCACTGACTGGCCTATTGGTCCAAAGCACATCTATAAGCGTACCCCAATCTAGTCGAAATTCTAGTACTTCACTATGTTTGTTTTGATTCGCTATGAAAGTTTGGCAGATAAAATGAGGGGTTCGTTGATTTTCCTATGTTTCGAGAGGTGCATCTTAGCTTGGGACCGAAGAGAGTACCAAGAGATGAACTAGCCTCAGGCTAAAAATCTCTAAAATAAAGACAAAAAAAAAAAAAAAAAAAAAAAGAAGAGAGTACCAGAGCTGAGCCAAAAAGTTATATTTCTTCACGTCACGTCGACAGTACACAATTAATCACGGTTTCCTTGTTCGGTAATTTTTTTACAGTTTTCGAACTGTAAATCACAAGAACTAAAAGCTGTTCTCAATAACATTACTGACGTTCATTAGTTTTTGCAAGAAACTACTGATTGCGGTAATAGCATAGAGGTAACTCTAAGACTAGAAGGTCCCGAAATAACGTGCTCAACTTTTTGGCTCAGCTCTGGTACTCTCTTCGGTCCCAAGCTAATCGATTCACCCCTCGAAAACCAATAACCCCTCATTTTATCAGTCAAACTTTTATAGCGAATCAAAACAAACATTGTGTAGTACTAGAATTTCGACTAGAATGGGGTACGTTAATCGTTTGCTTGGGACCAATAGGCTAGTCAAGTAGTGAGCCAATTTAAAATCGTTAGTTTCGTATTGATTGTTGGTAATAGTAATTACTGAATTGACCGTAAAATAACAGTTTTACGGGAAATGACCAAAACTTAGTTAAATTCAACACCGAGTTTTAAGTACTAATTATGTTTTACTGAAACATTCATCAAACGAAATTCCAAAATTACTGATCACACTAGTAAATTGGACTCCTTTACGTCATTCTCCTTCGTTCCACCAACAATCAATACGAAACTAACGATTTTAAATTGGCTCACCACTTTAGTAGCCTATTGGTCCCAAGCAAACGATTAACGTACCCTATTCTAGTTGAAATTCTATTACTACACTATGTTTGTTTTGATTCGCTATGAAAGTTTGACAGATAACATCAGGGGTGTGTGGATTCATGCAGAACATGCAGGGGTGAGTGAAATAGCTTGGGACTGCTTGGGACCGTTGTTCTGGTACTGAGTGAGCCAAAAATAATAATGATTTTCTTCGGGACCCAGTGGTCTTAGAGTTACCTCTATGGTTCCACCTCGTGCACTTGACTTCAGAAATTTGTGTGTGAAAACAGCAACATGTTTGTGAAAATACGTTAAATGACTGGAAGTCAACGCAGGAGTGCAGAATCATTCACGAAATCCGGCAGTTTCTGCACTCCTACATCGATTTCCAGATGTTCCATTGAATTTGCGGCCAAGAATTTCAATTGAGTGTAGCATTGCTCCAGACTTACACACTTAGATTTTTTTGCCGAGATGGGCACCACCGAGCAGCTCGGCATTTTATTTTGCTGGAAATTCAGCAAAAAATATGTTTGTTAGCTGAGATCTCGGCAAAATTCTCGTTTGTTAGCTGAATCGCGGCAAGTTTTTCACTGAGAACTAGCAAAATAAAATGCCGAGCTGCTCGGTGGTGCCCATCTCGGCGAAAAAATCTAAGTGTGTAGGCACGCAATCTGGCACTCCAAGAAAGCAACCAGCCGGCTGAACCACGAGGAAGTATTGAGCGCTTAAGCTGGACTATAGGTCAAGATAAGTTTAAACAGCATAATTGCTATTATGCCTCTAAACAAAATAAACCTGAGTCCTCTAATAAAAATCTTAAAAAAATCCGAAATAATTTATTTACTACTCATTGATATGTATTCATCAAAATACTGAAAAATTCAGCAAAAATAATGTTAACAAATAAATTACTGAAAAAGTCAGCAATTCTTTAACTGACTAAAACGGTAAATTTTGACATCTCAGGGATTTTTTCCATTTACCGAGTTTTCAGTTAAACCAAAAACTACTGAATTGATTGCTGAAAACTCAGCTGTTTAAAACCCCAGTAAAATTTTACCGGCTTCGGTAATCTAAACTCTGTGTGTAGTGCCGGTCGCATCGTGTGATGGGAAGGCAGCGCTCCCGGAACAGGTTCCGTGAGAAAGCGGAGAAGAAAAACAGGGTAGCTCGAGAGTACCTATCTCGAATAGGTACACTACTCTTCCAACCGATGTTGGTAATACCCAAGGGGGGGAGGTGGCTGTCAAATACGAACAATCGTCGCCTACCTCGCATAACTGGTTCCAAACGTAAACAAGCCATAAGAAACCTACAGGGTTTGTTTACGTTTGGAGCCAATTTCATACAAGAATGATCAGTAGGCTGATTTGACAGCACGTCTCACCTAGGTAATACCAACAATCAATACGAAACTAACAATTTTAAATTGGCTCACTACTTGACTAACCTATTGGTCCCAAGCAAATGATTAACGTAGCCCATTCTAGTATAAATTCCAGTACTACACTATGTTTGTTTTGATTCGCTATGAAAGTTTGACAGATAAAATGAGGGGTTAGTGGATTTTCCAATGTTTCGAGGGGTGAATCGATTAGCTTGGGACCGAAAATAGTACCAGAGCTGAGCCAAAAAGTTGAGCTCGTTTTTTCTGGACCATCTGGTCTTAGAGTTACTTCTAAAGAAATAAGATCATAACATCTAATTATTTCATCATTCCGAAAACATTTTTTTTACCCGAAATTAGTAATAGCAACGACCCCTAGTGCTGCACCCGGCACCCAGCTTTCATTTTGTTTTCATCCTTCCGCCGGGTTCCGGATGCAATGCCGCGCATAAGAATCTCATTTCCCGAACACTGCACCATCCTCACTGAGTCTGACGAAAGCTAAACCGACGCGATGTGTGGCCTAGAGAGAAAAACGAAAAACTTTTCCGCCCAAGCTCGTACACAACATCGATTCGGGTGGAAAACGGAAGAGTCAGAGTCGAGCATAATGTGTCAAGCTCATAATTTACATACCTACTACTACCTCCTCGTGGCCGTCCAGCAAATGGGTAACCATAGTTGGTGCTGAGACGGGGTAGCTGCTCCATGCAAGCTCGTTCGTGAGCACAGTCAAATGGTCTTTCAATAGAGAAGACCGAGGTGTTTTTTTAATACAGCCTACATGAAACTTTCCTCAGAATAGCAATAGCGGTGTTTTAGTTATTTATATTTTATTTTATTTATTATATTATTATGTGTGCTTTCTTGTTCGGTATTATCCTTTTGCTCCTAACGAGCCAGTGTAGATTGGTGTGTCGAAATATAAACATGGCTCTGCCCCAATATTCGATGGAGTGTGCAGCAATGGAGCAAGTTCTAGGTCGATACCAAATTCAGTTCAATTTCTTGCACAAATCAAAGAACAAGCGGTCCGAACAAATTAAAAAGTGCTAGTGATTTGTCTTCCAATTTTGGAAAATTTATTTATCTTTTAACTAACGTCGAAGTTCGAGAACGTGTGAGGCAGTGATGCTGCGGAAGAACCGCAGTCTAGCCGATCTTAAGGGGTTTGTTGGCAATTATCTAATGTGTATGCGATGCTAGACATTCAGCCGGTAGTGAACCATTGTTGAAGTTGCAGCAAAGTACATTCAATACATTTCATTATGTAATTATTCGAGGATTATACTAATGAACATCGATTTTCCATATATTCCATGCTCTGAAAGAAAATGTGTAGGCGGATGACCTAGTTTTCCTGTGCATGTGCTAACGAGAATATTAATGCATGCTTAGGATAGTTGCACGTGTTTAATTCAGTTTATTGAGTCCATCGAATAACATGTGGGGACATGCTGCGGCATTTTGATTAGCCCCACGTTGCATTATGACAAAGTTAATTTACTAAT
The DNA here is from genome assembly GCF_037179485.1 of Ochlerotatus camptorhynchus. Taxonomy (NCBI): domain Eukaryota; kingdom Metazoa; phylum Arthropoda; class Insecta; order Diptera; family Culicidae; genus Ochlerotatus; species Ochlerotatus camptorhynchus. Next base: position 116,975 of record NW_027040791.1, on the reverse strand, counting down.
AATTTTCCATTCTATCATGACTCATCACAAATTATGAACGTATTAAAATCCCACTTGATGTCTTAGTTGTTGGTTAAACGTTAATGAAATATTTCTGTTTTATACAAAACATTAGCTGTGTTCAATAAAATAGCAGCGCATGCCGATTTTCATACAAAATGGTCAACATGATGTAACTTTGTTAAATTATGATCAATTGAGCTGAAAAGTTCGCCAAAGAACCACAAATATGTTCAATTTTACGATTACAAAATATTAAATTTTTGGAAGCACCTGCCGGCACCAGCTAAAAACTTCTTAGAAAGTTCTTGTCATGCCAAATTGTGGAAAAAACATAAACAAAATTATGGTTCGTTCAAAACCAATGTAAATGGATCAAAAACATCTAAAAATTCAGAAGTTTGTGAAGTTTTCAATATTTTTTTTCCCAAATTGGAACCAATCTTGTTGATAAAATACCGAAAAATAACTTAAATCCTTTGAACAACGTTGCTCGATAATAATCGATTGGAACGGTGTGTCTTTCTGAGACCCGCAAATGTGAATGAAGTGACGGGAATTATAAACGAGCTCAATGTAAAAACCCGAATTTATCCACCTATGGTGTGATCAGACCCTTCTTACTTATTCAAGTTTATTTATTTTATTGTCATTATCAGTGACCAAGCCCCCCACCCCCGTGTCATCCAGTGACGCTACGCCACTGCCTGGGGGTACCCGGAATATATCCGGGTGTAGTCTATTTGGTGAGGCTACCAATCACCTTATCATCGTATTTTAATGTGATTTAATGGGTTTTAATTCAATTCATATTCAAGCAACTTCCCCGGGGTACCCGGAACATGTCAAAGTGTGTCCAATGTGGTCTGGAACACTTAACACGACTTGCATTGATCTTATTTTTGAATTCTGTAGTAATTTGATGTGAGATCCTAGATGGTTTTGATACGTTTTCCGTTAAATCCAGCGTGAAGGCCCATATTCACCGGATCTTATTCCGGCCATATCTCCGGAACCGGTTCACCGATTCCAAAACCGTTCAATAGCGTTCAATGGGACCCCAAGACCTATCATTTGGCGCCGAGTTTGTCCAAATCGGTTGAGCGGTTGCTGAGAAACGTGAGCGCATTCATTTCGTTACATACACACACACATACACACATACACACGTACACACACACACACACACACACACACACACACACACACACACACACACACACACACACACACACACACACACACACACACACACACACACACAGACATGTTCCGATCTCGTCGAGCTGAGTCGAATGGTATATGACACTCGGCCCTCCGGGCCTCGGATCGATAGTCGGTTTTTCAAGTGATATCTATACCCTTCTTTGTAAGAAGGGTAAAAAGTAGTGGACCTGGTAATTTCCCTGCTAGTGTCATAAAAAGTAATGCAACTAAGTTTTCAGACATTCTTGTTCACCATTTCAATCAAATACTAGAACAAGGTACAAAGGTAACTCCTATATTCAAATCCGGCGACGCGTTTGATCCCTATAACCTATCTCTACTCTTTCTGTATTTAGCAAATTTTTAAAAAAATGTTGGTTAATAGATTCATTAATTTTATTAATCAGTATGATATTCTGTACAAACTTCAATACGGTTTCAGAAAGGGATGTAGCACTTTTACAGTCATAGTAGAACTTGTTAAGCTCCTTCTTCTTCGCTGTTTATGCTAAGTTTAGCTCAAAATTAAACGAAGGGAGATTTTAGGCGATAGTTAAAATTCAGAATTTTTTTCTGTGTACACTAACGTCATGCACAATGCTTTACCAATACGGGGGTTGTGTGAACTACAATCATGTTTATTTATTTACGATGTAATAAAACATCCAAACATGCATCATAATTTGGTTTACCTATTAATTCTCATGGCCACAACACGAGATATGCAAATAATTTAGTGAGAACTAGAGCTTTCAGTAGTCTTATTCAACGCGTTATTTAATATTTCAAATAACGCGTTGAATAACATTTATAGAGTGTAATTGGCAATAGTAAATGTAATCATATAAAAAATATGTTTTTTTTTTCTTTTCGGTTTCCTGGGATCCCTTCAAAGGAAAATAAGTCAACTGGGCATCTCTTTCTTAGCTAGTTTTTGTTTAGTGTTCATCACTTTCGTGCACACACCAATAAAGTATATGTTTATTTGATTGTATTATTATTTTTCATGTATACCTTACTTTTAGTTTTAGATTAGTCTTCTACCAGGGGGCTCAAAAGAGCTTTTTGGTGTGGGAATTAGTGGTAGGCCATAAAAAAAAACATGTAAACTGAAACGCGCGTCTACAGCTACCCGATTGTTTTAGCACCCAACAAGTCACATGTTTTTTGAGATCTGAAAAAGAAGGTAGATTAAGCATTTTTTTTTATCTGGTTGAGACCAGATTTGAAAAATCTCTTTTTTGAGCCCAAATGAGTAAAATTTCCATTATTTTGTTTATTTTACTTTACTTCAAGCGTTTTTAAATAGTATACAAAAAAATTGGCACTCTTGCAAACTAACCATACTATTATCTGGTACACAGATAAAAATTCTGAATTTTACTAGTGATGTAAACATTCATTCACGTAAACTTATATTTAATTTCACGCAACAGAGCAACTTGCAAACAATGTTGTTTACAACAATTGGCTTTTGTATACAATATTTGGACATTTCATGAAATGTATCTTAACTTTACACGATTTATAATGTAAACTTATATGATATGTGACGCTCCATTTATGTGCATCATATTGAACAGAAATTTACACTATTTTTCGAACTGTCTAGAGGAAACATTCCTCTACTTGATGGTATGAGAATGTGCGCACTTTTATTTGTGAGACCACGACGGATAAAGTCATTGTTTACAAAAACAGGTCCGCCCTTTTCAATGTTCATGAAGAATTAAGCTCAAAACAATGTTGTTAAATATTGCCGCTCATGGCATGTCCGTCCTTATAGCACAAAGCAGCAAGCAGAGAAAAAAAGGCAGTTCAGTTTGCTTTTTACACCTTTCCACGCTCAGCAATGGAGGCCTTCTTTTTTCATCATTTTCCGAAGAAACTTGATAAGATAATCCAGAAGTATAAAAATATGGGCTCATTGAAACTACAATTTTGATAAAGACGGTAATATGACCTTTCTGATTTTCATGAAACTTTGCATAATTTAGTTGAAGATGCTAATTTCAAATAACACACAGTTCGAAAAAGTAGTGTAAATTTCTGTTCAATATGATGCACATAAATGGAGCGTCACATATCATATACGGTTATATTATCAATCAATCTCAGATTGACCGCCCACGGATGTTGCTCTGTTATTACCAGATCAGCTGCAATTACACAGAGAACCAACAGATGATGTTTGGGACTAACATTCATCCTCAATGTGTAAGAACTGGAGATCTAATATTTAGCAATACCAGCGCCGGCCGTGTCCGAATGCAGGTCAACTAGGGAATGGGAAGGAATGTGTTGAAGTGGTACTCGCTGTGAAGGAAACCGAGAAATCCTCTGCGCTTCCACGAGAAATCACTGGGATGTTGGATGTGGGGAAAGGTTGCACACGCACACGCAGGGATCGTTTTTTGGTAGAGCGATTATAATACACAAAAACACACACACACACACGCGCGCGCGCACTCATCCAATTTCTATTTTTAGATCAGGACCCACACTGTGGTAAGCGATGCGATCGGTGTTAAAGAAGAATTTGTTTTCATTAAAATCTAGTGGGTATACAAATAAGGCAAAGTGAAAAATTGCAAGGAAGGGGACGGGCCTGGGATTGAACTCCCGACCTTCTGCTCAGTAAGCAGAAACGGTAACCACTGAGCTACCGAGCCTCGTCTCATATCATATACGGTTACATTATATATCATGTAAAGTTCTGACACATTTCATGCAATGTAGCAAATATTGTATACAAAAGCCCATCTTTGTAAACAACATTGTTTGCAAGTTGCTCGGTTGCGTGAAATGAAATACAAGTCTACGTGAATGAATGTTTACATCACAATTAAAATTCAGAATTTTTATCTGTGAGAGTAAAGTGGTAATTTTTATACGATAGATGAGGAGATGAAAGTATAGAATTGATAGTACCGTTTAGAGTACGGCAGTGTGAAAATTGCATATAGAGAGTAGAAAACTATCAAGGACAACTTTAGGACGGTACAAATCGGTTTTATCATCTATCTTTTCCAAACTCCCCCGTTGGAGAGGGATGGTGAGGGATATTCCCCCCCGCTACCACTGGCAAAAAGAGATGATCACCGACACGCTCAAGTACCGACGATGTAATTGAAACAGTTCTACCGATTTTGTAAAAAAATTGTTGCATAATTGGTGAAAAAATTGCATAATCCAAAATGGTCAACACACTTAGAAATAACTAATTTAACACGTGATGGAATCCGTCTTTGACATAAAAAATGAGACGTAAACAAACATGGCATGTAGTACTAAAAGCTCCGAGACTGAAAAGTTCGTTGCTCGACGAAAAGTACGTTTGATTGAGCTATATTTCGCGTCTGTTATGACTCAAATTTATGTCAAAATTGGCGCTCGTATACGTCACTCTCAGAGCACTTAAATTTACGTGAATTTTTCTAAGTGTGTATAACATCTTGATTGATTCAGCAAAAATGTGCATCATCAAAAGTTCTAAAATAACCTGGTTTCTAGTGGCCACCCTAATTCGCTTGTTTACGGGAAGCTTACCGCTCGCCCCGAAAAATAAATTATGGTTTGATTTTTCTTAAAATGTTGAAAAAGAGATCGAAATCAGTTTTTTCTCCAATTATAACGAAAATTTACGTGTAAAAGCATTTTTACTACGTCATCATGGCAAAAAGTTATATTTAAAAAACCGTAAAATTCTACCGTTTTTTGTTTAGAGTTTAACCTTTTTTCCATTGTGAATTTTCTCAAGAATCTAAGGAAAAATCCTAAAAATAAGATTTAAGGTGAACATTTATATGATTGATTAGATGATGATACAATTGATAGTTCCGTTAGAGTACGGTAGTGTGAAAATTGTATATAGAAGTAGAATATGAGCAAAGGGCATCAAACGAGAAATATGTAAAAACTTTCCCGACGATATCATTAACCGACCAGTAACTGTTTAGACACAAACATTTTTGTCTTCTTACGGCAACGAATACAATCCGAAACATCTTCACGTTCGATTCAAGTGAAAAAGGTTTTCGTAAACCCTATTTATCACGTAACTTTTACCGGAATTGCTCAAATAGAAAAAAAAATTGTGTGACGAAATAGTGTCCGATTTTGAACGCTTCTAACATGGTCCTTTATGGATGAAATTCAATTTTAATTTGGCAGTTATTGATAGTTATTTATCAATGGTGAACTATTGAAAATCAATCAAAGTTTTCAGCCATAATCAACCAATCACGTGCTCGCTCGCTATCACTATTGAGAGAACAGAGAAACGAGCCAGTACAACTCAATCCTCAATGTAATTTTTTTGTTTCCTGACAAACGTGAGTTTGATCGGTTGCTTTTAAAACCTAGCTCAGGTTGAGGTTCTCACTGACAAAAAGTTAGGTTTCGGGTATTATCCTCTAATAAAAAAAAAGTTATTAATTGTGCAGAACCAATGAATGAGTAATAGACTCTTTTTATCAGCTTTGTCTTGCAGCTACAAAATGCTAAGTGGGACGGCTCCGGTGTAGTTGTTAAAATTCATACCTCTCATGCCAATGTGACGAATTAAAGCTCACCCCCGGACAAGTCATGAATGACACAAGAATGTTAAAGTGACTATACTTAAAAAAAAGTAGAGCCAAACCACAACAACATATCCCACCACAGTCAAATTACTCTACAAGTAATATTAATAGTTCATCATATGGTAAAATTTACCTTTTTGTTTTGCTTTCATTAGTCATCAACTATTCTAGTCATGTTGGAATATATAGATAGTTTCAAAGATACTATTTATGTTCTTGATTGCAGATCTCCTCGTAAAGGTATTGCCCGGGGTTTTCCCGGACGCGGAGGTATTGTTGCTGCTGAGTGTGTCCGGTTGGATATCGAAGGGTAAGTATCAAACTAATTTTGTCAGTTGATTTAAACTTTTCGAAAAAAGGCATAGTTTCTAACCGTTACATTTACGTCATCTCATAAGAGGCAAATCAACTTCATTTAACACTTGTGTGACGACACAGTTCTTATCATCCGTGGGTGTCTGTGCAATATAAAACAATCAACGAGCTATTTAGACCAGGTGTTCAAACGGCCATGAAATCCATACATTGATAAATAGATTTGATAACGGTCTGCGAGCTCTGTATCTGGAGACAGGTTTATACACCTGATATGAACTTGTTGAATGAAATTCAATTTAATAGCATGTTTTCGATATCCGCACTTCCACTCAAAATATTTTGAGCATGGCAATAAGTCCGTTAATTGTCTGCTAATCGCTCTTTTTGCAATACAGGGAATCAAAATGTTATATTAGTCGTATATTAGCACTATTTTGCTATAAGTGCAATTAGTGGGCTTCTTAATTACTTGGATTGATCATCTTTAGTCTATGCTTGAACTAATCATGAAGGACTAACCCTGTCAAATCATTTGTAATAAATCCAACCTTACATTCGATGTAACATAAATTTGTTTTGCGTGCATCCATGCGACATATCAAACTTCATGATTTTCAAAACTCGGCCCATAAAGGTCTTATTGAGACTTTATGGTCACATTGGCCCTCCTGGAAAAAAAGAGATGAACCAGCCTCTGGCTGAAAGTCTCGCTAATAAAGATAACCTAAGCTAACCTCCTGGGAATGTTCCGGTGACCTCGAGGAGGTGTATAATTCTCGACAAGATGCAAAACCCGTCGTGCGACAATCCAAACTTCATGATTCTGCAGAAACTTGACAAAAGCTGCATGGCCTTATAGAGACTCTACGATCACATTAGCCATTACGAACATATTCTGGGGCTCCGGAAAAGTGACCAGTTTTCGACAGAAAAGGATTGCTGAATGATTTTTAGAGCTAATTGCATTTTGAAATCTATTCAAGTTTAGACGTTTGGTACGCAAAGGTTAAGGGTCACGTAAAAGGTTTACAGTTTGTAAGAGATTTTAGCGATTAATTGTAATTAAAAATGTTTAAATTGCACTAAAAATTTTGCTCTATTTTTGGGGTTATTTGTTCAAATGCTGTCGATATTGAACATGTGTGGATGCTATGATAATGACTAACAAGCCTAATTTTTGGGGAAATTAAAAATCTTCCATAGTAAAAAACATAATAGTATACAAACTTTAAATCTTTGCGCAACCTTCTTAATGACACGATTGATGGAATCCTTTTTTCATACAATTTGCTTTACCACTTCGCATTTTCACATCTTGTGATCTACAAATGTTCATAAGTTCAAAATGTTTGCTGCAAAAAAGCAAGCATCACGTTTAATGTTCAGATCTGTATGATTTCTAGATGGCGAGATTAGTACCAGTGAAAACGAGAAGTGGAGGGATCCTGTGAACCTTCCTTAACATTCATAAATATTAACCATAAATATTGAACAGGCTCATATTGTTGGGTAAACGGCGCCGGTGGTGTAGTGGTAAGCGTGATTACCTCTCACCCCGCGGCAGGCCTGGGTTCAATCCCAGTCGGCGCTGCCAGGATGTTCTGAGGCTTAACATCTCTGATCACGCCTTTCTTCGGATGGGAAGTAAAGCCGTTGGTCCCCGGTTCATGAGTTGATGGGTCGATAGGTAGGGTCCAGGTGTGGGAGCTGCCTTCCTGGCACGTCGGTAGCATTGGTGCTCAGCACGGAAAACAAGATCGACGGAAAAACAAAGCAAAGGAAAAAAAATTGTTGGGTGATTGCAATCATTACAGACACATTTTTTTAATGAAGCACTCTTATGTAGCATCATCAAACACTCATAGTGAATAAATCATTCTTATTCATGGGAAAGTAGTAGCATTTTCTTCTATAACTTAAATGTAGAACATGTTACTTTTTCCAAGGGAATAAAATATTGGGATTGGAAGGAGAAGCCCAGAAGTGTTCCAAAAGAGTTTCTGAGCAAGATTTAAAAGAAACACTGAAGACATTTTAAACAATAATTCCAAGGAATTTCTGACCACAATTTCAAGAAAACTCTGAAGAGCTCAAAAGAACTCCTGACATTATTTCCAAGAGAATCGCGGTAATAATTCTAAGCAAATCTAACCATGGAAACAGTTCCAAAGGAACTTTAAGGATATCATATCATTTTTAGAGAACATACAAAGGGGAGCACCCTGAAAATAAATTTGTGAACCTTTTACAACGAAATTGATAAGGTAATTCAGATATAGGTAAAAGTTTTTCCTATCTATGAAATTCTTATTCTTCTTCTTCTTCTTCTTCTTCTTCTTCTTCTTCTTCTTCTTCTTCTTCTTTTTATTTGGCTTTATGACGTCCCTACTGGGACTCTACGCCGTTCTTTGTTCTTTGAGCACTTCCACAGTTGAGAGCTTTCTAAGCCTGTACCATTTTTGCATTAGTATAATTGTGTGGCAATCATATAGGGTAGAGAACTACTTCGGCCTAATCGCCCATTTTTGGCCTATCGAGCAGAACACTTCAAATAAATCCATGATTTCAGAGTTAACAAGTCTATTATGCGTTTGATACGATACGTTAGTTAATAAGCTACCGAACGAAGCCAATGAGAATGCGTGATATGAATGTTTGCACCCATTATTCCCAAAAACAAAAGAAGCACTCCGACCGAATGAATTTTCATCTTCATCCGATATGCCAAAGTGAATTCATTGGCGTTTCAATGCGTTAGACCGAATTTAGAATCTGTAGGCCGAGTTTGGCGTCAAGAAGTAGTGTTAGACTTTCGACAATATCTCAACGATTGATTTATCTTTATCAAATCTTACGGTACTTACGGAAAAGTAAATAAATGTTGTTAACCAAGACTGCTTTATAGCTGCACCTTTACCGACTGAACTAAGGGAGGCTCCATATTTTTGAACATTTTTGTTGCAAGGGACTAGGGATTGAACGAATTTTCAAGATTTTGGAAATCATTATTTTATTTTAAGCATTCTGTGACTGGAATTTGTTAGATCTTAAGCTTGATTTTTTTTCGATACGCTGACCATAGAAAACAAATGTAATAAATTAAAATTAGAAGGGAACATTTGCGGGATTCTGAGACAAACAAAAACATTTACAATTATCAACATTTTTCGAGTCCTGGATTTTGAAAAATATTAGAGAATGCTAAGTTTCAAAAATCGAATGTTTGAGACTATGGAATTTGAAGTAATCTGATCCTTTTGATAAATTTATAATTTAATTTTTTTTAGGGCTATCCACACCGGAGATATGTCCTGGAATTAGCTTAAATTTAGCATTGCCCATTTTATTTTCAAACCTGGCACTGTTTGTTCTTTGTAAACGCCAGACAGACATACTTATCATACTTACCACTCAACCACTGCCGCCGTCAAAAGCTGTCACATGATTTATTGTTTCAGTTTGGAAAGAGGCGTCATTTCAAAAGATTGCCTCGTTACGCTGCTGAGTGACGGTCTGGTAACATGGGTTTTGAGTGATGATATGATCTTGCAAATTTTGTAATTTCAAGCTGAACATTGCATTTGGTCCTAAGTAACATTGACAGATTCTCTTCGTCGACTCTTTGCATCCTCACGGCCACGTAAGACATTCCCAGCTATTTTCAGCTCACAGATCGACGAAAGAAGCTATCATCTATCTTCTAAGACGACAAACATGACAAGAAACGGTTCTATACCTACCCAAATTATTAACGAAAGAGAAAGTCGGCTGCTGCCTTATGGGTAAAATTTTGCATCTCGCAACGATTGTTGATGGTATGATAGATTATTTGGATTGAGCAGTCGCTGCCCTTAGTACACATCTACTACCAAACGGTCTCTTCCAACTTCCAAGTCAGCTGTTTGCAAAAGGAGCGGATACAGTAGAAGGCCTGCGCGTACCAATACACGTGCAACTTCATAATGTGATGGATGGGGTTTAACCGTGTATCAGCACTAGACCCCATCGTGGAAGTATGCGCACATCGCGAATCAAAAGAGGCAGTAATTCATCTCTCAGTGCAAAGAGCGTTGATTATAATTATAAAAAAGCGTATCTTATCTGACACACTCATTCCCATTTATATGGTTTGCCTGGAAGTAGTGGCTGATTTCTGTTATAATGGTTATCATCAGTCGCGATGCTGCCGTAGGTACTATTTCGTTTATGTATGTGCACTATAGAACAGAACTTTTGTGTTGTTTAGCCCATGAAAGTGTGCGAAAGAGATTACGCTGGCCAGAAAGGGGTGGAAATTTCAATTGAAGTTTGCGAATGTCTACTCGCAGCAGTGTCGTATCGCGTCCCAATCTATTAGTACAGATCCAAATTCACCCGAAACCTTCTGAAGTAGTCGATTTTCTTTCCTAATCTTACTAGCAAAAAAAAAGTGCGATTCCCAGTGTATAGGCCTATCGGTGTGAATGAATGTATTGCTTTAATATTTTTCTTCACCTATAATTTCTGCTCTCTCGTAGCAGTTTTTCTCTAACTTGGAGTACGACCCACCGTCGTCGTGTAATCAAGACCTGTCGTCTCAGTTCGCTCTCGTCTCACCGAAGGTAGTCTGGCGCAGTGCTATCATCATCTTGGTATGATGATGATGCGGGAAACCATCGATATATCGTGTGGTTTGGTGGAATTTTGCAAAATAAATCCGTAAAGGTGATCGACGAAAGTGTGTTCTATTTTCGCCTTAGTGTTGTTGTTGTTAGCATAAGCGAGGAAAATGAAAATTTGGATTTTATTTTTAGTCATCAACTTCGTAATTAATTCTCGGTGGGAAACTGTGTGACTGGCGTGTAGTAAAATTTGCCGTGACGGTACTGGAGACTGCATGGGAAGGTTTCTATCGTACGATAGTGGTTGCCCTTGGTGGTGTTAGTGTGATGGTTTGATTCAACGTTGCGAATTTATGCGAATTTTGGAGAGAGAGTTTTCTTGCGGTACTTAACTGTTCTTTTAAAGTTTACATTAGCGGTTTACACAAGTGAGTCAGTTCAGTAATTAACAACTTTGTTTGTGATATCAGATTTATAGGCACATGTGTTATGTTTCAAGGAAAGTAGAAGTTAGTGAAACTTATTTGCAGTCCAAATCTGATAGGTGGTGTGTATTGGTCGTATTATTTGTTGATACGTAGGTGTTGAACAGCTGAGACAAATGTGTTAATTTGCATTTTATATTTGATATGTTTTTTGGTGGATTTCTTTGAAACAATAAGTGTATGAATTGGTGTAATTCACTTTGACAATTGCATGTGGGTTGTATTTTTTTGGCACAACCACAATGGATAAGAAACGACAGCGAAAATTATGGTTGTTTACTTACTCATGATAAAGCACGTTTCTAGAATTCAAATAAATTTCGGATGTATGCAGTCCTTTTGTTATCAGTAAAAATACTGTAAATATAATACGATAGTAAATCACATTAATCTGAACCTTTATTTTGTCGATATTGGCATGAACTGAGCTTGGATTGCTTTTAATTTGTACTAAATTTTATGAGTATGTGATCCTTTTTTGTTTCAGTTATTTATAAAGTTATAGAATTGAATTTATAAAGAGGACCAGACATAAGTTTCAAAGCTGCTCCAAAGATCAAACCATGCGCCTTCAATTAATCTTGTAATGCCGATGAACGTCATGATTTTGAGGTGATGTTTTATCAGTGATACGTGATTTTTTTCTAAATCTGACGCTTCTTCATATCAGGCGGATTGTTAACCAGTGCTTATACTTAACACGACAACAAAACGAAGCCTCTAAATCCTTGAATTATGTGAAATAAACTGAAGTTATTACTTTACAATATTGATAGAAATGATTTTTTTCTAGATCCGACGCATCTTTAAATCATGCAATTTGTTAACCTGTGCTATAACTTTATAATTTCCATTTAAGTTCCATGGTGTGTTTGTTAGAATGACTATAAAACATTAAATGGTATACTTTTGTGTACAAAATATGGGTCAATTTGAGCGTTTATTTCTATGAGTCACTTTTTTCTAAGTCTATTTGTATGGAAACAACATTCAAGACCCCACGATGAAAAATTTAAGTACCTATTAGTTTAACAATTACTGGAAACGTCCCCTCTTTCGAATGGTGAAGGTTTCGAAAATAGCGATTTTTTGGTTTTCATGTTATTCTAACAAAGACACCATAAGTTCACTCTTGAAGGGGGTGGCGGTGGTTGGGGTTCCACCCCTTTCCTCTTTTTTGCCTTGAGGCAAATATAAAATTGTCTTTTCGTTTGTACAAAATATGAGTCAATTTGAGTGAGTTTTGCTATGGATCACGTTTCGCTCAATCATTTTTCACGAAACATATCGATAGCAAATTTGTTTGATCAAGAACTTGTTGGTGAAGTTTCATGCAACTATTCCAGGAAAGGTCATCCGACTTTCCAGATTTTTATTAACAACTGTACCCGGTTTCTTCTGACTTCCTTGGGGAGTTTTTTTTTTCTTTCGGGAGTTTCAAGTCAGTACTAGTTTCAAGATATATTAGTTCCAATTCGTCCAGAATAAAAAAAATACACCGACTTTCCTAATTTCTATTTTTGGTTGATTCTGCTTACACCTTATTTGAATCACATACTAACCCCTATTCGGAAGTTTCTTTCAGCTTTTCCTGGAAGTTTTTTTTTATTAAAGTGTTCAATTTCACCGACCACCGGATTTTTTTTTACTATACCCGGAATTTACCGCTAAACTTTCTTTTATCTTTTCACAGAAGCTAATTCCAGTTTGTTTTACGATCTTACGACTTCTTCTGGATGGTTCTTCTGACTTCCCCAAGATTTTTTTTATAACTTCTAACGGAAGTATATTCCGGTATTCCCCAGAAGTGCTTCTTGCTTCCATCGATGTTTCTACCGATATCGAATGGGAGTTAATGGGAGATTGCTCCGAAAGTTTCATTTGACTGACACCGGAATATTTTTAAGATTTTTCCTGGAAGCTCTATCCGACTTTCTCTGGAAGTTTTGCTAACATGCCTGGAATTGTCTGTCGTAACTCTCTGGAAGTTTATCTAAACTTTATCTGAAAGTTCTCTCGGATGTGTCCCGAAGGCTCTTTCCGTCTTCCATTGGAAATTTCTTCAGACTTATCTCCTGAGTTCTAACATATACTGTCAGCTTCCTCCGGAAATTTCTTACAACTTTCCTCTGAAGTTTTTTCCAACTCATTTGAAAGTTCTTTTCAACATCTCCAAAAAAGTTAGTTTTCTCTTCATTTTTCCTCTCCAAAAAGTTTCCATCGACTTCCACTGAAAATTTCTGATTGATGGTTCTTTTTGCACAGATTAAATTTTCCGGCAACCTTTTTATCTGTTTCCCATGATATCACCCTTCCTTCCTTATAATTGAAAAACGTGATTTGTGGTGAAATTAGCTGAAATTGTTTCCCAGGATGTCACTGCACAGAATAGAAAGCTAGCGTTAAGTCCAAATGCATTTTCAGTAAATGCATCTTAATACATTAATGCTGTTGTTCACCCGATCAAACTTCAAAATTTTCGCACAGTAGAGCCACACTCTGTGTTTTTACAGAAGGTGCAGCCGAGTGTGCACTCTAGTATTTTTTTGATTTTTTTTTTATCAGAAGCATATTAGCATTAATCTATCTAGCTTAAGGTGGCTTATCTTAAAATTGAATTGGTTTTAAACGTTAGCTTTCAATATTAAAAAGTAATGAACGATGCTTTAATGAGCGATCCATCTCTGCCGGTCGTAATGTTTTTTTTAATCGTAACCAACATCCTCTTTAAGTTATTTGATGGTCCTGAATCCACATTTTGATGGTCCTGACCCCACAATTATGGATCAACGAAAAACAATTATTGATCAGTCAGTCTAGCGTGTTAGTCATAATTGTGGTGTTTATTAACATGTAAAGTTGAGAATAATAACAGCACCTTTTTCTGGGTTAAATTGAATAATAATTTGATTTTATATTATTAAACATTTTTAACGCTCTAGATCAAGACAAAAAACACAAGAAAACTAGGGCTGGTTGGTTATCTTTATTATGGACTTTGACTATATGTTTAGTACTACTTCTGCGTGAAGTCATAGTTGAAGATGCTAATTTCAAATAACAGACTACAGTGGTAATTTTTATACGATAGATGAGGAGATGAAAGTATAGAATTGATAGTTCCGTTTAGTGTACGGCAGTGTGAAAATTGCATATAGAGAGTAGAAAGCGAGCTAGGACAACATTTAGGAAGGTACAAATCAGTTTTATTATCTCTCTTTACCAAACTCCCCTTTTGGAGAGGAATGGTGAGGGGCAAGGGTTGAAATAGTTGATGTTTTTTACTACACTTGCTTAGTTGTCGTGCACGACATTCTGTTTGTGAGAGAGAGAAGGATTAGTATTTTCCATTTAATTCCACTACTTTATTTGCTTATCCTTGACAGATACGCGTATTTCGTCTACAATGTGCAGACATCTTCAGTGTCTTCAGAGTCTTGTACTCCAAAGGGGGAGTTTGGTAAAGAGAGATGATAAAACCGATTTGTACCTACCTTTAAAAGTTGTCTAGCTCGCTGTCTACTCTCTATATGCAATTTTCACACTGCCGTACTCTAAACGGAACTATCAATTCTTTACTTTCATCTCCTCATCTATCGTATAAAAATTACCACTTTAGTCTGTTATTTGAAATTAGAATATATTAATTATGGAGATTTTCAGTCAGAGGCTGGTTCAGCTCCGGGAAAATCCTAGGGTGACTGCTAAATATAACTAAAAAATCAATCTTGATGAAAATAATCAATTTTAAAATTGAAGCACAAACTTGAGCAAAACGTGGTCCAGATATTTAGAAAGGTCTCGTTTAGTTATAGATGTCTAAAAATTATTTTCAATGAAAAGTAGTGAAAAAATACTCGGTAACGAGTAAACAAATCTTATAACGGAATTTTATTTATTTTATTGTAGAAGGTGTTAGTTTTCCTCGTGGAGGATAAGGACAAATTATTATAATACATTGAATTTCTTGAAGATCAATGTATCATGCTATGCCTAAAAATTTACAGTTTCTCTACAAATTATCTTCTTTATCGCTGTGCACAATATTAAACTATTGTCGCATTATCCTGAAATTTTGCATTTTAGGCTAAAACCTATCTAAGATTCTGAAAAAATACTATAAAAGTATTGATTCTAATAATAAATTTTATTACCACAAGCATCGCCCACTGTTAACTGGGTATTTAAAAAAACAAAAGGTTTTTTAAAAAGCCTCCCTCAGACGGCAATCCTGGTTACGCATGTCAAAAGGGTCTAACTCGAAACGCAAACACCTACTTTGAACGTCGATTTCTTACGAATGACAACACACCCAGGAAAACTAACTACACCACCTGCTAAACTAAATTTTGCTCTATCAGATGGTGTAGTTAGCGGCACCGGTGGTGTAGTGGTAAGCGTAATTACCTCTCACCCCAAAAGGCCTGGGTTCAATCCCAGTCAGCGCCGCCGGGATGTCTGATCACGCATAACATGTCTGATCACGCCCTTCTTCGGAAGGGAAGTAAAGCCGTTGGTCCCCGGTTCATGAGTTGATGGGTCGTGGTGTGGGAGCTGCCTCCCGTCGGTAGCAAAAAAAAAAAAAAAGAAAAAGATGTTGTAGTTAGTTTGCGCAGATGTGTTATAATTCGTAAGAAATCAATGATCCAAGCCAATGTTTACGTGTCGAGTTAGGCCATTCTGACTTGTTTCCCCTGAATTAGAACACAGCCTTAGTGTCCTTTGAAGCACTTCAACAGTTATTGGTGATGTGGGACAATTTATCGTGCATATGCGCGTCCATAAATATAAAATGGATGACAGACACAATATTGATAAAAGCGGTTTTATACCAAGAGCACTTTTAGTTCGTTCAGAAAATAATAAAAATTGATATGAAAAAATAGGATAACATTCAAAAATGCGCTCGTGGTTCCTTTTTTCTCCTGACTGATCGTTTTGATGCAGTGCTGGAAGTGCTGGAAGTGCTGGAAGTGTAGGGTATGTACTGTTACGTGAAGGCGGGTTATTCCGCGTGGGTGATAATTCCCCGTACTTGATAACAAGTTAAATTTTATGTAAATTCGTTCAAAAAACTATAATTTTTTGATGTTCGAACAGAAAATACATTGAGCTTCACAACACTACATGCTAACCACACACTTCGAAAATCCTAATTTTACACGTGACGGAATCCATCTTTGACATAAAGGATGACACGTAAACAAACGTGTCATGTAAAATTAAGTGCTCCGAGACGGAAGAGTTTGTTACTCGACGAAACGTACGTTTCATTGAGCTGAATTTCGTGTCTATCATGACTTAATTTTATGTCAAAATTGACGCTCGTATATGTCAGTCTCAGAACACCTAAATTTACATGAATTTTTCTAAGTGTGCATGCAGGCATCATACTTAGCGCCGTTTCTAACGTGTGTGAAATGCGTGTAATTTTAAATGTCCTGTAAAATTACAAGATGAGCCCATCTAAAGCCATCCATGTAAAATTCAAGTGACGTTTAATTTTACATTCATGTAAATTTCAAGTTGTGTAAATTTAAAAACCAATATAATTTTTCACCATATGCATGCTCTTTTTATGTGCATGGAAATGCGTGTAAAATTACAAAATAATTTTAACTGTGTAGGCCAACGTTAGAGCCATTTCCGAATAATATTCTATGCCCATGTAAGTCTAAAAACCGAGTACCTCCAGAATGGTTTTGCTTTATAACTGCACACTTAGAAATAACTAATTTTACACGTGACCGAATTCGTCTTTGACATAAAAGATGAAACGTAAACAAACATGTCATGTAATATTAAGTGCTCCTAGACTGAAAATTTCGTTGCTCGACGAAAAGTACGTTTGATTGAGCTATATTTCGCGTCTGTCAGAATATATTTCAAATTTATGTCAAAATTGACGCTCGTATATGTCGCTCTCAGAGCACCTAAATTTACATGATTTTTTCTAAGTGTGTGCGTCTATACTGGCTGAGCTAAGGGAGATTGAGAAAATAGATGGCCTTTAAAATAAATATACACGTTAAAAAATCCCAAATTTTGAACAAGAAAAAAATGAACAAAAACAGCGTACATTAAATATTTTTAAACTTATGTTTAATTAAATGCTTATAAAACAACTTTTGTGAAATTTTCAAATTGGTAACTCTAAAATTGACAAAAAAATGTAAAAGATCAACACACTTAGAAATAACTAATTTTACACGTGACGGAATCCATCTTTGACATAAAAGATGAAACGTAAACAAACATGTCATGTAATATTTAGTGCTCCAAGACTGAGAAGTTCGATGCTCGACGAAAAGTACGTTTGATTGAGCTATATTTCACGTATGTCATGACTCAAATTTATGTCAAAATTGACGCTCGTATATGTCACTCTCAGAGCACCTAAATTTACATGAATTTTCTAAGTGTGAACTTTTACTAAAATTTCTGAATTTTTTTTGTTCAAATATATTGTTTTTTTTTTGCATACGATTTCTTATATCTAAAGAATTGTTTTTATTGCCCAAAACAAAAATTATCTCAATTGGCAATCTAACGATGGTAAAGTGCCGCTTGTGGCAAATAGGAGAACTAGAAAACTGATGATGGTATCATATTTTTGCACGACAAGGTAAAGGAAAATATTTTAAAAACGCTTTTATTTAACGAATAAAGTATTTTCTATAAATTTGGTTGTGCATACAAGGTTAGAAAAGTTCAGATCTAAAGATCTAAACAAAAACTAAGAAAATAAAATAAAATTTTAAAATCATACGTCTATCGGATATCTTTTGAGGCTTCTTCCTCCGTAGCAGCTTTTAAAAAAATGATAAATATTTTTTTTCGGATAATAAATGGTTTTAGAGATTTCTTTCCTATACCTCAACGTGCAAAATTTTAAGACCATCATCATTTTTCTATTTCTCTTATTCACCACGAGCGCTATCGTTAGATCGCCAATAAAAAAAAATCGAATTTTCTGAATAGTTTGCATTTTTTGTTTTGAAATAACAGTAAGTTTAAACACATTTGAAGTACGCTTTTGTTAATATTGCAGCTTTTATCAGATCTTTTCGGTTTTTGACCAACATTTGTTTTGTTTTACTGTGCGTAAAAATTAGGTGCGAATCAAAATGGCCTAATTTCAATACAAATTTTCATGGAAGTCAGAGAGGGTCTGAAATTCGTTTTTATTCGCGTTTTGCCTGGGTTGTTAAGTAGTAAAACTCTGTGTATGGAATTAGTTTCATTCCAAATGGTCGGATTTTTGAGACAGGTGAATTTTCCAACTATAAGGTCGAACTTTTACTCTATGTTGTGGATGTTTTCAAAACGATTAGAAAACCAGAATTTTTCATTCTCATTTCTCACAATTTCGCAAAATGCAAAATATTTTCTAGCTCTTTTATGGCCTCAGGAAGTGCTAACTAAACTGCGTATCTGCTCGTATGTTCAGTTTCATAATAACAGCTGTGCTCAGGGTTTAATGAAACACGCACAAAAACGCGCAATCCATAAAATGAAGGAACAGACGTTTTAAGGCAAAAGTCGGCGACCGCCATACTTACTTTTAATATACGTATGACTTATGTCGTTGGAAAATGCTGAATGGCGAGTGAGTAAAACAGTGTTATCGATCGGCACATGGAAACATTTAGTCGAAGTCCCAAAGCGAAGTGATGTGTGAAATTATCGATGGCAAAAAAATGTTCAAGTTAGTTAGCGGCGATGGAGTATTGCAGCAACGAAAAGACGCAGAGAGAATTTGGTGAGGAAGCAGTGCAGCAGCGCAGTGTGAAATGATATAATTTTGAAATCGAGCCAATATCGATCGCATTGACCGGTAGTGTGGGAGTGGTGTCGCCGAAAGCTGGGTGTCTAACGGGTGGCGAGGAAAAATGGTCTCACTGTCGGAAGAGTCCAACGGAGTGCACAGAAAAACTAAATTTTTGCCGCAATTTGTACGGCGGTTGGGCATTGGGAAAAACAAAACGGTTCCCAAAAATGGGCTCGATTCGGAAGATGACGTGTATTTGCGGAAAAAGATAGTGTCGTTCGAATCCAACGAGGCAGATGGGAATACCGCAAGCGGTGGAGGAAGCTCATACAGCAGTGATCGCCCGTGTAGTTTGCCATTATTGGTGAGGCATAACGATATGGGACAGCTATGTGATGGGCGGGAAGAAAAAGCAATAAGTTTGGGTAACGAAACAGGTGCGCGGATAACATCGATTCTCAAGCCTGGCTCCCAAGTGATTGTGATTGATGACGGGCGAGATGCATGTGCTAAGGCTAGAAGCATTTCGCGTCAGACAGAAGATTTTACCAATAGTTCCGGTAATGAATCTTCCTCGTCTCCATTCCGCCGGGGGTCTTCATTTCGGCAAAGTTTCAATTATTTATTCAAACGAAACAAACTGAAACTGAAGGACCGTTCGTGTACTAGTGATAGCGATTCGAATGCTGTTCTTGAGCTGGACGAAGAAACCAACACCAACATCCCTAGTAAACCATTCTTGGATGCCTTTCTGCCGGAAAAAGTGCCTAGTAAACGTGCCAGCACCGGAGACATATTCGACGACATTGTGATACAACTGAATGAGGACTTTGGAGTTAAAAATAGAGAAAAGTCCCATCGACGAATGCATTCTGACTCGTTATGCATAGGGAAGAACGCTGTTTCGTCAAATGCCGTGCAAAGTGATAGGTAAGTTATTCATTCTCTTCCTGTTGTTATATTTTGCTTATTCCTCCAGTTTTAGCAAAAAAAGAAAAATGCCGGGGACTGGGCCTTTGGCACACGTATTGCATAAAAAGCGGCGCAAAGTATTGTGCATGTATTATGAATGTGTTATTCAAAAGGGATATTTGCTGCGAACGGGACTTTGAAATGGTAGCATTTATTTACAGAAAAAAAGATTAAAACAAGCGTATATTTATTGTCAACATTCAATATTGTCAGAGGCGAGAACCTCTGAAGCTTATATGTGGTATGTACATTTCTTACAAACTCGCTGTTTGTGAACTTACTGGCCAGTTTTGTTTTTGCTACTGCGTCTTTGTTTTCAATGGAATGGAAATTGCGTAAAAGTAGAATCCATCGTATTTATATGGGGGCAATTATTTAGGTATACAGAGGGGGCGACCCCGGCGTAGTGGTTAGCATTCATACCTCTCACGCCAAAGTCACGAGTTCAAATCTCACCCCCGGACAAGTCACTAATGACCCAAAAGCGTTAGTTAAAGGGACTACAATAAAAAAGAAAAAAAAAATATTGTATGTATATTTGATAGAAATTGTAAAACGAATCAATAATCAAATGTCTCCCAAATTAGCGCACTTCTGATTAGCCATTAGCCATGCAAAATCGTATGAACTCATCAATCATTCGCTTTGAACACTTTTCTAAGCATGTAATCTCAACAATTTAAAATAAAATAAAATCTTGAATTTTTTATTTCTCAATCATAGATTTGACTTCTGTGTTTGAGGACGTGTAATTTTTTCTTTGTCTGAATCATCCTGATAATGTCTTTGGAATTCTTCACTAGATTTTGTTCAAGACCAGAGGTGTGTTTACTGCGCCCTTGGCAATGGCAATTTTTCCAAATTGAAAATATAAAGTGACAAGTTTTGACGGCACCGGTGGTTGTGTGGTAACCGTGACTGCCTTCTCACCTTAGTGGGTACAACCCCAGTCGAGGTAGTTAAGATATTCTAAGACAAAAAATCTCTGTCATCTCTGTCTGTCTCACATTTTTCTTCGGAAGGGAATTAAAGCCTATAGCCCCGGCCCATCAAAACATGTGTTCGACATTAAGGTGATTGACGATTGCGTGGTGGAACCAAGGGCCTGACACGCCGCCTTCTTTTCGTAGCCAGCATAAAAACGTGATCACATATCAATCTAAGCGGGTCCTCGCCTATGCACGCTACGGGTTCTTGTTATTAGTAAGGATAGGGATGCCACCTCCTTGGGTGGAACAGATACCGACCAAAAATATTCAAAGAAAAAAGTGCCGTCTTGAATTCTAAATTTATGCTAGTTCCAGGACATTAGAACTACATTAGAATTCCTAGAATTAAATTCTAGGAGTTTGAATTTTAAACATAGTATGAAAATTCGGGTTATAATTTGTCATGATTCTGATATTTCAAGTGAAAAAAAAGTAATAAAATATTTATCCAGAACATTTTTTTTATTCGATGCATCGGACTAACTGACATGCAGAGTCAATCAAGATTTAACTTTAATTCTAATTAAAAGGAATGAACTCGAAACTTGAATGATAGTGTTCCTGTTTGTAACTAGATAATAATTGAATTTATTTTCGCAAAAGCATTGGGATTTTTATATATTTTAAATGAAGTTAGTTTTGGTTAAACCCATTCGGAACCAAATAATTATTTACACAAGCTTTTACAGTGTTCTTGATTTCTTTAATACAAAATACACACAAAAGATTTTTCTATGTGCTAAGGCTATCCTGCAGCTGAATTCCGAAAAGAAAGAAATGAATACCGTAATCCGGGGATAAATTGATCACTATTTAACGTAAAAAAAAAAATCTACAATAAACTACAATGAAAAACTAATGATATTCAAATCAGTAGCTATAAGGGCTCCACCGTCCTGCATGATTTCTTATAAATTTGAATGTTTTGTTAATTTTTAGGAAATTTGTTTTAAATCTTAAATTTGAAAATATCGATATTGGGTGAAATTGATCAACCCCTCAAATGACTACCCATTGCATTTCTAGTAATTATTCTTATGAAATGTGGGTTCCCTGAATCCGATGCAAGTGCTAAAACAGAAATGCCAAATAAAGTTGTCTTAAATGCTCAGTTGCGCCTTTATGTAGGTAATTTAGATCAAATTCAATTAAATATCGATATAATATGATTTCTCAAATTGCCTTCTTCTAGTCCTGGTCTACAAGAAGAAATTTTGAGAAGTCATATTATATTTATATTTAATCGTTGGCATAATAAGACGTCTTCAGGACGTCGTAATAAAGGACTTAAAAAAAAAAGATTTGTAACATTGAACTTGACAAGCTTGACAAAATACCGGCGAATAAAAAAAAACACCAAAAGTTCGGGGGGGGGGGGGGGGGGTGTCTAGATAATTTTGGAGGAGACGTGATCCCCTTGGCACCCTCATTAGCTACGCCAATGTAATTACCATGTAATAAGCTCATGGAATCACGGGGCCTCATAGCCTAGTCAGTAAAGGCACGGTATTACCAAGCCGGAGGCGGCGGGTTCGATTCCCGGTCCGGTCGGGACGGGTTGGAAATTTTCTTGACTTCCCTGGGCATAGAGTATCATTGTGCTTGCCACGCAATATACAAATTCATGCATTGGTATTGGCATCAAAAGCTCTCAATTAATAACTGTGGAAGTGCATTTAGTAGAACACTAAGTTGAGAGCACGCAATAAGCTAATATGCACTAAGCAATAAGCTTGAAATGCGAATAAGAAGAAAGAAGAAGAAGCTCATGGAATGCTTTTCAATATAGCTTTGAAATCGTCAACGGATATCCAGAATTCCCTAGGAGTTCAATACAAAATGCCCTTGGACTGCTGCCTATTGATTAAATGTCAACGAAATTAATGTCGTTAAAAAGATGCTAGGAAATCCTCTTTGAAAACGCCCCTTTGCCTTGACCTTTGGCGGAGGCTATTTTTCTCACTACCTCACTACGTACCTGCTCAAGACTCATCGCAGAATTCGTCCTCTGGATTTCTCCTGAAGCCTCAGATCTCTTTACTAATATTCCTTACAGTTCTTTTGGAATTAACCTCAGAATCTTCTATCTTTATTCAATAAGTTCACTTCGGTGATTTATTGAAATCTGTCAGAATTCTCTTAGAATTCTACTAAAACTACCTTGGAATTCTCCTTAAAGTTCACTAAATGTTCGCTAATCATAGAAAAACTTAGCCTAACTCTTTAAAAAAAAATTCCAGGTTTTACATTCCTAAAATTTATCTGTAATTCTCCTCACAGAGTAATGATAGTGCCAGTCACACAGTGTGGGGGAATTACTCTCTCAGCAGGCTTGGCACCTACTAGGTTCTATTTTATGTGGGAGGGGGAGAAAAAACCAGATTTTACGCACAACATTACCTTATTCATGTTGTGCGTAAAATCTGGTTTTTTACGAAATTTAAATCTTTCTTGAAAAACATATTTGGTGCACGTGGTAGGTTTCATCATTACAGAACATAACATTTTTGATGTGTTCGCTTCTTAAGTCGATATTTTGGAAAAAATAAATAAATTAAATCTTCATAGGGTGACGAATGTTACACTTAGGAACGACCCATCTAGTACGCTACTCTCTAAGGTATGTGTTTTTTTTAAAGAATTCTGCGATAAGCATTGCTTTAGGTATAGGATGAACATGACGAAAAGGGGTTGGGATCAAACCCAGGTCCCAGAATATTAAGGAGTTTTATACATTGCTTGCTCATCGTGTGTTTTGTGAAAATAATCGTCGTTTTCGTCGGTACTGTGGTGATCTGAATTCAGTTTGTACAATTGTATTCCGTTTGGGTCATAGTTTGGAACCTCTTATAATATAATCTGTATAGATTAAAATATTTCATTGAAGGAAATTTCATTCTTCTAATGTTTTTGATTTTTACTTACCGATGTTCGGTTAGGACGGTTTGCCATGAAACCAACCAATAATTACAAAAAAAAAAAAAATTATTACGGAATCTCTGGAAAACGTGAGATATAGCTCCAAAAGATTTTTGAAAATAGTCCTAGCCATTTTCGAGAAAAAAAAAATACTTCTGATGCAATAAAATTAAGCTGGGTTTCACTCCCCATATTATTTGTAAAACTTTTCTTGTGGTTCAAACAATATAGAAGAAACTAGTCATGGTATGCTAGATGTGCCATATTTTCGAGATAATTCTTTAAAGTAAGCCATTACATAGCAAACCGTTATAATAGTTCTCAGAATTTCGTAAAAATTGGTAGTTTTGTTCCTTATCGCAACATATTGGACCCGTATTTTTTATTTTGTCATTGGGGTGACAATTTCCACGTGCCAGATTTGTGCCTTTAGGTGAGAAAACCATTCTCTGAAAGTTTAAGCTCATTTGGTTGTAGGATGAGCTAGCGCTTTAAATTGAATTTTGCATGGGGATTTTGGATAAAATACAAGAAAAAATGACACTCCTACACTCTATCGATCATAACAACGTTTTTTCATGCTCGATTTGATTCAGATTTTCAAAACTTGTAGTTCAATTAATAAGTAACAACTTTGCTGAAGATCGCATCATGGATCCAGTTAATTATATTGAACTATTTGCCTTTGAATGTATATGAACATTTTGTATATGAAAATTTCAACCAAATCTCTTATATGAACATTAAACCAAAAGCGTCAGCCCGTGTAACGTCAAAAAGAGCTGAAACATGCAGAGAGTTGTTATCGCACCAAAAGACACGATCCTGGATGTAGACCTGTTGAACATACGAACTTTTATTTTTAGTTGCAATATATGGAGCCCAATGCACATAATTATTTAATATCTCCATAATACTAACTTGATTCGTGATGCTGTCTTCAGCAAAGTTGTTTCTGATAGTTTAAGCTGCGTGTACTGAAATTCTGAGCTTACTTGAGTTTGCTGAACCAGTTCTATCCACGAAAGAGTGAAGGAATATTATTTCTCCATACATTTCAACCATATAAATTTTAAATCTTGTTACATCCGAATGAGCTGAAATTTTCAGAGAGTGGTTTTCTCATCTAATGGCACAAATCTAGGGGTTGGCCCGTTGAAAAAAATGATAAAAATTTCTTCCATATAAATGAAAGTTGGTGGTCGAAGATATCCATGTTTTTTTTGACGTCGTGACCATGTTACAGTCGCTATAAATCAATGGAGACGCATGGTAGTCTAGTCGCATAGAAGTATTGAGTGAAAACCCAAAACTTGATAACTTAAAAACAATATAACTCAAAACCGAAAAACACATTGCTGATTTTTTTTATATGTTGTGTTAAAAGCCTAAATTTTTAAGGATACATATGAAAATATGTTGTGTCTAGGAAAAATCATGAAATTTATAAAAAAAACAAATACAAACATCTTTTTTTTTCAATACAAAATCCAAATTTTTTAATATAAAGTCTGGAACGCGCAAAAAATGGTCAACTTCAAATTGGTGTATTTCTGTTAAAAATGCATAAAAAAAACCTGAAATGCTGCATTTGGAAGTTGAGTGTATGATTACTATGGTTGCTTTTCCGTCACCGTTTGCACTCCAGTTTTCAAAATGACGTCCAAGCAAGAGATGCAGCGTGTCAAAATTTTACTCGCGCAGCAGGAGAATCCGACGTTCTCACGACGAAACTTATGTGAAGGCGGATTTCAAGCAGCTTCCGGGACAGGAGTTTTATACCGCATCAGGAAAAGGGAAGGTGGCAGAAATTTTCAAAACCATCAAACTATCGAAGTTCCCGAAAAATATCTCGTCTGGCAGTCCATATGCACGTGTGGTTTAAAAAGCGGCATTTTCATTACTACGGGAACACACAAGAGTTTTACGTCCAGGAGTACCTGGAAAAGCGGCTGCTACCATTCCTAAAGCAACAGGATAGACCTGTGCTGTTCTGGCCGGACTGGACGCTGCCACTATGGAAAACAAGGCAATCGAGTGGTACGATGCGAACAACGTGGTTGTGGTACCCAAAGACCACAACCCTTCGAACAGCCCAGAACTCCGCCCTATCGAACGATATTGGGAAATGGTCAAACGGAATCTAAAAAAAAGCTAATAAATCTATGGAAAACGAGCAGCAGTTTAAATCTAACTGGCGTTCGGCGGCGAATAAGGTCGATGAGACCACTGTGCAAAATTTAATGGAAGGGGTTAAGCGGAAGGCATGGCAGTTCGGATTTGGCAAACCAAAAGAATAAACGAACATTTTTTCCTTTAAATATATGAATTGAACTACGAAAAAGAAAAATAAGAAGATTTTTGTGATATGAAGACTGAAAGAAACGATTTTTTTGTCGACCAATTTTTGCGCGTTCCAGCCTTTAATTATATTTTTCATAAACATTATTTTTGGTAACCTTTAATCAAGGTTGCAAAGACTCATTTCAGCTAAAACAATGTTTTTCTAAATTATGAAATAATTAGATGCCATGATCAAATTTTGAATTGGTAGGATACAAGAAGAGGTTGCAAAGAATGTGTTTGACATATTAAACCTGTTTATTTCACTTCATGAGAGTCACAATCAGCGATTTTTCACAAACTCACTCACTCACTCACTCACTCACTCAGCGATCAGCAAATCGCTGATTGTGACTCATAGAAAGCAAAATTTACAGGTTTTATGTTTCCAACGCATACTTTGTAACCTCTTCTTGTAAGTTACAAGTAAAACATGCCATCATACCATCTTTTGGTTTTATTATTTCGAAAAACATTATTTTAGCTGAAATGAGTCTTTGCAACCTTGCCTTTAATTTGATATTATAATCTTTGAAATCAATAGTTGAATTTTTGAAAAAAAAATATTTTTCGGGCCACCCTTACATGGAAATTGTCAGCCTAATTACAAAAAAAAAAAAGAAAAAATACGGGACAAAACTACCATTTTTTACGTGAACCACTTACGGAATGGTTGAATTTCTGGAAATGATAATTTTTTAGTAACATAATGGTATTTAATCATCAATAACCTTTTCTTTCTGGGAAAAATATACATGTTTTTTTTTTGTAATTTTGAGTACACATTTCAAAAAAGTGTTGGAAAACTCATCTGTTAGGGAAATGCAAAAAAGTGAAGCAATTTTCGGCTACGGCATCACTAGTGTATATGGACGTGAAAAAGGAGACTCCCTCATAGTTCCATTTCCTCAATCGCAAGGGAAATGTATTTTATGAGGAAAACAAAAAAAAAACACATGCATGACGGAGGGGCACGGGATGAATTCACATACTTTACAACCTCTTCTTGTAACGTACACTAACAAAATATCATTATAACTTCGAATGATTTATTGATTCCGAAAAACTATTTTCATTGCTAAGTGTGTGGAAGCAATAAGTCTTGTTTGAATATCAACTTTTGATGAATAAATGCCATTTTGTAACTAAAAAATTATTATTCCAGTATTTAAAAAAATAAATCTCGAATTAAAGGCACATGGCATGGCGTGACTAGATTCTCTTGTATTGTTTGGCCCAAAGTAATGTGTGAACAATAATATGGGGTTATGTTTCACTTAAGGTGAAAGTGACCTAGTGAGTAAATGAAAATTTCAAAAATGGTTATCTCTGGAAATAATAAAAGGAAAACAGTGACGCGAGCTTTTCGCAATCTGGAGTAATGTCTCAAAGATAACCATTTTTGAAATTTTGCATGAATTATGTCACTTTCATCTTAATTTCAATGCATTAGAAGATTTTTTTAAATGGCTATTAAAATAGTTCTTATTTCAAAAATCTCATCGGTGCTACTCACGTTTTTCAGAGTTTATGTTGTAGAATCTTTCGAGATCTGTCATATCTATGGACGAATGAAACTTCCACTTGTTATTAACTCATTAGAAGTAAGACCTAATCCGGACTCGTCCAGATTAGCATTATCATTTCAGAGCAAATTTGGAAAATTTAGCTAAAATTATTTTGTTTGTTTATGGCTAAAATCAACAGTAACTAATTTTGACCAGATTTTTTACCTTGTTAGACTGTTAGTCGCTTGGCAGGAGAGTTCGATCTCGTATGTCAGCTTTTCCGCTCTCAGAGAACCATTGATCGCACAGCTAGGGATATAAGAAGAGAGGTAGTACCTTATGGAGACAATTGACACCGTCTTCAACCAGAGGTTGCACAGACTGAACACTTAACACTAGACAACGGACAACACACAACACCCTGTTGATCAGTATGGACATTTTCGGGTTGCGAAAAGTTCCACCGGCTAACTTTGGACATTTTAATAAAGCTTGTTCCCTCTGTGAACAATCATCCACACAATTAAAAAAAATGTGTGGACTGTGAACATTTGGCCCTTTCTACGTGGTATATGGACAGCCCCTTAAACGAGGGGAGGTTTAACGCGACGAAGACAATTCTGAATTTTGTTTGTGAAAAGTTAAAAAAAAAAACAATTCGAAAATAACGCCATCAAAGCATACATGTAGGGGAATGGGAGGTAAAACGGGAGATTATCGTTTGATCACATAATACAGGCAAATCTCCACAACTCGATGTCCACTAACTCGTTATCGAGTTATAGAACCATAGTAAACATTAATTTCATGGCTGCTGTGATAGCGAGTTCACTGCAATATGGTTTTTGAAGGTGGTACAATCATAAATGATTGATGATCACGTTAACAAGAAATTGCAATCGATAGGTATATAAGGTGAACAAACTATATGACAAACTAAGAATTGTAAAAAAGTGCACGTAAAGAATACACATATTTTGCGAAGTAAATAACCGAAATGTGACTAACATCAGGCTTCATTTTGCTTGCAATCATGTTTCTGAATTCCGCTCTAGGTCTGGATGACCATCAGTGAGTGCGGAAGAAAGTGTGTAGTGTAGTGTGGACAGTGGGTACGTACGCTGTATGGAGGGTAATAAGTGCAGAACGGAATTGAAAAGACAGGCGAATGTATAAGGGAACATACATAAAAGACGTAGCATTTGAGGGTGGACGGGGGGTTTCAGAAGTTGTGTATTAGGTATATCAAAATACGCTACAAAGGTGGAGGGAGGTCTAAAATTAATCAAAAATATGCTTTGTCATTTATGGATAATCCCTAATAACATGAAACCTGCTAGTAGTAGACCGGCTGGCTGCCGTCATCTTTTCTGTATTTGTTAGAGCTCAAGCTCATGCTTCATGCATTTGCTTCGGCAAGGAGAGTGCGGTTCAGAGCAATGTGTTTTGCCAGTTAGCCGTTAGTCGTCAGTAGGTATAGTATCGTTGGGTGTGTGTTTCGTCGTACAAAAATACACAACTGCCTCCGAAATCCGTTTGCTTTCCTTCAGTTTCGTGGTAGTTTTCGTTGTCCATATCATCTAAATCGGGTTCTTAGGTGCAATTTCTCCCTTTAGCTTTCGTACCGTTTACAATTTACAGTTGAAAGTGTGACAGCAACTATGTTATTTTTCTTTGTATGGTTATATAGAACAGAAGCAACAAGACTCGTTAAGGTTCTTTTCCAAACAGTGTATCCACAGGTGCATGAGATTTCCAAAATCCGAATCGGTGTATCGATTTCTGCGTTAAATTTCACCGGTAATCATTTAACATTACCTAAAGTGAAGATAGTGAGGTGTTTGTGAAACGTAAAACTTACCCACCCAGTGTGTATCAGTCGGTCTAGTTGTTGAAGCCATGGGAAGTTTCACGGCATTCGTTGCGAAAATTGGATCAGTTGAGCGAATGATACGAAAAAAGTTGAAAGAGTTTATATACACGTATGCCTTTGTGTTCATTGATCGATTGTTTACCTCCATCGCCGCGTGAGAAGATCGGAAGTGCAGTCTGGGTGTATTGTATGTATCTGTGTTGCATAATTTATTCACCTTAACCTGTGACTTGTTAAAAGTGATCGTGAATAAACACAATAGTGTAGTATTTACGCTACCGAAAACCTCAACCAGAAGATGATTGGGGTTGGGTATATTAATTTTTCCTTCCTGTAAGGGTTTTTTTCCTTTTGAAATATAGTTTATTAATGTACTAGAATTATTTGCGAACGCGTTTGCTTCTTTGCCTTCGCCCGTAATAAGACACATTTAACTGATATTTCAGCATTAAAAATCCTTTATTTTAAGCTTTGACTAAAACAATGGATTTATAATGCTGAAATATTAGTTAAATGTGTCTTATAACACTAGTTTACAGCATATTTGAACTTTGTACGCTGGTGATAATTTCATATGTAAAATCATGTACTGAATTCAAAAATGTTGTCAGAAAAAAATCTCAGTAGGATATCAACTTGGATAAATAATATTTACGACTGTAATAAAGCTATTATCAATTATTATAACTTTTTCTTTTCGATCAGTTTGACATAATTTTTCAGTTAGGTTAGTGGTATTGTTGGCACAACCACTACAAAAATAAAAATAAAATGCCTTGCTTAAAAACTTAGCTGAAGTCTATCTTTCTTATAAATATGCAAAAAAAAAAAAATTAAAGCAGAATTAAACAAACTATTAATTTACAACAATACCACTAATCTAACTAAAAAATGATGTCCAATTTATCGAAAGCAATTTTCTCACCTTTAATTTGGCGTTAGAATAATTTATATATGGAGATATTTGTATTTTAGAAAACAAACTTTATATAAGTGAAATATCGTTTTTAACTGTATCTAGATTTTATGACTCCATTTTTGGATTCAGCGCACGATTTTACATAAGAATCATAGGTCAAACATTGAAGTTCATTTTCTTTACTTTTATTTGTGAACTAGGGTAATTATACAATCAACTCTCCATAAATTGATATTGAAGGGATCATCGAGTTAGAGAATTATCGACTTACAGAATAAAAACAAATTTATTGTAATATATGGCCATATTTATCCATATGAATTCGAAAAACGGTTCAAGAATCTATTTACGGAAGTTCTGAGTAGTAAATCCCTAACATTAAGCCAATATGAACAAAAAAAAAACGCAATACGGTTGTCGATTCTAGACATTTGATTTTTCGCAATTTGTCTGGTTTATGATAGGTTTTGGGCATTGCCATGTCAAATGTAAGAAACAGCTGTTTTAATGTTGGATGTTTTCCTGTGCTTCACATTTTAATTTTGATCTTTCAAACTGGAAAAAATCTAGTTTAGTCAAATTTGATTATTCAATTTTAATCTACATATAATGTGACTGCAACTGCATGAAAAGAATGATGAAATTTTGTGCCTATTCACCGTAGTGATATGAAGACGATGTTCAATATTCTGGAGTCCTTGGTAATTTTCTAGTCCGGGGAGAAATATAAAGCAGGGGCGAATGTTAATAGGGTTTAGATCCAATTTTACCTCTATGTTTCCAATGGATTTTTACATAAGATGGAATAATGTAAACCGATGACTTTTAAATTTATTTAACTTTCTATATGTACCATTGGATTTGAAAGAGATTCACCAAATGTTTATATTTTGTTAAAAATACAACACTTCTTCTTGATTCCAAATTCGGCCAACGGGTTTCAATTACGTACAAACACATAAGAACGTCATTGGATTTATGGATGAAATCAAAAATGAAATTAAGAAATGGATTCGCTTGGAGTGCTTTTTATGTATTTTTACAATTCATTTATTTGTCAAGGTTTAAATGAGCGGAGCCGAAATTCATTATACTTTTTACAATGTTTCTTAATACTAAAATTGGTAGAAAAGGTGGTCGAATACTTGCGGCTTTAGTAACAGGTAGGGAGCGGCTTTAGTAACAGGTAGGGAGCGGATGAAGGAAATTGTAGACAAGGATGCGATTGATATATTTATCCCCAGCGCCGTTGAATTGCTGTTTTTCGACGATTGATCATGGTGAATGCTGTGGTGACGCGCAAGTGCTCTAGATCTCTCTGCAACGAAACACAAAAAAGGGGCTTGGGTTGGGATAACGATCGAGGACAGACACTTAAATTGATACATAAACAGACAAAACACTACTAAATTTTCGAACGTTTGAAATTTTATCCATTCAAGTTGATGATCTACGAAAGCAATGGCTATATAAAAGAGTTTTCAATATCGGAACCATCAAGCTAAGGGGCTGTTCATAAACTACGTAGACAGTTTTTTTGGGATTCTTGACACCCCCCCTCCCCTGCGTAGACAATTTTCCATACAAAATTTTTAAAACTTGTATGGGCCGTAAATAATTGTCAACCCCCCCCCCCCCTAAACTGTCTACGTAGTTTATGAACAGCCCCTAATGGTGTTCCTCATGGATTCAGATACATTCAATATTTCTAGATAATGTGAACATGACGTCATGTTCTGACTGTGTAGCTCGAACATCTGGAGTCTTGTAAGAACCTGTCGTGGAAAGATCCTATCAAAATCATATGATTTGAAACCCGGTGGAGTTGTTTTCGGAACATTACCGGTAGTTCCTGATTTCTCCAAAATAACTTGATAACAATGGTGCGACATTTCTGGATCGCTTTCTAGATGGACTTTTGAACTCGAAATTACCTCCCTCGTCAACCACAGGGTCAGAGCCCTTCCCTAGTAACACGCTTGTCACAAATCAATTGTAGAAACTTATATATGACTTATTTCAGTCATAAACAAGTTGCTGTAACTTATTGTGATGAAAGTGTGCTACTCGGGTTATAATCAACTGGGAGAATCAAAGGGGTTGCTACCCGTCGTAATTTTGGAAGATGGACGTCCACAAAAGAACACCGAGAGCGAGCTCGAATTTTTCTCCTTGCTGTTTTTACCTTAGACCATCAGCGACAGCTTGCGGAATTTCCAAACAATATGGACAGTTTTGGGTGACACAAAAACAAAACTCTCCTTATGATCCTCCCCACACTGATCTCAGCGTGGATTTTTGCCGCAGAAGGCTGCTGTGTGCCCTAGTTGCTTCCATTTTGTGCAATTTATTACCTTAGGTATAAACAAGCGCACTGGTAGTTGGATCTTCCCAATTGCGACGTAGTCCAGTAGTACTGACCAGGTGAAGGTCACACGGAACGAGTCCAAAAGCATGTAGGTCTTCTTCGTTCCGACGAGTGGTACTGAATGTATTTGAATGCTGTCTAAAACTGCAATGTTCGGGAGGTTAGGGTTTTTAATGACACCAACCTCGCCTTTCAGGAAATCATCGCGAGCCATACTCGCTTCGGTGACAACTTCCTCGATTTCGACATCATGACTTGGAATATACACTCTATATTCATCGAAAAAAGCTGCGCAGTTTGTGTGGCCTCTAATTTATAATCTCGGCCACGGCCGAGAAATGTTTTACCAGATCCTTCGAGATCTGATTAACATTCAAAGTTGTTTGTTTGCGCTGGAACAAAACAACCCACGAACCTTTCGGGTTTTCTGGGTATGCCTTAGGGTGGGGGGCAGCTATTGTTTTGTGGGGTACGGGTGAAGCAGAGGGCAATGGTGGACGAGGGGTCAAATGAGGTGGAAAAGAAGGCTGTGGCGATTGTTTATTCTTAGGATATGCTCTCTATAACCATCACCACCAGAGGTATCCATTGCCTCAGAAGTAGATAGAGTTTTCAGAGAATCGCGGGCCGCACGTTGAGCAGCGCTAATCTAGTCGATGGCTGCTTCCCGTTGAGCGCTTTGCTTGCTGCTTGCAGCACTAACACTTGATCACTGTATTGTTGTATTGAGCTATCTATAAACGGTTTACTGATACGAGTGATCAGCGAAACTGGACCGGCTTGATCATACGTTCGGCTGAGAATGAATCTTCTTTTTTTTTGTTTTTGAGATCAAAGGGTGTAAATATTCATACTTTGTACTCGTGTTGTAGCTTTTGAACTTAAGTATCGTATCAAACGTATAAATGAAAGATTAACGCTGAAATGATACATAAATTTGATATTTTCTGCCCGATAGGACGAACATGGGCTTCTTCGTCGTATGGAGCCCATTCCGTCGTATTGTTTTCGCAACAACTTCATTGCTAACGATTTAATCTAAGATTAGTGTAAAACAATTTGCAATAGACTGTTGATCGACCAATATTAGGGAAGTTTTGACGAATCGATGTTTAGTACGAGGAAGTGGCGTTAAAACATATTTGAATTTCTTGTGATCTCATAAGCGGCTTTTGGATGGTTTAGGTTAATTTTGGCGTTTTGGATCATTTGTGAGCTATTAAGGTAATTTTGAAATTTTATTTTTATGCCTATTTCGGTGATTCTGTGGCTATTTATTGCATTTTTGCATAGCTATTTTTGCAATTTTGTCGGATAAAATTACATTCTGGCGTTTTTATTGGTATTTTGGCCTATTTCTGGCCATTTTAAGGTTCTAATGGATATTTTGTCATTTATATAAAGTTTCTGTTTCTAAGAGTTTGTTACGTAATTTTTTGAGTATAAATGTTATTTTTGACGTTTCAAACCCATTTTGACGTTTATGTGTGACTTTTATCGTTTTGATGCCATTTGCTGGTGCTATGTCATTGTTT
The DNA here is from genome assembly GCF_037179485.1 of Ochlerotatus camptorhynchus. Classification (NCBI taxonomy): domain Eukaryota; kingdom Metazoa; phylum Arthropoda; class Insecta; order Diptera; family Culicidae; genus Ochlerotatus; species Ochlerotatus camptorhynchus. The sequence continues at coordinate 82,585 of NW_027040791.1, read as the reverse complement.
ACGTTTATTGTGCCATTTTGGTGATTCTAGACCATTTTACCGTATATGATGTTTTCAAGGACATTTTGTATCATTCAAAGATTTGATGGGGGTTATAGGGATCCACGGTTATATTTACATTTTTAAATCAATTTTTTCGATCATTTTTTGTGTTCTGGAACCGTTTTGTCCTTACAACATTGGTGACTCGTGAGATGATGGAACTTCTCAATGTGTGTGGCAATGAACCGAATTTTGGGAACCACGTTAACCCGCGGGCCGGTGATCTAGTTGGTTTTTGAATTGTGACACTGATTCCTAACTGTTCTTAAAATTGGGCTAGTGAACATCTTCCAACATTTCCTCTTGATAATTCCATTTATAATTATCCTCCGTATTCTTTTTGAGATCTTTTCTACACAAATACGTTGTGTATAAAAAGTGCGAAAAACCTGTTTTTCCACACTTTCAAACATTTATAAGAAGAGCAAAATTTAAGATACTATAAAAGTATCTAAATGAATAGTTTTTATTTGTTTTTGTGAAGTTAACTTTTTAAGAAGAACATGACATAAATAATTGAATACCTTTTCTCATTTTAACATATTTTTTAGGGATTTGGAAAAATATATTTTTTATAACTTATTTTCGAAACAGCCCTTAAGAGGACAGAGGAGGAATATGTACAAAGGGGCAGAAAGTGTCGGCGAATTAGATAAAAAAATTCAGAAGCCCGAATTTACAGGATTTAACGCAATTGGTGCAATTTTAGGGTTTTCAACTGGATGTAGGGAAAATTACTTTTAATTTCGAGTTAAATCAAGCTAAAGACTCTAAACATTTTTTTTTAATATTTTAATGTATATAAAACCAAAGATTAACATATAAAAAAAAACTAGATATTGACCAGTAATATACTTACAGAAGCAGATACATATAACGTGAACAAGATTCACCTGTTCAATAAGACAGGTAAAAAGCTACGTACCGCCCGTAATTACCCTTGAACTTTTTGTCACTGCCATTGCCTAGTTTGCTAGCAGAAGCGGGAGAAACGCAATTCAATAGTCTTTTCACCTTTCATAATAATTAATTTCGAATAGGTAGGCACTGGAAGAGTGCTAGGTAGTGGCTTTGATTGTGTGTAGCTGGGTAAATAAACGCATTGCCAGTGAAAGCTCCCTTTTCTCATTCACAGCTGCCATGGTGATTATTACTATATATATATCCTCTTCTCGTTCCATTTGGTGCACAGATGATTCCATTTCAATTTTATTTACTACACTATACTATGCATGCAACGTAAAGTGGGACTAGAATATACTTTTTTTTGTGTTATTTACTTTTAACAACGTTTCTCAGCTAGTGGTGATAAATTATGAACACAAATTGCCAAGAACCCATTAACATACACCATTCAAATTAACCGTTTATTGCAGTGTATCTGTTGTGCAGTGTGTCCTAGATGTCTAGTAGAAGTCAATGCCGTGTATAGGATAAATTTTGGAACTGTGATAGTATTTCTGTATCAGAACGCCAAAACAAAACGTGTTAACAAAAGATGTGATTAATTATTGAAGACAATGGGATCAATAATTCATAAGTTTTCGCCAATTGAAAATGATGTTAGTGTTCAACGGTACAACAGGTTGTGTCAGACCAGAATAGAAAAAACGTGGTGGCGAGTTAAGAGCGGAAACCTCGTTGTGGAAGGCAATCATCTAGATATGTATGTAGATCGGTGCTGATGGCGTGTCATAGTGGTATAATTCTGTAGGACTTCCACCTCCTGGCTAGTTTGGGGGCTCACTTACACTAGTTATACACCAATGTCGTGCAGTAGCGACAGAAAGCAAACAGAAGGAAAAGAGCACGAAAGTCTCGTTTTATGACTCGTAAAATTTCCACGACCATGTTGTGTCTCGTGCAAGGTATTACCGGAACGGCGGCCGGCGACAGAAATAGCAAAATTAATTCCTCAGATGGATCGTCGACGGAAAAGCTTGACATCGGCGTCAACGGCAACATCAAGTGGGGAATGTTGCGAAAATCTAGGTACTTATGTCTTGTGGTCGTTTTCGTTTGTGACACCTATTTTGGCTTATTATGTATTGCAAAATTTCAGGCAGGTTATTATCCGTCTGACATGTCAGTTGTTCAGCACTCCAAGCAATGTGTTTTTTAGTTCTTGCATTGTATGTCACTTCGTATGTTCCATTCTATTACCGTGATTTGAAATGTATTTGCATCACTTCCCTTTATTAATGCGTCGACGACAGTAGATCGGAAATATCTCTCAAACATATGGAACCAACCATACGCAAATTAGGAAATGTTCACCTTTATTAATTGGTCCATTGCTATTTAATAAGTGGTCGGTGTTGGGCCAAATAAAACTGAACATCGGAATTTATTTGTTATAAATTCAAATCATTAATTTTTTAACCTAGGTGATCCAGCTTCTAACTTAACTTACCAACCTAATATGGTATTTCATATCTAAGTGTGTTTACATTGCTCTTTCCTTAGCAGTTCAGTATTTTAAACAGTTTTATTTAGCTGCGTGCCAGTATAACAATTATTGTCAACTTAAAACTATATCTTATCCAATTATGAAGGGAATAGATAGTTGCAATTCTAGTTTATTTTTTTTTGTGATTTCAGTTTTTTGAATGTGTTATATTACGTTTGTTTTGCCGTTCAAAACGGTTGCATGATTATCAAAAATGGTCAATCAAAATTAAAAAGAAAATCAATGTTAACCTCTGACACAATTTCTGCTCCATCATCCATGTTCAACAAGAATCTTGAATATTTGAATAAAGCTTTCTCATACAAAAGATGCGTGTAATCGAAGGTACAAGGTTGATCAAGAAATTCGAGGTCGTTCTTGAGCATTTCCTTGCTTGAAATAAAAAATGAACACAAAAACAATGTCCAAAGGAGCCATTTACAATTTTTGTAAGAGGTTTTGAGATATTTTCAGCTTCCCTCTTCACCAATGTAAGACAGTGTAAGATTTTTAGTCCACTCTCTCCCATTAAAATCTTAGTAAGAATATGAAATTCCAGACAAAATAGCGAGAAAAAAATTATATTTTAATCGACCTTTCTCTGATTTGTATGAAACTTTACATACAATAGTTTTAGGAATTAAGCTGTCTGTGCTTTTTTATATGAGGGCAAGTAAATAAATAATAATAAACATTTGGTACATATTTTTACGCCTTGAAGCCATAACATTATTGCATCTGAAGAAAAATTATGAAAAATCTAGTGATCAAGAATACGCCAACTCGATCCCGTTTACGGTATGTAGGGGAAATGGATGTAATGTCGGCCTAAATGCCCCTAATTTGGGCCCATACATAAATTCAGAAATCAACTAAATTTTCAATAGCAACCAAAAATATCCATTAGAACCGTCTCAATGACGCGTTCATCTAGATAAAATTGATAAATAGCAGGCCGATAGGCCCAATCTTAGATCCATAGGCCAACATTAGAGCCATTTCCCCTATATTCTTAATGTTTATAGTCGTTTTGTTTGTTTGCAGACATATGGCGATAAGGCAGCTCTGGTCACTTGTGGGACGGGAATTGAGATGTTTTATACGTGTAAATGTAAAAAACAACATGGAAGCAAATAATGACAACAAAGAAAACAAACAGAAGCGTGCGTAGGAATGAATTGAGCATCGATCAATTTCGATGTTGACGACTTGGTGTTAACCAGATAAATAAGTAGATCAGTAAACAAATGAAGTGTGGAAGATATATAAATCATTTGAAAATAAAACGGTTTTGCAAAGATTTATTATAATTGCTGTCTCTGTTTATCAATTTAATTGGGTATTATCTCGATTTGATGTACCTAGTTGTTCGAAAAGTTGCATTTTTCATCTATAAGTGAGTGTAGTGAGACTGTGCCAAATTTGAACAAGTTTGGTTGTTATCAGGATTTGCGGGATGATTTTGATGTTATATTTACTTTGCTGCATTTTCATAAAATTCAAAAGCCATTTTTTCGACGCATAATTTTACATTCCAAAAACCTCGCGTCATTCTATTCCTTTTGCCATTTTACACAATGAAGAGCAATTCAAACTTGACCCACTTTAATTCGCATCTTGCAATTGACAGCATTTTAATTTTAATTAAGTAATTAGGAGTATCTGCATTAAATGCTGAAATATTTAGCGGACTATAACCTGTAACCTTTATAATACAAACGTAATACAGTATCCGTTCGATGTCACGTCATGTCTGATTATATCATATCAAAGCTTCACAATTCTCAGGGCAAGCAAAGCAAAATATTATACAGAGTTTAAGATTTTAAACTACAGAGACAATCAAATTACAGACACCGGAGACGTGTTGCAAAAATCGAACGGACACTGTAAACGTGAAAACATACAATTCCCAAATTTTTGAACAAAATCGTGTCATAAATGTATACATTTGAATCCATAACATCAGTAGCGCATAAAAGATAGTAAATATGACTAAACTTGTGTCATTTTCTTATTTACAGATCTACAAGTAGTGTTGGTCTTGGATTTCGCCCACTACCCATCTCATCAACCATAGAGCCACTAAGTTCCGATGTGCATATCCCAACCAATAGCCAACTATCGTGCAGTCCAAGCCACAACAATTCTGCGAAAAGCGATCAAAAGTAAGTGAAATTTAGTAGAGTAAATGAAGGGTTCAGCTGGCAATTTCTCAGCATTTTATGACAATTTTTTTTTCGCAATCTGATTAAGGCAATTGAAACAAAAGCTATACAAAATACTACCTATTTGGAGGAGCTGATATTAAACAGCTGTTTAACAAGCAGTTCAAATGGTAAGGGTTCTAGAAAAACACCAGAAAACATAGAAACAGGATGCCGGTAATAGTCATCTGAGAATAGAGCTTCCATCCCGGGATGTCCTGGAATTAGCAATGGTAGGAATTTAGGATTTCCCAGGATTCCCAAAACCCAGGAAATAATCATACTGATCCCGGGATCTCATGCATTCGAGTTTTGTTTTAATGTGAGTCACTTCTAAACAATTTAAGATTTTATGCCATTCTTGACGTTTCTTGGGTAGGGATTTGAACCTTTTGGCATGAGGCATAGATGCTAACTCTATCATTTAAAGAGGCCACAACAAATGCTTGAAGACGTGTTTGGTATATAATCCAAATCATTTGTGAAATAGATGTACCATCAAAGTGCTTCTGCTATTATAGAAAAGTGATTCTTAAAGTTTCGTTAGTGGCGGCACACTTTGAGAATATCCATAAACGTGCGGCCCATCAATATTAATATTAATATTAATGTTAAAGAGATGTGTGATCATAAACGTCCTAAATTGAAGGCTTTTGCAGGGTTGGAAATTAAAAAAAGGCCTTGATGCGCCAAGACAGTTACCATGTGAAAGAAAACATGATAGCTTAAAAAACCGGAATGTAAAAAATATACGTTATACGTAATAACAGCTTAAAACGCAAAAATTGTCTCGGAAACACCAGCTTAAAATAGCCAAAAGAGCACAAAAAAAAAATCAAAAAGGATACAAAAAAGGCAAATTGAGCTTAGAAACGCCAAAAACGGTTTTTAAATCCTCAAAAATTGCCATAAGACGAAAATGTAAAAAAGCACCAACAACGTTAAAAACAACCTTATAATGCCAAAATAATCCAGAAATCGTTAAAAATAGCATTGAATTTCGTAAATGGTTTTGAAGAGCCTTCATTTTGATTTTGATGAAGCTATTTTCAATAGATCATTAGAATGCTTTGTTGATTATTCATGAACTCTTGATCGCTGGCAATGCTAGTGAATGTTCGAGGTGGTCAAAAGGGTGAACAAAGAGGTAAACGCCTAAGCTTTTTCACATTTATATTGCTGTGAAGCAACTGAAAAGTGTTAAAGGAATTTATATCTGCAACTGTAACCAGTTCGTTTTTGATTGCTAATCTAGTTAAATGTTATTCTTAATTATTTTAAAAATAAATCGTCCAGCTCAAACCTGAAAGGGATAAGCTTTGGGACCATTATCATCATCATCATCATAGATCAGGATTCTGGTTCTAATTAATAACTAATTATCCTGACGTTCAATGTTAAAATGTGGTCTTAAGCAAAGTTGTAGTTGGAAAAAAAATCACATAACTACCAACTTTTCCGTAAATAATATCAGAAATAACATCAGAATTCAAAAACAAGATCAATGACAGCCAAAACGAGTACCCAGGACCACACTGGCTTCATCCGGCTATGTTCCGAGTACCCCCAAGTGGTCAGTTCCTGATTAGGACCAAATTCTATCATGCGACTTATAAAATTACATCAGAATTAAAAAATCAATATCAATGACAACTAAACCGAGTGTCCAGGACCACATTGACCGCATCCGGTTATGTTCCGGTTACCCCCGAGAATGTAGCCAGTTTCTGATTATTTCCGCAAAATTCGCCAACCAGTTTTCGATGAAGCACTTCATATAATGTATTTTGTAACGGAAAAAGATTTTTGTCTTATGTAACGTGTTACTTAACGCATATAAATAAAATTTCGTAGATTCTTCATTTCGAACTCAAGGTGATTGATTGCAACCTTTTTATTTAAGTGAAGCACCCTATTATACCATTTGGGTTATCGTTTGTGAGGGGTACAACGAGTACGGTGAAATCCCCATGCTAAAAATAACAGAAGTGGACAGTATAACTGCAAAGTGTCTAGTTGATTTGCTGGTTTTGTCCCGGTAATAAAACATCCAGGTGTTTGGTTTTTCATTGTTTGAAGAAGCATTTGTCTTTTTGATGGCACGCAGTCGCATCCAGTTGTTGAATTGCTGATAAGAGAAAAGACACTTCCAGATGTTCGACCCAGTAATCAGTTGACCGGGTGTGTTTTCATTGATAATGTTTCAAATTGAATGCTTCAATCACAAACTAACCCATCCTTAGCATTTATGTGTTTCGACCAATAGGCGATTTGGTACAGCGCAATTGATAAGCTCTATCTTATCAGTCGGAGATAGAACTTCCTGACTACATATCAGTTGTGTACCTACCGATTCGAGTTCGAGTTTTAATTTGATGACCAACGTCTATAGTGTTACTTCGGATTGCCAGTTTTAGTGTAACTTTCATCGCAAGCAGTTTATCCGTCTCGTTGTGATCTTTCCTGATTAACGTAGTCGTGTGTGCCATCCTTCTTCGATCGAACCTCGTGTAATTAGAACAGTAAACAGACCGACGGAGAAACAAATACGCGTACAAAGCATCATGTGATGAGTTTATAAATATCAGAAGAATGTTTACATCTGAATATAAGTTATGCTAGCGAAAATGCGAGCGATAACTCCATAATTTATTCACTGATGAGCAATGGGGAAAGTGTGAAATTGAGTGAAATGTGTGTGTGAACTTACGACGTTGTTTGTTTGTATGTATTGTGATAAACAACTAGAAACTAGAAGATTGGTAATTCTTTGCAAATATGTTTAGCGATCTGTTGATAGGGTTAACGTCCCTAATGTCGGGCTAAGTGTCCCTAATATTGGGCCCATGCATATAGCTCGAAGGAATACATATTTTGACAATGTTTCACTAGCAACAAAAAATGTATTGTCCAGAAGACGCATGGTTTTACGAAAAATTGAAGAACATGAGATTTTTTATCAATGGGCCCAATATTTAGATCCATATGCCAACATTAGAGCCATTTCGTCTATTTCTTGGTTAAAAATCTCGTCTGGCCGTGATCCACTGAGGAGTTTCGTGTGCTATGTGATAATAAGTCCTGTATTCTTATTTCCTCACACTGAGCTGTTATGTATAACCATATGCATCACTAAAGTTCACATTATATATAGGGTTAATGGCCCTAATGTCGGCCTAAGTGTCCCAAATATTGGGCCCATAAAGCATTTTTAGAAATTTTTTTACCAGCAACCAAAAATTTCCATTTGACGTATTGTTCTAAGAAACAATAAACAACAGGGGATTGTTATCGATGAGCCCAATCTTTAGTACCATAGGCCACATAATTAGAGTCTTACGATCAATTGTGCTGAAACCGTAGTCACAGAACTACAAATATGTTCAATTTTACGATTACAAAATACCAAATTTTTGGAAGCACCTGCCGGAAAGTGAGATACTAGGTATAATTATTCGAAATGATAGCAGTTTTAATAATTTGCATTTCAGCTTAATTTTAAGGTTTTAGATTTTACATTTCTCAAAATCCAAACAATCCTCACCCAATTAACAAATGTACACAATAGTTAAACATGTTTGAAATATTTGCAGTACATAAATGTTCAAATCAAAAACTGGTACTATTTCGAACAATTTTACTTAGTATCTCACCTTCCGACAGGTGCTTCCAAAAATGTGGTATTTTGTAATAGTAAAATGGGACATATTTGTAGTACTGTGGCGAACGTTTCAGCTTAATTGATCTTAAGATAATAATGTTACAAAATGTCAAAGTTGCCAGTTTTGTATGAAAATCGGCACGCGCTGTTATTATATCGAGCAGCACTGTGTATGATTTAATGTAGGAAGTAAGCAGACCAAGAAAAGTGCGTAAAGCGAAACCTTCCTTTAAACGAAAGGGGCAACAAAATTGCATATAGTTATTATATTTTTCGAGATTATATATTTTGTACATTATTCATCATTTGCATAAATACATACCCCAAAAAATTTCAAAAACCGTAATTTGTATTTTGGCTATAGTAAATGCGTTCATGATAACACATTTTACCTACCGTGTGGTCAAGTTAACAGTAATCAACAAAAATTAGATCTAAATATGGAGGATGTGGAGGATATTAAAAAGATAACAAATCATGTTTTCAGGATAACAAATCCATGTGTGCGTTTCGATATCATAAATTTCGTTGAAAATAAACAATCAATTTGTTAGTATAACTACACAGCAAAACATTAATTTTGATATCACATCAAAGTGGATGTACTTCAATCTTGTCAAAAATATGGTGTAATAATACTTGCCAACAAGGACAAAATTATCATTAATAAAGTGTTTACTGCATTTGTTTATTTTTGTGGCCATATAAATTACATGAGATTTTCGACATGATTGAAGTGCATCTTCTTGGACGTAAAATATTTTTTTTTGCCTAATTCGTTATTATTTTGATATCATGATATCAAATTTAGTAACCTGATTTTTTTTTTCGATTCTATAGATTTAAAATCGAAAATTTTTATCAATAAGTTTTCATCTATTCAAAATAAAAACAAACCTATACAGTGCTTCCTGATTTTACCAGCCTCTTTTTTAGGCTGACAAAAACGGGAAACTGACAAAATCGGGAAATTTTTTGCTAGCTATTTTTTTGATCCAAATTATTACAGAATAATGAAATTGTTATAGGGAAATGTGCGCTTATTTTCTTGTTTTTCAAAACTAATTTAATCACAAGAAGAGCTGGAGAACTATCATCTTCGAATCTGCATGTATAAATTAGTCTTTGAATAATACGATAAAAACGCGTTTTACCCCATCTTACTCTTCCTATGAATGTTATATGTAAAAACTGTTCTAACCTATCGAATAATTATAATTATTTAATGAATGTTCCCTTGACGATGGCGGTTGGGAATAATTGAAGTAAGCAGATTCATTCTTTTGAGTCTCAAAATAAACCACGGTGAACATAGATGTTTCATCACCCTTACGTCCGGACTGATTTGATATCAATCAGCTCTATCGATATCTATCAGTTATATCGATTTGTAAATTAAATTCGCAGGTAGAGTAACATCAATAATTGTTGTAAAATATAACTGTAAAAATCATAATTGTCTTTGTGATGCCCATAAAGAAAACAGCAAGCATCCTGACTGATTGACTCGTAAGAAAAAAAAAATAGATTTCAGTGATAAATGTGGATGCTCTTTTTATAAAATATCATATTTTAGTTTTAATTATATTTTTATAAATATCAAAATAATATCAAAATATTAGTTCAACCGAAATTTAAAAAATAGCATATCAAAATATGGTATCATCATGATTTCAAAAACATTATTTAATATCATTTAGATAGTATTTTGATATCCGCCTTCGGATAATGACATCCTCAACAAAGAAAACTTAAACATAAAAAACGGGACTGAGGGAAAGCAGCAAAAGCATATTCGACCGTTTGACTTGATATTGATCAGTTTATTACTTGATAACCATTTTAAAGCTTATTCCGAACTTTATAAAATATTGGCTCAATCAAGCAGTTGTAAAAATATAATGAGAAAGTCACGAACGAGTTCTCAATTTTGCTCTGGAAAAAAAGTGCTTATTTGTGAGCGGTGTTTAGAGGATGTAAACAAATGCAAGAAAATGGATATTTTTCAAGCAAAATAACTCGATCATAATAAGACATGTTATGAAATATTTCAAATATTGAATGAAAAGTTGCATCTTGTCAACGGAATATTTCTAGAAAATGCCTAGTTTGGCGTGTATGGAAGTTTTCTTCACCAGTAATAATCATACGTTGTGATTGAGAAGGTTTGAGGATTTTGGGGATTCTATCACTTTTCCCACAACTCTGCTATATGCCTATCTGCGTGCTATCAGCGCTTCCCCTTCACAATACTATCAGTAATGGGCTGTGAAATCACACTTGGTTCCCGTTCAGAATCTATATTTGACGTTCAGGACTCTTATCATGCATGCTCTATCAATATTTTATGCATGATTCATACCATCAATTTACTTTTTGACAGCACCTATAAGAAAATCAGTTGATATAATACCACCAATGGTTTTCGATTTTGGATGGGCACTTGGACAAAATGACTCATATAACGGTTGTCAAATAATTGCAACACAAAAACCTCCATCAAGATAGCGCCATAACATGTTATAACTCTGTAGTCTGAACAAAGAATAAGACATCATTTTGATTCGAAGTGACGTTTTCGAGCTATGATTTGTTTAAAAACAGCCGAAAATCCGTCTCTAATATTTTTTTTATATTTTTTATTAAAAAACTTTTATAAACTATGCTGTTTTCTGTACAATTTCCATGTTGGACAATTATTAATTATCATAGAACAACATCTTTTGGACACATTTTTATCTTTTGTTTATACAGTTTTGTGTGAAATTTTGCACATAATTCTATTTTTTTAGACTTTCAAATGTTGACAATTTTTACCAATTGTTGTTGTACTATGATTTATGTTTATTTTTAAGTGTCCAACTTGAACATTTCACAGAATATAGCATTGAATACCAAATATTACAGGAGGTTATTTTTTATTGCTTATATATTTTTTTTTAAATTTTTTGCCCTACACTAATTTAAATTGTTAAATTTTGTGTCAAACGTCATTTTTATTTAAAGTGACGGTTTCGAGTTATGATGTGTTGAAAAATATCGAATTTAATTTTTTGGTAAGATTCAAAAGGGTCGAATTTTAGCTGATCATAACGAACAATTCTAGATTACTTTTTCAAAGGGACGTATCTGCTTTTGTAAGCGATTCAAACGTCCATTTGTCGAAACTCTTAACACTCCCACGCACACTAACACTACCATCAGAAAGGGTACTGTTTCCACAACAACATGGTGTTAGTTTGCGTGGGATTGCTAAGAGTTTCGACAAATTGCGTTTGAGTATTTGTTCACAAAGCAAATACGTTCCGTGGAAAAAGTTATCAAGATTTACGCAAAGTTTCACACAAATCGGAGAAGTTCGAGTTTGAAATTAAATTTTTGAGCTTATGGGTATGCACGGAGGATTTGGCATAAAGTAAAAAGCTAATAACTTTTTGCACTGAGGTATAATTGATTTACGATTTTCGACAAAGTTGTATTGTATAGTTTTCTCGATCTAAGTCTCAAGTTTCGTAAAAATTTACATTTTTTTGTTTCGTACCGTTTCCTACATAAACTTCACTTCAAATTTGTCCCGAAAATCCAGATTATAACCAATTTTTTTGTTCAAGCTTGGCACAGTTGCTGGAGATCTTAATGCAGATCAATATAGCAGTAGAGAGCAGGGCTTGTATGGTTGACCCACCCTAAACACCATTTTACTACATTCCATATTGATGCAGAAAAAAAAACAAGGCATACTTTAAACAAATTTATTAATTATGGATGTTCCGGATCTTTCGGCGGGCCATTTGACGACCACTAAAGGCCCAAGCGTAATGCCAGCGGAAGCGAAACGGCAGCGGCAGCGGCAGCGGAAAAGCCCGATCTGAGTAAGCGTACTTGTCGGATTGAAAACTAGTTATAACCAATTCGACTTCGGTTAGGTATCTTGTTGTCATTTGTGACAACTGTCACAACTTGCTGTTTTCGTTCCACTTCCACCCACATTGCGTTTGGGACTTAAGAGTCTGATCAAAAATAATAATTATACTACATTCCACTTGTTGCACATAAAATCATAGCTTACTTTGATCATTAATTTCTATAAGCCCATTGTTGTGGTTTTACAGCATCACCTTGTTCTAGACGACTGATACATCTGTCCCCGCTAGCTGACGTCATGGAACGCAGAATAAAACCGTAAACACTTGGCCAATCCTCACCAAGTAAGGCGGGTGGCGTTGAGTTTAAACGCTATTAACTTTTCTGGATTAACTCGGATTGACATCCGGTCTTGAGCAAACTTGTTCCCCATACCCCGGTTATTCATTTTTCACAACATAAAATTCGAATACCTACAGAGCCAAAAATGTAAAAATTGCCTCATTCCCCATAAATTTTGAAGACTTTTCATATTCAAGCCCTTTGGGGTACTACTTCCCGTGACCCAAATGGCTTAAATTTTTAGTGAGGTGTTTCTAATTCCCATCCCAGGTTATTCCAGGGGGTAGCGTTTGAAATTCCCGACTTCGTATTTTTTCATATAAGGCTACGTACAAGGTGGCAGCGCCACATCGATTTAGTATTAACAGCTTGCTCACTGAAAGCAGACGAAATTCACACAGTTTGACACGAAATTACATTAAAATCTGTCTACTGAGGAGCACGGAATCTGATAAATGCTAAACATTATAGTTTGAAGATTGGTTTTAGATTTTGCAATGGAATAATTAAAAATTACAATTGAAAAGATATGTTTTGCCAATGAAAAATGTAGTATATTTCATAAATAATTAAATAATTTCTGAAAGTAGCAAACTGAAATAGTTTGGAAAATTACCTGTGTCAATGTTTTTGTTGGAAAAGTTTGGAGATTTTCACTGGATCTGCTTCTAAAGTTTTAGTGTATTTTTTTTTCAATTGGATATTCTTCAATTGCTTATGGAAGATTTGGGATTGTTTATTGGCAAAGCATTTATTTACCATTAGCTCTTCATTATTCCTAAAATGGCATCATTCTCATAGTTTAATGAGGAAAAAGTAATAGAATCTGTACCTAGGGACACGAACGGAAACTTGACGTAGGACCGCAATTGGTCGGTGCATTTGTTTTTAAGTTTGATTATTTTAATTGTTCAAAAATCTGTAATTTAAATTCTATAATTTTATAAATGGTGGCCCTAGAAATGGCAGTTTGTTGTTTTATCTGCATGCTAAAGGGCAACTAAATTGCATGTTTGTATGGGCAACATAGGCATAATTTAACATGTGCCATTGATGCTACTTTATTTTTTGGCTTTTTTGAAGAATAGCTTTCGATTTTTCAGAAATTTCAAAATAGGTTTTTGTTTACTGAAAGTTAGCACTATTTGCTATCATTAGTAATCAATGGATATTAGTTTCGACTTGTGACCAGTGATGGAAAAGTTCATTAAAGTTCCCTATGACTCGCGAACTTTTCCCTTGGAAAACTTCGTGAAATATCGCGAACTTTTCCAACACTGCTTGTGACAGTATAGCATGAAAAGGACAATTTCAGTACCAAGCACTGAAATTATTAAACGGTAACTCTATTTATGCTTTTGTTAGTCCCTTCTACTTGGAAAATTATGCTATGCAACGGCTTGTTATGCCCCACCTCAATTATACTTTTCCGGATTTTGTTGTTGATGGTAACGGGTATAGAGATTGGGGAATACTGAGATCTGTAGGCGCTTTCTCCACGAATACTGTGAGCGAGTTTGTACTTCTTTGCCATGATGATGACAAGCAACTGTTTGCGGGGAGCCTTTCCTCTGGTCCGCATATACATAGTCTGTGTTGAGCTGCTTCGTGATGAACGATATCAACACATCCGAAGTTCGAATTTTTTTTTCCTTGAGTTTTTTCCGTCTATCTTGTTTTCCGTGCTGAGCACCAATGCTACCGACGCAAGATAGGCAGCTCCCACACCTGGACTCTACCTATCGACCCATCAACTCATGAACCCCGAACCAACGGCTTTACTTCCCTTCCGAAGGAGGGCGTTCTTAGTTGTTTAACTATTTTCACTATTTGTAGTTTTTCGGAGACGAGCCAGCCAACGGCTGAAAGTCTCCTTAATAAAGATATAAATAAAAAAAAAACTATTTGTAGTATATGCCAAAACAATGCTGGATAAACTCCCCGTCGAATGGTATATTGTATGACATATTTCACATTAATGCTGTGGAGAAATATGCATTTGAAAACACCCCCTTTCTCGTTACATGCCTCATTTTTGAATTCTTAATGTGTACCCCAGAATATAGTAAAGGAAGACGTAGTCCTATGTCAAAAATATTTCATACCGTTGTTTTTAATCCTCCCCATGCAGTTTTTCAATTGAATTCTCAACTCATTGTTCGTGTAGGTTTCTTGACCATTTCAGTAAATCTGTGACATATAAAATGGTTAATACTTATGCCGTTTATATGTTTACCATTTCATTTTTTGTACTCAAGAATGTATGAACCACATTTAAATTGACGTTGATTTGGGATTTTCGTGTTTATAAAATTGAGTATAAAGTGAAAAGAGACAACAACTTCTCAAAAAATATATGAAGCGATGAAACCGGCTCGTTCAACGCCTAATATTTCAATAGAAGACGACGGCGATCAAGATGAGGATGGCGTTGTTTTAAGAAGAAAGCATTCCGTGTTTTACTACGGGTAAGTGGTTGTTAATGAATATACCAGATGTTACATTTCTAGCGTTGATAAAACACTTCAATGAAGTGACATACTTAATGTGATGCAATTTCGATGTTGCATTAGTTGTATGATTGGATTGAGTGGATGTGAATCGAAGCACGGAGTGTGAATATGTGTGTGGTTGAACATAAAGGTATATTTACATTGGTCATTGGCGATAGCAACAAGCTATTGAAGTATTAATGCAATTATTTTTAATTAGTTCAGCTATTCACGTGGGAAGAGCAAATTCGTCATATCACGTGTTATCCATCAACGCCTTTCAAAGTTATCGAGCTACGGGGATTGGATTACCTACTTATATGGTTATTTGTATTGTATTTTTTTTTTGACTTGTAGGATTTATAGAATCGTTCAACGAATAGAATAATTTCATTCATGCCATTCTAAAAGTCTCCTTTTGCCCTTTGGCTTAAACGATTCATAGTTCTCCAGTCATAAGGTACTACTTTTAATAATGGATGAAGGAAGAAAAGATGCTTAGCAGTAGTGTGGGAAAATGACATCAACTAGAAACCTGCATTTGATTGCGAATAAACTTGACCTTGCCGACATTGCAATCGAAAGAAATGTAATATTGATAGATTCCTTTTCTAACGTATACCTACTGCCACATTCACTACTTATTGATTCGGTCTACATTGACATTAATTTCTCTGTTCCGTTGCAGATCTTTAAAATCTCTTACGTCCTCTCCACTATCGGTATCGCCAACCATAAGAAGCTCCAGTCCACATCCGTCAAAATCAGTCGCCAAAAATGATGCCATCGAGAAATCAGAGAAGCCAGAAAAGGAAAAAAAGAAAAAAGAGTACAGCAGTTCCAGGCAGAAAAAGTTCTCCCGGCACTTCATACAGGTGGAAGATGAGAAGGTTCTAAATTGTGAGTAACGAGAATTTGTTGTATTCGTTTGATAAAACGTTAATTTATTTTTTCAACCTATGTATATGAACTGTAACAAACTAAAATGTAAAAACATCATGTTTCGCTTGAACATATTTGTGGTTTCACTTGAAATTCCATTTTACACGATTAAAAGACGATTTTGGGTTTCTTCTTCTTATATTGGCTATTTTACTAAGGGGCTGCCTACAAACCACGTGGACAGTTTTCAGAGATTTAGACTCCCTTTCCCCGGGAAACCTAAACCACGAGGTACTTGGACTGCCTCAGTGTGTAAGTGGAGCTTTAAACAGCCTACCCGAGCAAAGTCTGAGATCAAATTGAAATCTAAATTTGATGTTGTGATTTCGCTGATAATGATTACTCAGGTTGCTGTCGTTTTGGTCGTTTTAACGGTTGAAATATCAAAATTTAAAGCAAAAAATCTTCCTGTGACATCACATTGAAAACTATTTCTGCTATCAGTGAGAGCAAACTGAAAACTCAATTTGATATCCATTTTTCTTGTTGATAACACAACAAGTAGGAGTACCCCATTTGGCATAATGGTCGTTTGATATAATGGTTGTTTGGCATAAGTTCGGAAAATAACAGTTATCATTTAATGTTATCATTTTGAGCATAAGCTGTTCTTTTATATTTTATGAAGAATCGATTATGATAAAAAGCAGTCATGACCGTAAGATACTATAACATATTTTTTTCGTATTTATGCCAAATGGCAATTATGCCAAACAGCAGTTATATCAAGCGGTATTCTAGGTATATAATTGATATAATAATATTATGTAACGTTAATGTGTTATATTAATATTAGAAGATCAATAAATGTTTTAGAAGATTTAGTAAATTAGGCTCAGTCGGTAAAGGCGTAGCAGGAGGTGGCAGAGTTTGAATTCGGTCCGGTGTAGGAATTTTTCGGGTTGGACAATTTCTCGACTTCCCTGGGCATAAAGTATGGCTGCCGAACAATTATACTAATGCTAAAAAATGGTACCGGCATCGAAAGCTCTCAATTAATAACTGTGGAAGCACATGTAGAACACTAAGTTGAGAGCATGAAATTAGCTAATATGAGATCAGGGGCTGTTCATTAAATACTTAGACAGTTTTTTTGGGATTCTTGACCCTCCCCCTCCCCCTGCGTAGACAATTGTCAATACATTTTTTTCAATTTGTATGGGCCGTGGACAGCCCCTAAGCAATAAGCTTGAAATGCGAAGAAGAAGAAGAAGAAGAAGAAGAAGAAGAAGAAAAAGAAGAAGAAAAAGAAGAAGAAGAAGATAACATGAATGATGAACCTCATAAACATTTCTGCACAGGCTCTTATTTTAGGGTTATGAATCAAACTGGAAGGTGATCTATAAGATTGCAAACAGTTTTGAAGCACTTTAGTAAAGAGTTGTTAAATACTAACATGCGCTATCACACGTCCGGTTGTATTGGTGCAATAATTTAGAGCGTATTAGTGCAAATCTGAGGAAAATACATAACAAATCGCTGCCAAACTTATTTTAACAAATCTAATTTCATATATTTTTAGGTTAGTCAGAGGAAAATAATAAACAACTTCACACGGCGATGCACCCGCAAGTGTGCGTGCGTTAAACGTCAATGATTTTTTTAAAGACCGAACTGTGCAGCGGTCATTACTCAATTCGTTGTTGTGACGCAAAATGGCATTGCAGCCGTTTATGCTTAGTCCACTATAAATATGAAATCACTCCCATTTGACATTAGTCGTTTGCCATGTAACGAACATAAAAATACACTCGTTGGGGAGTATCCATTTAGTACGTCACACGAAATTCTGGAAAAATCAACAAACACCCCCTCCCTCTTCCCATCTCCCTTTCATCACTTTTTTCCTATACTTTATACATTGCTGGTCACATATTTTTGTACACCCCCTTAAAACGTGACGTACTTAATGGATTGCCTCTTGTTGACTTCTTGTTAGTATTATTGGACCAAGCAATTAGTAGCCATGCGATTTTTTTTACACAAAAGTCCCGTTTGTGATTTGCGTAATTACTTACTATGCGATTATTCTTTATTTGGGTACTGCACTGAAACATCCCATAACCAAATGTTAATCTTAGCGTGAAAATGCCGTTTCCGCCATGTTTCGTAGATGCTGCAAACTTTGTAGCAAGCAATTAATTAGGTTGTTTAATTTCTAAAAACATACCAGTTTTTATACATCATCTGAAAGAGCGTTGTTTTCAGAGCACAACGATATTTTTATCGATCCTATAGGCATTCATCTCGATTTTAAAATCAAGATTTAAATTTTTAAATTTTTGGCATTAAACCTATTAGTTGACAGCTCGCTCCTATACAAAGTCCTACCGAAGGGCACTTATTTATAATAGTTCTAGAGCACCAACATTGATGAAATTTTGGATTTCGGTTTTATTGTTGATGTAGATTACGAATACGTACTTACGTCAATACCCCTATATAACCCAATATAGAGATTGCTAAAATGTGATTGCGTCAGTGATTTGTTTTCATCAGGAAAATTTTCCGATATGATTTTTTTTTTCCCTGAAGAAAACATTTTGCGTATACGTATACGTGACGTAGTGTGCGTACGATAAACGTCAGCAATCTCTATAAACTTCAAAATGCCAGTGCTGTATGAGTTCACATCCAAATGAGCCCAAATTTTGGGAATATGATCAGGACCTGATTTTGAATCGATTGAGCTTGGTGGAGCAACCACCCTAATATCCAATATTAAAATAGGGGATCAATTTGTGGGAATCCCAGGGCTATGTGACACAGGAAAACACAATAACCGCACTACCGGGTCCTTGCTTGTATTTTTTCTTCATCAAAGTGACTTTCAGGCAGGGCCTGGTTCGTCACTTCAACTTGTTTTAGGAATTATGAAACAATGAGATATTATAATGATAATTTGTATATGCAAGATGCAAGAAGGGGATGTAAAGTTTGTGTATGACAGATTATCGCACTCAGTGATCATAAAATCGCTAATTGTGACCCTTTGAAAGCAAAATTGACAGGTTTTATGTGAGAGTTGGGAGGAAATGCTATACTAATATCAACATGAAGCTTTAGTAACTCGTAAACTTCTCGTATGAAGTAACAAAACACTTTGATTGAATGTAATAACTCAAGGCGGGAGTAACCGCCAACAATGCTGATGATGGTACAGCACGCAACACTGCTTCTCTCTGAGATGACTACGTTGATCATGACGAGAGAAGCAAAACACTAGTTGGGTAAAGAAGAATTGCATTATTACACACCATCGCGCATCGGCTGGAAATGGTAGTACTTAATAAGCGTCGCTAGATCTATTCCATATCCGCAGACAGTATTTGAACGCACTCTTTTGCCTGTGGTTTTGAGGACCTACCTCAAATCCCCTCATCCATCAAAGTGTGAGTTAGGTAAAGGCATTACATTAGTATTGTCGCATTAATGGCCCTTCGCTCAATTTCAACTTCTGTTCACTTTTCACACGGTCGTACCCTAGCGGAACTACCAATCTATCCTCTTCAGAACTTTCGCTAGCTAATAAATTATCGCACTAAAGCTTCATGTTGATATTAGTATAACATTTCCTCCCAACTCTGAAAAGTCGTATATTTCACTTATAGAGATCTCCAAGCGCAATCTCACGAACACTAAAACCCAACATCCATATATAAAATTGAAGAATAAGAAAAATCAAAAAGGTATCGCGATATCAGCTAAATCTCTCCCGAAATCGTTTTTCAGCTCTGTTAGAGACAAACAGAAGTCAATAATCCTTCAAAAATTTACCTAGACAACAAAACAGGAAAAACGACTAGCGAGATCAGTAACTTATTTGCTGAGTTTTTTCAGGATATTTACACAAGTCATGATGACCAAGACCGGGATTACCAGTATTTATCATACTTTCCTGAGCCAATGAGAGATATTGTAGTTGATAATGTTACCCTCAACGAAATCTTACATTCTCTAAATACATTGGATACATCAAAGGGTGCAGGACCAGATCGATTGCCATCAGTAATCAGTATCGCAGGAGATAGCAAAGCCATTGTTTTGGCTGTTCAACTCTTCTCTCGAATCCTGTTTTCTACCGTCAATTTGGAAGGAATCGTTTTTGATTCCAATTTTCAAAAGTGGTGATAAACCAGACGTAAAAAATTACCGTGGAGTTGGTATATTGTCCTGCATTCACAAACTCTTTGAATCTATAATAAATGTGTTCGCACAAGTTAAGTATTTAATTACAGGCAAACAGCATAGTTTTGTTAAAGGACGTTCAACGATTACTAAACATTTTCTAATAATGCAATGGATAAGGGACATTATGTTGAAGCACTATATACTGACTTTAGTAAAGCGTTTGATAGAGTTGATATCCCTCTTTTGCTATTCAAATTATCTAAGTTAGGTTTTCGTCAACAATTATTGAAGTGGATTCAGTCATACTTGACCGGTAGGACAGATTTGAAGGAGATTTATCGTCAGTAGTCAATATAACATCTGGTGTGCCACATGGTTCCCATCTTGGACAATTACTGTTTATTATATTTGTTAATGATGTAGAGCACATATTGTATATCCTGAATGTCTCAATATATGCAGACAAATTAATCAACTTGCCAACATAGAATAGACTATTACATTTATTTTGGTGGCACTCTTTAAATGATAATAAGCTTTTTTCTCGTTTCGGTTGTTTCGCACGGCATTCGGAATTCGCGCGGTTTTCGTAACTTACATAATTTAGATATCTTGAACTATCTTGAAACAATACACACGGAATCCAGTGTTCAAGCTGCCAACTGCCAACATAATTCCTAAATCCCCGAGACATTTATGCTGGGTCGTAGAGTTCTCTGCATCTCTCTTAAGTAAATGTTGGACTAACATACCTTTCCTATCCCTACCAGTTGTAAGCACGGGGCCAAGACAATCCTTAACTGTTGGAGCGGGATATGTCTTTAAAAGGGAGAGAGTAATTATTTATTATTTATTACTATCTGTTAAGTAATAGATATCCGTCTTGCTCTTAATAGTTTTGAATTCGTACCACCTACGATATTGTGCAACTTGTTCGATGCTAATGCTAATGCTAAATAATTATGAGCACTATACAACAACTATACACAAATTATACAAGTGTGACCATGGATGTGCTTATAATATATTATACAAATAATGCTCATGCTCATATTTTGTCATCCAAATGTGTCCACGGCATAACTACGGCATGCATAGCGCTATCATTGGTCTTCAAAGATTATTCAACAGTGTGGCATCTGTGTTTGACACTCACATGCCACGTGAGTTACTGCGACGAAAATTTACCTCTCTCTCTCTTCGTAAAGAGTTGTTTTTAGATTTTAGTAAATTTTTTATTAGGTATATGACAGTCAGTAGTGTTAACTAACCATCATTGCGGCCACGAGTCATGTTGATGCAAAATTGAAATAAAATAAATAAATAAATGGGATACTTGTGAACCAAACAGTCCCTAGTTTATATGCCTACATGCACCCTCTTTAATATATTCAAATCTTTATTTTCTATTTTTCAGACTTTTCATGCGCATTAATTAGTGATATCCTTCTGCAAGGCCATCTTTATGTGACGCAAAACTATTTTGCATTTTACTCCAATGTTTTTGGTTATGTAACAAAGGTAATAGCATTAAGATGGATTGCGTAAACTATAACACTTACGTTACGTTTGCTATTGATTCGCAGCTGTTGATTCCGACGGTGTCAGTGATAAAAATCTCCAAGGAGAAGACAGCCAAAATGTTCCCGAACGCGGTCGGAGTCACAACCTGTGACGATCGTCACGTGTTCGGTAGCTTCATGAGCCGCGAAGCCGCGTACCGATTGATGTGCAGTGTGTGGCGCCCGGTTGCACCAGTGGAAATTGAGGAACCAATAGCACAGAAATCACCGGACGTCGAGGTGTCCGAATGCTCGGTGGAGGATGACAGCAGCTGCTCAATTAGTGGTAACGAAAGTTCTTCCCAAGTGAAAGATAAAAAGTCTGACGTAGTTGATTCGGGTGATTCTAACGATAAGCTAACGGTGATTGATGGCATTAAGCGGTCTCTCGATGGTGAGTAATGTAAGCTTTTGGAGCAAAGCCCCGTGACCTAATTAGGTATTACAATTCTTACAGTTTCGAAAAGTATTAAATCGGTACAGAAGGAGATAATCATCAAAGCACCAGCGGCACTGATAGCATCCGCAGCAATTTTGAAGACATCCGGCAACGCCACTCTTAGAGAAAAATCCAGCTTTAGTGATAACCCCTATCAAAGTAGTAGTACTAGTAACGCTAACACTAGCATTCTAACGAGACTTAGAAATAGGCTACAACAAATCTTTCCCTCCGATTTTGGTGTTATACATGTAGGAATAATTTTAGCGATAGTCTTAGCACTGTTTTCGTGTTTTCTTATGTACAAAATACACTACCTGCAGTCGCGGATATATAGTTTCAACAACTTCCGATGGGTTAGTATAGTTGATGGCATGTAAACGGGTTTTCGTTAATTTGTTGATCGATTTTATTGCAGGGTGAAGACGATAATATGGACGTTTACGCAGAAGTGCTGAGGTGGCAGAAGCAAATGCAAGACAGAAGCACTGAGGAGGCTCAAATAGTTCTCAATTCCAATTTAGAGCAAATTGCAAAGGTATGTAAATATTGCCAATTGTCGCGATTCGTTCGGTGCAGTTGATGTATATACAGCTGACTGCATCATTCGCCATAGCCGTAAGCAACAAATCTGTAAATTATTGTATCTTATGTTTTATTCAACGCCCTTCCAACACGTGTGGTCAATTATTGTTCTAAACTATCCATTCACATGTTTGAACCGTGAACGTGATAGCTGATATTAACAACAAATTAATTGTAAGCGATATTATCATGGTTTTCCTCCTAATTTCCGATAAGAGTTGCCATAAAATAAAATAGTTTTTCCATGTTCCTTATTTTACTTTACTAGGAAATTCAAACGCTTAACACCGACGGAGCTTTTAGCCGAATCGGTTGAGAAATACATTTTCAAGAAAAATTTTAATGTAAAAAAGCGTGAAATTTCAGTTTGTACAGGCACGTTTTATCTCTGGTTGAAAATTGATGCATTTTTTTTTACTCTTTATTATATAGTCAACTTTACATTTTTCAAAATTGAACCATCAAAATAGTGATAGATCGATATTCAGGACAATAATTTATTAGCCTACTAGAACGATTCTAGAATTTCTTCGAGCTTAACAAGTTTATTTGTTTATCCCGTATCCAAAGCAAACCTCGATCGTTTATTTAAAACATAGGAAAAAGTAGTGAACTAGATTTTGACGTAGGATTACGTCTTTCGGCAATATATTGGGGGTGCAATTTCAAAAATCCAAAATCGACCGCGTTACGAAAAGTGGTCAGGATTTGACTACTTATAATTCTGTCAATAGTAGATGGATATTAATTTTAAGCAAGTTAATAGATGACATTCCAATCTACGAATCTGCTAAAATAAACACTTTATCAATTTTCAATAGGTCACTATTGAAAATTGCACGAAGGTGCCAATGTTGCAATAATACTGAACATTATCACCAATTGACTAAGAACAGCGCTTTCCTAACACAGATTTACGAATTTATATGGTTGATCGCAAATATCTCGCGATGGAAAAAATTTAGCAAAGAAATTCAAACAATTTTAACTTTTTTTTATCTATTGAATAAGCCAAACATTCCGTGCGTTTGGTCACGAGACATTTCCGTGATGGGAACAGTGGTTTCCCTAACACAGTCGCCGATTATTGATACCGAGCACTGAACATGCCAGACGGTACCTATCTTTATGACTTTTGATGCTAATTTTAAGCCCCTCCTATTAAGAGAATTATGCCACAAAAAATCTTGCCGAATTCTCTTAATAGAAGAGGCTTAAAATTTGCATAAAAAGCATGAACCGGACGGTACATGCTCAGTTTCTGTGATTGATGTGTTTTCCCTAATACATATTTCATTTCCGCACCGCTATCATATCCAAGAACATTGAGGAAAAAAATTCCATAGCATTGTTCTAAACTGGTTTCCAAGCTTCCAAGCCATCGGTCTTTTAGGACCAAAAATGACTGATAAAAGAGTTTACTTAAGACTTCAAATAAGAGTATGTATCCCAGACATATCGTCCAGGACACCGACATAGCACCTCAAAAACAGAACTCTCAAATTACTTCCGAATCGAGTTAAGGTGTAAGTAATTTAATATTTACCATACTTTTGCTGCGACATCAAAACTACTTTCGAAATCCTACGTCAAATCTACGGTCGTGTCTTGCGTACAATCTCTTACTTTTTTTTTTATCGACAGGAGAGCAATTTTTTCCTAAATATTTTCTAGTGACCATCGACATAGAGAGATATCGAGATAAAGGGAGTAAGGAACTGCCCAAATTATCGAGCTAGGTAAAAACATCGAGATATAGAACATCAAGAAATAGATAATTGACTGCAGTCACTTTAACACTTTGGCATGAGAGGCATAAATGTTAACCAATATATAAAAAGCCATAATTAATTTACCTATGGTGATGTCCGACCCTTCTTACAAATATAAATTCTTTGAAAAGTGCTCATATGATATTTTTGCGATCTGAAATAATGCGTTGAAAAAAAAGGCCTTATATTTTTTTGAAAATGCATCAAAGTAAATTGAATCACATGTAATTTTTGCAGTGCGGCCTACTACCAACCGCTGAAAACTAACGATTTTAAATTGGCTCACTACTTGACTAGTCCATTGGTCCCAAGTATATCTACACGGTTAGAAAAAAGTACCCAAAATTAAGTTCTTTTCACTCATCTCAGCACTATAGTGCAGGAACCCAAAAGTAGGTAAACCGGGTCAAAGTTTTTTTTTTTATTATTATTATTATAGTCACTTTAACACTCTTGGGTCATTCGCGACTTGTCCGGGGGTGAGATTTGAACTCGTGACTTTGGCGTGAGAGGTATGGATGTTAACCACTACGCCGGGGTCGCCCCCTATTCGGGTCAAAGTAATTTTCATTTACTTGTGTGCAGTTCGTATGGAATTTTCCACTGGCTTTTTAACCAAAACTAAGTTAGTAGTACCCAACAGTAGGCAAATATGATTATACTCAACGTTGGGTTCCCACACTTTACTACCACTGTTGGGTGGTTTTGCTCCTCCGTTTTTGACAACATTAGACGGAGAAAAGGAGACAAACTAGTCAAAAGTAGGTAAAAGTGAACTGGCCGTTGGGTACTTTTTTCTTACCGTGTATAAGCGTACAGATAAAATGAGGGGTTCGTGGATTTTCCTTTGTTTCGATTAGCTTTGGACCAAAGATAGTACCAGAGCTGAGCCAAAAAGTTGAGCACCTTTCTTCGGGACCTTCTGGTCTTAGAGTAACCTCTATGCTACTATAATCCAGCTATAAAAATTAGCGGTAAGTGGCATTTTGGGTAACGGGGTATTTTTTGGGAATGACATTTGGGGGACGCATTCGGGTAATGTTATAGAATCAATTTCACCTGCATACATGCATCAAGCAAAATTCGCTAATTTGACCACTTAATATTTTATTCCTTAGGTACGAAAAAGTCTGGAAACTTTATCAATACTTTTGCACGATTCTACCAAGAAGTATGGTATAAGCAGTTCAAATGCCGGTGAAGTACCTGGCTCTGCTGGCAGTACGATTCTGGAATCCACCTCCGAATACGGGACGTAGCAAGCAAACTCTGGCGCATCACGGTAGGCGGAAATGTGATGCAGCAGCAGTTGTAGGGATTTTTTTTATCATTAACTTATCGTGATATTTAGTTCTAAGTATTTATTCACAGAATAAGCTATGTTTGCATTTAAAAAAAGTTAGTAACAACAATTACAAAGCAAAAGGTGTGCGCAGGATCGGTCACAGGAAATAATTAGTTAACAGACGTAAAAGACAGCTTATTATAAACAAAACGAGTCAACAAAGTGTTTTAGGTAGCCAAGATTCCTTCACAACTCTCCTTGGTTCTAGTGTTTAGGGCAATTATTCCTGTCCCAGCTTAGCTGGATAAGATTAAATTGTTTTTCTTTATAGGAGTTCTGGAAAGGTGTCTCAAGTTTACTGATATAATAACACGAACTAGTCATATGACATAAAACGCGAAGATTGGACAAGGTCCATTGGGTCAATGGTTCTCTAATTGAATTTAGAATGATTTTTCACAAAAAAAAAACAATATATTCCCATGGGTAATATTTTGTTTTGGGATGCGCCATAAATTCTTAGCTCGTGCCGTTCGGTACATGGTGATACACGATACATGAATTCCAACAACTTCGAACTATACGAACCTGAGTAATGTATATCGTATAAAATCCCAATGTTTTGTCAATTCATTAAAGGTATTTACTTTTTGTATGTTTCGACTGTTAATAAAACAAATGTATTTAATTGCAACGTTGCATTTTAAATCTTGATTAATAATAATTAAAAAGATATATATAATATTTGGTAATATGAGGATATGCTTTCGATTCATTTTGTTACTTGGTTGGTATGTATCAATACGTTCTTGTAGGGCTTAATGGTATGTGGATATTTTTTTTCGTTTATGGTGATGTAATAGCATACCAATATTGCGGAAGACAGCTTTCATTTGAACAAAATATGAGCATCGTATTTTCCTTGGGAAGACTTAGGAAAGCGGTAATATCAAACGAGGAATTTTGTGGAACTAATATAACGCAACTTTTGGTTGACTAAATAATGTCTGTGATAAACAAAAACCGTTGAGAAAAAGAAATCAAAATAATTAACCAACAGAAGCAATTAAAAGTTTCGTGAACATGCATTTTAGTGACAGGAATAACAGCAAAACGATGAATTTCTCGTGATTCGAGTTTGGGTTGACTTGTAAAATCTATTTTTCAAGCTTAGTTTGTTTTGTTCTCTGCTTATGTTTGTATTAACTAGAATACAAAGGAATGGACTTGAATAGAAAATTCAACATATCTATTTTTAATTATATCCGAACGTCCTTTTATTATCCATCGTAACCATATCCGAGTCAGATTGATCATTGTCAATGTTGCAAACTTTTCTAGATGTTTTAAAACATGCCAACTCGCAGCCTAATTTTGTGCGGCCCGCAGGTTGTTCTATCATCGTCCATCTTTGTCAGTTGAGCTTTGAATCTTGTTTGTGGATTTCGGTAACAGTTTCTGTGATCAATAAAAAACGGGTGTTGGAGAGCAGCCAACAATTTTAAGTTTCTATTAAATAACTAAGCTGCTTACCGATGTTCTCTTAAAAACAAACAGAATAAACAAAAAGTTGTTTTTTGAAACATTGCTGAACACTACTAACACTTTTGTCATAAACAGTTGCCGAAACATCTAGGTATATGACTTATTTCTGACATAAAAAAGTTGCTGCAACTTTTCGTGATGACAGTGTGCTACTTTGAAAGATCCTTCCATGATTTTTTTGCATTTAGTTTAGCAATTTGTAATGCTTGTTAAATGACACAAAATTTTTTGATTGTGTAACAATGTGGGAAACTGCGTAAGAACCGACCAACCGAGATTGACAAAACACATTTTTTATGTGTCTGGAATCAGTGTTCGGCAAAACTCAAACATTCAAATCTCATGCATGAGTTTATTGCAAAATCCAACGTCACAAAAATCACCAATAAGTTTTCAAGTTCAAAAATTAATTTCTTTATAGTTTAGTGTTATTCATTGTTATTACTATTGTTTGTGCATCAGGGGTTCGAAAACTATCACAACAAGCATAAGCATGCTATTAATTGACGTTTGAGTGTTTTATTTTTTATTTAAAGCTCTGTTTAGATTTTTCGGCGTTGAGTGTGAATGTGTGAATATGCATGAGAATCTTGTGGGCAGAACCAGCCGAAACGAAGCGAACCGGAGAAAACCACGAAAAAGGAATTCGTTCGAATATAAAAGATACACGAGGCCAAACTTGTTTCACACGGTCTTTAACAATAACTATTCTCTGGGAATACAGAATGTGGAATGGAACAAGGTATGAACAAAATAAATATACGCCTGCTACTGCTCGTGACGCTGGTGTTGTTTTAGTCTGCGATGTTGGTAACTGCCATTCGCCTTGACACCAGTCCCGAAGTGACGTTTCTTCACACACATTTTGACAGTTCTTTATGGGGTTTTGCGTTGGAGTGAGAGAATAAGAAAAAGTCCGCCATGTTGCACACATAGACTGACAGTTACATATGAGATTTTTCCATAGGAGTAAAGAGTTACAGAGCTCTCGTCAACGCCAATAAATGTCATCATGATGATGTGAGGGGTAGAAAACGGTAGGATGGTTTTCTGGAGATAGGTGGTTGGTGATTTCTCCCACACTCCTCCTCAACGAGCACTGGATCGACTCATCTCGAAAGCCCACTCATCTCCACCAGCTGTCGAAATTTAGTCGCACCCAGGGGTTTTGTGAGTGCGTCCGCTATCATCCGCTCCGTTGGAAAGTAGACCAGATCAACTTCGCCTTGCTCCGTCCGAGGCTCCGTCATATCCTTCACAAAAATTTGTCTCGTGTCTATATGTTTAGACCTCTTGCTTGGCTTTGATGAAAGACAAACAGCTTTGATTATCTTCGAACACCGTTGTCGCCTTGGAAAAATCTTCTCCCAAGGCTGCCATCAAGCGTCGAAGCCAAAGTAGTTTCACTTAAAGCGATATACTCAGCTTCCATCGATGACAAGCTGACGCACGATTGACGCCGACTCACCCAAGCGATGTTGCCGCATCCAAAAAAGAATATGAACCCTGTAGTGGATCTCCTGCTTGCATGATCTCCGGCATCGGAGTAGCCGACCAGTGCCCATTCCTATCCGGGTTCAAATCTCAGTCGCATATCCATAGTTCCCTTCAAGTATCTCACGATACGGTTCGCAGCTTTCCAGTCCATTTCAGTCGGCGCACTAACCTTTCCACCAAGTATTGAGACACTCGAAGCTATGTCTGGCCTGGCATTCACCGCCACGTACAAAAGAACTCCTATGAGGCTTCTGTACAGAAATGTATCCGGAAACTGTTGACTGAAATTGTTCACTCCTACGTACCCAGGATCCATTGGGGTACTCGACGGCTTACAGTCCTCAAGGCCAAACTTCTTGATCAGCGTCCTAATGTAGATTGTCAGCCGCAAGCTGTAGAATCCGCTCACACATTGAACATTGAATC
Organism: Ochlerotatus camptorhynchus; assembly: GCF_037179485.1. Classification (NCBI taxonomy): domain Eukaryota; kingdom Metazoa; phylum Arthropoda; class Insecta; order Diptera; family Culicidae; genus Ochlerotatus; species Ochlerotatus camptorhynchus. The sequence goes on along the minus strand of NW_027040791.1, from coordinate 53,344 downwards.
CTAAAAAATGCTTCACAGCTCCGAGATTCGTAACATCAAACTCCTTCCGCAACGATTCAAACACATCAGTGATCAATTTTTCGTCCAACCAGGATGTCATCCACGTAGATTAGCAAAAATACTACACCTCGATCGTCGTCCCGAACGTACAAATAGGAATCAGAAGAACATTGCTTGAATCCGAGTTTGATTAACGAACCATGAATCACACGGTTCCAGCAGCGTGCTGACTGCTTAAGTCCGTAAATACTTTTCCTGACAGACAGTTTATAGACAAGTTTCTCCTTCCCGGTAGTCACGAATCCTGGAGGCTGGCTCCTCAATCGTGCCATCTAAATACGCCGTCTTAACGTCGAAATTATGGAGCACCATTCCTCGCTTACCCGCTACGGCTAACAACGCTCGGAAGGTCTCCTGTCTCGTCACTGGTGCAAAAACATCCAGGTAATCTTCACCATAGCGCTGTCGGTACCCCTGTGCCACTAGCCTTGCCTTGTGTTTCACTACGTCACCTGCTTCATCACGCTTAAGTTTGAAGACCCAGCGTGACCCAACAGCCTTCTTCCCTGGTGGCAGTTGAACTAAGTCCTAAGTCTCGTTCACCGCGTGGGAATTCAACAACTCATTCATTGCTTCCTTCCATTCAGGGCACTGCAGCGCTTCACGGTAATCCGTCGGTTCGTCGGCTTCATTTCTAGCAATCCCGACTACAAAGTCATCTAACGCGCCGATAGGACACCGCGATTAAGCCTACCTCGCCTCTGTGCTCCTTGCTCCTCCTGAACCCGAACATCTTCAGAATCATCGGACACGGCGTCGGCCCAACCTTCAAAATCCGACGACGACCCACTGTCATCATCCTCAGGTTCAATAATCTCCTCATCGGGAATCTGATTGTTATCTCCAGCGATCGGGTTCTCTACCTCAAGTACCTCGGCCGTTTCAGGTTCAGTCTGTTTCTTGGCTTGATCAGACCCATTTCCCAGTTCTATGAACTTGGCATCCCGGCTGACCATAATTTTATGGTTTGAACGGTCCACAAAACGATACCCTTTATTTTGTATTCCCGCACTTCTACAGGGTGGCCGATGTCCGCCTAAGCGGACCAGTATCGCGGGATACAATAAAACGGTGATATTGGAACCGGAATGTTAAAACGTGTTGTTAACGTAATAAAAGTAAACAAGGACTGGTCCAACTTTATTCATTTACTGGTGACAACTATTTTTGTGTTTGTGTGTGTCGATGCGCATGATGACATCGCTGGGTGACAGTCAAAGCTGCCACGTACGAGCCCAATGGCGTACAAAGTAGTACACGGATACGAATTTTGTTCATTTAAAACAAAAATATAAATGTTTATACATAAACATATGAATTATACAAAGTAAATTGAAAGAATGTTTAAAACTAAAATATTTATGTTTGATTAAAATTCAAAAGCATGTTTATTTCAACAATATAAGATTTGGGTAAACGGTTTTTAGCGTGTCATGCCTTTTTATTTCCTTCTTGTTACATTCGGAAAAAAGTTGCGCCAGCTTTGCTCAACCTCAACAGAAAACGGCCATCCATTTCGGATCCTCCTCCGATACCGAACATAGAAAGAAACCGGAATGAGGACCAGTGGCAGAAACGGCAAAACGACGTTAATAACACAAATTTGCACCGGTTCCACTGAACTGGAACCCCCGGACACCCACCCCGACGGGTCATCGCATCCCGGACCAGGACCCCAATACCCACAGCTCACCCGAAAAAGAACAAGAATTAAGATGCCCTGCCCGAAGATCTTTTTTTTTTTATTTCTTTGCAAACCTGGCGGTTTGGTGTAGATCGATACGTCAGCAGAAAAATGTCCAACGCTTCTTCCATGGTCTTCCTCCCCGCTTGGATTTTCCGCAACGCCCGCTTAAATGTATCCACAAACCATTCTGCCCGCCCATTAGATTGTGGGTGGAACGGTGCGGTAGTTATATCAACAATCAATACGAAACTATCGATTTTAAATTGGCTCCCTACTTGACTAGCCTATTGGTCCCAAGCAAATCGATTAACGTACCCCATTCTAGTCAAAATTCTAGTACTACACAATGTTTGTTTTGATTCGCTATGAAAGTTTGCAGATAAAATGAGGGGTTAGTGGAATTTCCTATGTTTCGAGGCGTGAATCGATTAGCTTGGGACCGAAGATAGTACCATAGCTGAGCCAAAAACTAGAGCTCGTTTCTTCGGAACCTTCTAGTCTTAGAGTTACCTCTATGGTGAAATGCTGGCTGCCGCTGGTCGCACAAAACTGTTGAAACTCGGCGCTCGTAAATTGTGGGCCGTTATCGCTGACGAGCGTCTCTGGAATCCCCAAGCGAGAAAACAGGTTGCGAAGAATACCGTGTGGCCACTGAACTGATGCGACGAGTTACAATCACAATCACCTCTGGTCATTTGGAGCAGGCGCCGATGACCAGTACAAAATAGTTTCCATCAATCGGTCCGGCAAAATCAATATGGACGCGCTGCCACGGTCCACCAGGCGTTGGCCACAGAACAGATGCACACTGTATGCATGCCTTCACGAAGACGCGATGTCCTGGTCCAGGGAAGGCCAATATATATAACCTCCCAACAAACAATTTTAGCTGCAGCTTAGCTTATACAGGCAAAAATTAGCCACATAAGGCAAATTTTGGCTGTATAAGCTAATCTGCAGCTAAAATTGTTTGTTGGGCTCTAGCGAGGGCCTTCATTCTTACGATCCCTGGATGGCCTTGGCGCAGTTGTTGCATACATCGCTTGTGGTGTTGCTCAGGTATGACGAGCCGTTCCCCGAACATGATACACGCATCCGTAGTGCTTAGCGAATCCTTTCTGGCGTAGTAACGTTGTAGCTCGGCATCGGACTTGTCGAGCTTTTCGGGCCAACCAACCCCAAGGAAGCGATAGACCTTCCATAGCACTGGGTCAGCCTGTGTATCTTTCTCCACTGTGCTGAAACTAAGAGGAAACTCGTTAGCTACTTCGTTCACCACTGACCTGATTTCATCCTCCAAGATGATGCTCGCGATGACATAATCTTCATCTGGTTTGACATGGTTGTCAATTAGCCGTGACAAAACGTCAGCATTACCGAACTTAGCAGTAGGCACATATTCGATAGTAAAATCGTATAATAAAATAATTAGCGCCTAACGTTTTAAACGATTAGCGGTGTATACGGGAATTCCCTTGCTTGAGCCGAAAATCCGTACCAGTGGCGCATGGTCTGTCTGAAGACGGAATTTGCGCCCGAAGATCATTTTATGAAATTTCGTCACAGCGAATACTACAGCCAATCCTTCACGGTCCGGTTGACTGTACCGCTGTTCAGCCTTCGTGAGTGCGCGGGCGGCGTGCTGTACTACCTTCATCGAGCCATCTGGGTACCTGTGGCTGATGGTAGCGCCAACACCGACCGATGATGCGTCCGCAGAAACCACTATCTCGTGCCTTGGATCGTAATGCGTCAGCAAAAGGTCAGAGCTAAGAATCTCCTTAAAGCGGTCGAACGCTCGCTGACATTCCACCGTCCATCGAAATTTTACTCCTTGTTTAAGTAGCTTATCTAGCGGAAAACATAGCGACCGTATGTTTGGCACAAACTTCCCGTAGAAATTTACAGCGCTTAAAAACGAACGCACTCCGCTGACATGCGTAGTTGCAGGTAGCTGCTTGATAGCCTCAACTTTCGCTGGATCAGGCCTCAACCCATGGCGATCGAGCAGATGGCCTAGTAGACTGATGCAAAATTTGAAATTTTCGCTCCACAGTGCTCAAACGGTTCCAAATTGGGCCCTGATTAGCCTCCCAAAATTTGAACTCATTTAGTGAGAAACTGACTTGGCACAAACCATTTGAAGTTTATATGGGAATTACTATGGAGAAACCATAATTTCGGTTTATATCTATCTCAAAATTCACCAGTTCACTCTACTTAAAAAATAATAGCTAAACTTGTTGCAATTTTTCTCAGCTTCAATTTTTTTTGAAAACTAGTTTTCGATCAAATGTAAGGAACAAAAGTTATGACAAAAGACAATGAACAAAAAGTTTTGTTTTCCCATAGTAATTTCCATATAAACTTCAAATGGTTTGTGCCAAGTCAGTTTCTTATCAAATGAGTTTAAACTTTCGGAGGCTAATCAGGACCCGATTTGAAACCGTTTGAACACCGTGGAGCGAAAATTTCAAATTTTGCATCAGTCTAATGGCCTAGGTAACGAATTTGCTCTTTGCCAAAGGAGCACTTGCTGAGACGAATTTTGAATCCATATTCCTTGATTCTATCAAGCACGGCACGAAGGTTTCTCATATGGTCTGCTGAGCCTTCATCCATTTCCATTTGCAGGAATGAATCAGTCAAATCGATCTGGCTAAAAACGGTGGAGTTAGCCAGACTAGCAAAGATATCCTGTGGTAACGGGAGTGGGTACTGATGAGGCTGTAACGAGTCATTTAACCCCGTTGAATAGTCACCACATATCCGAATCGACCCGCTTGACTTGCGGACCACCACGATTGGAACCGCCCACTCCGCAAAGTCTACTGGCGTGATGATCTGTTCCTGCTCCAGTCGGTCTAGTTCATCATCCACAGCCCGCTGCATCGCGTAAGCGACCGGGCGTTTCGGCCGGAACACGGGAGATTTGCCTGACTTCAGCTCCAACTTGATCTTCATCTTCGTACAGATGCCCAACTTGTCCGAGAAAACCGCTGGAAACTCCGCCTTGAGTGTCTCCACATAGGACGTTTTACTCCCGACCTGGCAGCAAATCGCATTGAAGGGTACCGACCACAGTCCAAACACTTCCATCATATCGGATCCGAGGAGTTGAATTTGCTCTCGAGAAACTCGCACTGTACCCTCCGATTTCATATCGTTGATCATCATCTCGCAAGAAAATTCGCCTTCGATATTCAAAATCTTTCCAGCAGCTGTCTTTGTGACGATCGTTGGCGCACACATCGAAGGGCTTCCGATTTTGCGCCACGTTCCCATTGAAATGATGGTAATGTCAGACCCTGTGTCTAGTTGCAGGCGAACCGACGAACCGTTGATGTCCACTGGTACATACTTCCTGTACTTCGTTGCACTACAGGCGTTCACCGTCACCACCTTCGCAGCGGCGTTTCCTTTTCGTCGATCGGATCTCCTGAACTTCGCTTTCCCAGCACTGTGGCAGTATCCCTCCTTATGTCCGACCGTACCACAATCACTGCATTTGTGGTTCTTAAACGAACAATCCCTGGCATAGTGATTAGCATCACAGAGCCAACAAGCTGATTTGGGCCCACTCGCGTTGCTTCTGGAATCAAAGCCGTCCTTCGAGCCCTGCTTCGGCTGACGTGCTGGGAACCTTCCAGGATGCTGTCTGGATTTCAGCGCTTTCACACAGTCAGTTTGATCCTCGATCATTGCTGCGTTGTGCCTCAAATTCAGCAAGCGCTGGTTCTCCTCCGACAACTGCTCCATTGTCACATCACACTTCTCTTCGATACGCGTCAAAAGCCTGGTTCGAACTTCCGCATCCCGCTCCGACTTAAGCCCACAGACGAAAACCAGACATTTAAACTGTTCTTCCGACAGCTTCGTAAGTTCGAACTCCACGCATGACTTATTTATCCGGCAAGCGTACGTGACATAGTCCTCTCTAGGCTGCTTCAAGATCTGTAGGCAGCGATACCTGCGGCTGATGACTGACTCGGATGCCCCGAACAACGAGGTTAGCTTCGACACCGTCTCCTCAAATGAAAGATCTTTCGGTGTTTTAGGTAAAATAACGTATTCCATGTTTGAAGTCATGTGAAATCAATGTTTAAAACAAAAATAATGTTGCGTTTATTTCAAAAATATTCGTCTTGAAAATAAACGTATTTAATTTTGTTTGGTTTGGCAGCTATGCGAACAATAATAAATATGTTTATTTTAAACATGCTTCTCATGTTTAAAATAAACATACATATTTTGAAATTATTTTAAATTGAGTGCAGGGTAAAGCAAAATAAAACGGTTTGCAAAAAAAAAAAGAAAAAAAAAGATCTTCGGGCAGGGCATCTTAATTCCTGCTCTTTTTCGGGTGCGATTAAGGGTGACCTATGGGTATTAGGGTCCTGGTCCGGGATGCGATGACCCGTCGGGGTGGGTGTCTGGGGTTCCAGTTCAGTGGAACCGGTGCAAATTTGTGTTATTATCGTCGTTTTGCCGTTTCTGCCTCGGTTTTTGCCACTGGTCCTCATACCGGTTTCTTTCTATGTTCGGTATCGGAGGAGGATCCGAAATGGATGGCCGTTTTCTGTTGAGGTTGAGCAAAGCTGGGGCAACCTTTTCCGAATGTAACAAGAAGGAAATAAAAAGGCATGACGCGCTAAAAACCGTTCTCCCCAAATCTTATATTGTTGAAATAAACATGCTTTTGAATTTAATTCAAATCAAAATATTTTAGTTTTAAACATGCTCTCAATTAACTTTGAATAATTCATATGTTTAGAGTATAAACATTTATATTTTTGTTTTAAATGAACAAAATTTGTATCCGTGTATGTTTGTTTTGATTCGCTATGAAAGTTTGACAGATAAAATGAGGGGTTTGTGGATTTTCCTATGTTTCGAGGGGTGAATCGATTAGCTTGGGACCGAAGATAGTACCAGAGCTGAGCCAAAAAGTTGAGCACGTTATATCGGGACCTTCTAGTCTTAGAGTTACCCCTACACACTTAATCCACAAACGAAGTGACAGACGGAGCGGCTCGAAATTTGATTTGACGCACTTACATTTTCAATTTTCGAGTGTACCTCACGGCAACACTATCTACTCATATGTACTAGATTAAACTAGGGGGTACCGCCTGTTATCTCTTTTTCTCTAACGAAAATTGAAAGGGAGAGCCTGTTGTCAAACAGCATGTCATTATATCGCTTCTTTTGTATAATGAAAGACCATAGGCCAAAATGATTAGGGATGAACACATCGGGTTAACATTTGCTTACAAGTAAACGATGTTGAGCTGTCAATGACTCGCGCTTGTTGCAATTGTTGCTACAGATTTCTTCAGTCCGTGCTAGAAGCCTAAGTCACAGTCATTCGCGACCGAGAAGACAGACATCGTTGTTGGACGCCAAACAGAACCCGGCCATACTCGGTATGCTGGTATACATTCACTCCTCCGTAGCGGAACTGGAAGGATCCACCCAAGCTGCCGGATATCAGTTTTGTTTGCTCCAGCTTCTTCTTATTATTCTGCAGAACCAGACAGTGCGAGTACTGGTCGTGTTTGCCAAACCAACCGGTGGAATACTAATCTGAAAGCCGATTTCTTAGGCACGTTGCATTTGTCGCAGTAGATCGTCACTTGCTGCTGCACTTTCATGGAGCGGATTACAATCGCCGTGGCAGTAGTTTCGTCGTACAGATCGATCACTGGATCGATATCAACCCGATAGGTATGGCCGGCATGCTTCGCGTAGTGACGCTCGCTCATGTCACGGGGAATCCTTTCCGAACAGGCGGCGCATTCAAACTTCTGTACGAATCGATCGGGACATAGGATTTGATGTCACGCTTTTGTCTCTTGCTGCCTCGACTGCTCAGCCTCTACTTATTCATCATTCAAAACATTTTCCGGTACGGGTGCGGGTAGTGGATGTCCCTGTCGAATTGGTTGATTAGACGAGATCATCGTCATCGACAAGTACCAGTTATCAAACTTTCCAGCTATCATGCAGATGAAGTTTTCAACGGAGTAATCTCTTCCACCTATGCAGCACAAGCTCGGTTAACAAGCTGCGGCAAGTTTTTACGTCGATGCAAATGGGAAATTGGAATTCAATCTGAAATTGAAAACCAACCCTAATAAAATTGTTATGGTTATTTTGCTTAACGACGTGTTCGGGGTATCATCCAAACCATTTGTTGGATAGTTTTATTATTTGGGTTTTCGTTCATGTTGTTGTTGTTGAATATTACAGCAGATAAGCTGCACATAACATATACACATTAATCCAGTCAGTAATGTTTTACTGGGTTTTTGAATTGCGGACTGTTCGAAAAAAGTTTAAAACTCTGCAGGAAATTCAAAAATATGAAACTTTTTCTGAACTTGTACAGATAAAGTTCTGTTAATCTCATTTCTTTTTTTTTTTCCTTTGATTTGTTTTTCGTCGATCTGGTTTTCCGTACTGAGCACCAATGCTACCGATGCCAGCACTGATAAAAATCCCCTTATACATTTTGGCAAATTTCCATTGCTGATTATTCATAAAATGTATAAGGCTACCACCAACCAATTTGTTCCGAACGGCCGGAAGACCAAGCTGAGGCATGGGATGCTCACTATGCCCCACTTGTTCACTATGCCCCTCTTACCCCTACCATAAAATCACAACGAAAATCATGGTATATGAGAAATGTACAATAAAAAAGGGGGCTTGTTAAGCTAAGCATCTTAAAAATAAAAAAATATTTTTGTCGAACAAATTTGATCTCATCAAATTAATTTTCATTGATAATTGTATCGTTAAAAACGAAATTTATTATTCCTCCTTTCCAATAATTTAATAATAAATTTTTAATGTGCCCAAAATTCAACCGTAAAATTCATTGTAATTTCGTTATTTTATTATAATTTTTTTTTGCGTCCATCCTCGGTATGCATTCGTTACTCCGTAGCGGAACCGGAAGCTCTCGACGAGGGCGATCTAAAGAAGAAAAATTTACTCCAAAATCATGCCGAGATCCATCGAATCAAAGAGGCGATCGACGTGCTGGAGGTGAGAATGAAGGAGGATCGGATGAAACTGATTTTTTTTTTATTTTATTACGGCTAGAGATGCTGTATGTCAAGCGTTTGAGCATGATTGCGGTACGATGCACTATTCTGGACTGGTCTACTATACGTGGCAAAACTAGTCATTATACCTGCTACGTGTACCTTGTTACCTGAAGACGAGGAAGGAATCTTCGGATTCATGGAGGAGGACATCGGACATCAGAAATGAGGAAGCTCGTATGCGAGGACAAAAGTGTTACATCTGCAAGGGTTGATGCATATATTATGTCACGCTCTAGGGGGGGGGGGGGGGTCTAAGATTTTGTGACAAGCAATGCATTAGGTATAGGAAAAACGTCACGATAGGGGGGGGGGGGTAAATTTCTCTTCGATTTAGCGTGACAAAATAAATGCATGGGCCCCAAGGAACGGTATGCGAACGTTTTGTGTTGCACGAAGAAGTGCTTCCGTTCATTTCAGACGCTTTGTGGGATGCAGAATGAGTGCCTGTCGCATTACGTGGATACGTTCCAGTCGTGGTGCGATAAGCACGTAGCGCTGGTGGGTAAGGTGAAATAATCCGGGACCGAAGCCTGTGGGATTTGCTACGATGAGATGGGACCGTACAGGAAGCTGGAATCGATTCGTGCTGTCAGAATGTCTGGTTCCATCGGAGCTGCATGGCACAGTTTGCCCAATCGGCGGGGTACTTTTTCAAGTGCCCTTTGTGCAACAACAAGGACGACTTTAGTCAGCAGATGCAGCAGCGTGGCATTTATATTCCACTGCCACGAGGAACTTCCGTCGAAAACTTCGAGGAACTTCCGTCGAAAAATTGCTTCGAGCCAAACCGGTCGTATCAAATCGTTGACTTCTTCGGACAATGAAGACGAAGCATCCTCCGCCGGATCGTCGACCGTGTTCGATTTCAACTATCGTGTGAATTTAACCAAAAAAGCAGTGCCGAAAATCGATGGTAGAATTGCAGTCGATCAAAGAGTTCATCCGTTCCGACACGGACACGCTAACGGATGCCTCGGTGGGACAGGAGATCGTGCGTCCCAAGACGCCTGCCAGAAATCTTTTGAAAATCTGTTCAAATTGTAGCTTTTCGGGTCGAAAACCGTCCCACGAAAATGGTCCACCAGCGAGTCTGATCCGGAGTACGTTACAGCGAAGAAAATTAGGTTGATTTAATTTTAATGGTGACCTTCCTTAAACGGTGAATTTTCCAGTACTAGTCAGGTCTTTCCCACGGCGCAGTGGATTACTGCCAACGGTGCCACCTCAAGTGGGAATGCGATTCGAAACCGAGTTGACGTTGATGCTCAAAAGTGAGGCCGGCAACATAGTAGAAGCGATTCGAAGCGATTCGATTCGTTGGCAATAAGCGGAGCGCTTGCGTGAAAGCACCCTCTATGAGCGTTCTATGGGAATCGCCCAAACCAGCCATAGTGAAAGCGATGCGAAAAGGTGTAAAGCGTTCAGCAAAGCGACAGAGCTGTTCGTGTTGTGTTTTGACGCCTTCGAACGCAAGTGGACTGATTCTAATGAGGAAAAATGGACACCGAAAATTTGAACAAATATTTTGCACTGCGCGCGCGACTGTAATGTTTTCAAAAACGCTTTCACTATGTCATAGGTTGCTTCGCTTGCCGCTGCATTTCGCTTTGCCAATTGCTATCGCATCGAATCGCTTCGAATCGCTTCTACTATGTTGTCGGCCTGAGAAAATGTTCCGGATTTCACTACCCACACAGATTAGTGGGAAAACAAACCGTCCGTTCATCCATGTGTGCTAGATAGAGAAAGATGATGAAACGGCAAAAAGGTCTATGCACCTGAAACCGACGGAGAATCGCAAGTGCTGTGGTGAGGCAGAAGGAAACAAGTTAGCACTTTCATTATCACGACGTTCTTATGCATAATCTAGTGTGACGTAACGTTGGATCATACGTAAGAACACCGTGAGAACGAAAGAGTTGTCAACATTCCTTCTGCCGCACCTACAGTAACGCACACGGTTCCCGCACGGATTGTTCCTTACTTTCTCACTCTAATCAAAATTTCCTTCGATGAGTGAGAAAACAGCACCACGTCAACGCGAGCGAGAACGAGGGTTGCCAGATCATTGCACACAAAAGCAACTTGAATTAATTCAAAGCAAAAATACTAGCGAACCTGGCGGTGAAGGGCGCAAGGTGGACTAAAATTCTATTACAGAGAACCACATTATTTTAATTAATTTCTTCGGAGAAAGTCGTCTGTCACTTCGTTTGTGCTTAATCTAGCTCGGTAAAATCTTCATACATACTTCAAGTCCCCGCGTACATCGTACGGGTTAGGCAAAAATGTGCGTCTATCTTGAAAAACTGACGCATTAATGGCCCTTCGCTCATTTTCAACTTCTATTCAATTTTCATACTGCCGTACTCTAACGGAACTATCCACCTACCCTCTTCTAAAAAGATCATTCTCTAGCTAATAAATCATCACACTAAAGCTTCATGTTAGCATTTCCAACCAACACTAAATCTTTATTTTTTTTCGATTATACAGATAGGAAATGGCTTACGCTGTTTTTTCTGCAAGCAACTAGTTCCGGGGTACGCTGATGGGCTACACCGCCATATAAATTTTCACCTCAAAGAAAATCATTTTAATGCAGACATGATTTCATATGACTGCACTTTTTCAAAGTGTAACATGAGATATGCTCACTTCACATCTCTCAAACGGCACATTATTCAAGAACATCCAGCGATACCAGATGAAATCATTGCTCCCCTGAACGCCCCCCTCAATATTGAGTTCAATCTTCCTTTAAAAAAAGCTAGGTTAGAATCACAGCCAAATCCACCCGCAGAGAATTCCTCAGCAAATAAGGCCCATGAAGATATATGATAATATTGCCAGAATCATAGTAAATTTACCTTTCGGATAAACTCCACGATAGTGAGCTTTCACCAATTATGAACAACTATTTGAGCAACTTGTTGTCTGAGAAATATATGAGCTTTTCTCATGGAAACTTCCCGAATTAGTTACATGGGTCTCCCCCAGGGCTCATGCTTAAGCCCCCTTCTTTATAATTTTTATGTAAAAGACATTGATGGTTGTCTTGATGAAAATTGCTCGCTAAGGCAGCTTGCAGATGACGGCGTTGTGTCCGTTATAGGGCCAAGTGCACCGGACCAGCAAGGACCATTGCAAGATACCTTAGACAATTTGTCTACTTGGGCTATGAAGCTGGGTATCGAATTCTCTCCGGAGAAAACTGAGTTGGTTGTTTTTTTCTAGGAAGCATCATCCTGCACAGTTACAGCACAGACAAACAGACGTAACTCATTGAATATTTCTCACTGTAAAACATCGTCGCTAAAACATTACCGCCATCTGTTGAGTACACTGTGGTGGGTAGTACGCTGAACAGATGGCGGTAGTGTGTAAACGTCAAACGCAAGGGAATTTACTATGCGCGCCACAGGTGGTGGTACTACCAACTATGATACTTTTAAATTGACCGTTAAATGCTTGTTCGATCAACAACTTGCGAGTGTTATGTCTGTTTGTCTGTGGTTACAGCTTCAACTAAAGGGTAGAACAATCACTCAAAGTATATCTTTCAAGTATTTAGGTGTCTGGTTCGATTCCAAATGCACATGGGGAAAACATATTGCGTATCTGAAACAAAAATGCCAACAAAGAATCAATTTTCTTCGTACAATTACCGGAACTTGGTGGGGAGCACACCCGGAAGATCTGATCAGGTTGTACCGAACAACCATCCTTTCGGTTTTAGAGTACGGCAGCTTTTGCTTCCAATCCGCAGCAAAAACACACATTCTTAAGCTGCAACGGATTCAATACCATTGCCTTCGTATTGCGCTAGGCTGTATGCACTCGACTCATACGATGAGCCTCGAAGTACTCGCGGGTGTTCTCCCACTGACAGATCGTTTCGCTGAGCTGTCTTTCCGGTTTCTCATCCGTTGTGAAGTATTGAATCCTTTGGTAATAGAACACTTTGAGAAGCTGCTCGACCGAAATCCTCAAACAAGACTCATGAGTTTGTACTATGAGTACATGACGCTGGAGGTTGGTCCTTCTTCCTTAATCTCCAATCGTGATTGCTTTCAAGCCTTCTATAGTTCCTCTGTAAATGTTGATCTGACCATGATGCAAGAAATCCATGGAATACCAGATCACCATCGGTCGATGGTTGTTCCCTCAATTTTTGCAATCAAGTACCACCATGTAAGTAACGATAAAAGATTTTTCACAGATGGGTCAACCATAAATGCTTCCACTGGATTTGGTGTATTTAATCAATTTCATAGCGCCTCCTATAAACTACAGAAACCATGCTCCGTATACGTTGCGGAACTCGCAGCTATATTGTACGCAGTAGAGCGAATTGCCTCACTACCTTCTGACCATTATTTCATTTTTACGAATAGTCTTAGCTCATTGGAGGCTATTCGTTCAATGAGGCCGATGAAGCACTCCTCGTATTTCCTGCCTGAAATACGATCTAAACTGAGTGCTTTATCTAACTGCTCCTATACTATCACCTTAGCTTGGGTCCCATCTCATTGTTCAATTCCGGGTAATGAGAAAGCGGACTCATTGGCTAAGGTGGGCGCTATGGAAGGCGATATTTTTGAGCGACAAATCGCCTTCAACGAATTTTTCTCCATTGCTCGCCAGCAAGTCCTCATCAGTTGGCAACAAAAATGGAATGATGGTGAATTGGGAAGATGGTTACATTCTATTCTCCCACAGGTGTCGAACAAACCATGGTTCAAAGGGTTGGACATGAGCCGCGACTTTATACGCGTTATATCAAGGCTTATGTCCAATCACTGCTCGTTAGACTCGCACTTCTATCGAATTGGGCTCTCAGGCAGCAATTTATGTGCGTGTGGCAGTGGTTATCACGATATCGAGCATGTTGTTTGGTCGTGTACCTTACACCGTGTTGCCAGATCTGAGTTATCCACATCCCTCAGGGCCCGAGGAAAACAACCCGCGATACCCGTTAGAGATGTCTTGGCGAGCCGAGACCTCGACTATTTGAATTTAATTTATGTGTTTTTAAAACGGATAGATTTGAGGATTTAGAAGTTAGTGTCATCTTGTGTTCTCCCAAGTTGTTAGCTACCCATCGGTGTACCCCCATGTTTGTCTTTTTCATCAGAGTGTCGCCTAGTTCGAGATCAAGAGCACATTGCTCTCCAAACCTTGTGTTCACAATCCCTACCCTGCCATCCATTTGTTACAATTTGTTACCCCTAACCTCGAGATAGCCGCGAGTAATCGGCCCCCGCTTTACTGACGTTAGTTTTAAGTAATTTTGTTATCCAAACAATGAATATCGGGTCCGCAAAGCTACAGCAAATGAGCCTGGAAAAATAAACGAATTATTAAAAAAAAAATTCTAAATTTGTTTACATTTGTAATCAATTATACTGAATTGGTAGTTGATTTAACGGTAATAAGCGTGGTTATATTGAAAATAAGTGTTTTCTGCAAAATAGCATTCCAAACGATTGTCCTTGTTTCAGTGTAGAATTATTGAAAGTGTGAATTTTTCGAGGAATTTTTACCTAAAATTTTATCGTATATAATCTTAGGGAGCACGCTATTTCAAAACTCCCCAAAAATTTGGGTAGAATCCACCCAGATCGGTCTAAACTGAACCTACCCAAAAATGGGTAAACTGTGTTGGGAGTGACAAGTTGACAAATGAACAACGTCGATCGGATTCATGTCGATGTTCTTAATTTGTCAACTTGTCACTTCAAACACAATTTACCCATTTTTGGGTAGGTTCAGTTTTGACCGATCTGGGTGGATACTACCCAAATTTGGGGAGTTTTGAAATAGCGTGTGTATGCCAGACACAGCGCTATGCAAATTTCAATGCGGTTTTGTAAATGCGTTGAGACTGCGTTTATCTATTTCCGTTTCCGTTTTTTTTCGACAGACTTTTCTAGCGTGCTGTTTCAAAAGATTCCAACTTGTTTCATCTATAAAAACTTTTGTATGTTTCATTCTGTGGTGTTTTGATAATATACTGATGCATAGAGTCGTAAGCGCATGTCTGCAAGCTGAAAATTGAAGACTTCACATCATTTGCATATCCAAAACATCGCTTTCATTGTGTTTGTAAGTGTTTTGGTTTTTATAGACAAAAGTGATTAGGCCTTATTGAATGAGAACGATTAATTTGTAAGCCAGTGCAGTGCAAAGCTAAGTCATACAAGCAGTCGGATTAGTTTTTTGAACGTGTTAATTATTTCTTAGTGATCGGATATTTTTTCATAGTTTCTCCGGAGCATTTTCATTGTTTATCACGGGAAAAGCAGAATATTTTTCTTGCGAATATTGTGTACAGGATCCGAACAATGCCGGCTCGTAAGAAACCAGCACCGAAAGGACCGTTCTTCTTCTTCATGTTGGAGTTTCGTCGACGGGAGGAAACTAAAGGCAAGAGTTTCCCTGGAGGAATGGAGCAGGTCATGCAAGAAGCCGGACCTTCATGGAATCGGCTCAAAGAAGCTGAACGGCAGGTCTACAAGGATCAAGCCGCAGCCTATAAAAATCAACCGAAGCAAAACTACGGCGAAAAGTACACCGCCCAGGGTGTTCCGTATTCGCTGGTCGAGATGCAGAAACAGGAGCTACTGAAAAAGCAACAAACGATTGGATTAGTTATTTCCGAGATGATTCAAACCGCTATGCATAACAATGTGTTGGAGAAGATGCAGGTAAAATGAATTGTAATTAAATTAACGTATATCAAAATATTATCTTGAAAAACGACAGATCCCTCAGGCAATCGTGACATTTTTTTTGTTTGCTGTTGTCTGATGACGACTAAGACCATAATGGATCAACAATAAAAAATAGCCCATCAGCATTTGTAAACAAACCGTTCCAAAGCCCAATCAAATTAGGTTTTGCACCGTCGGGGTTAACCTCAATCTGATGACAGTTCAGAGGTACTGTTTACGTGGCCAAAATTCTGCAATGTCCACGATCAACATCCTTTCACCGCGCTCTTTCTCGACTATTTTCAAGTTCAAATTCGGAAATTTTAGAATATTTTTTTTTCGATCCATTGAGCTGAAACGTTCGCCAAAGAACTACAAATATGTTCAATTCGCCAAAGAACTACAAATATGATCACCAAATATTAAATTTTTGGAAGCACCTGCCGGAAACTTAAAAAAAGTGAAATTGTTCAAAATAATAGCAGTACTAATAATTTTCATTTCAGCTTAATTTTGATATTTTAAATTTTACATTTCTCAAAATTCTAACAATCTCCAACCAATTAACAAATGTACTTAATAGTTAAAAATGTTTAAAATATTTGCAGCAAGTAAATTTTCAAATAAAAAACGGCTATTATTTTGAACAATTTAACCTCTTTCCGGCAGGTGCTTCCAAAAATTTAATATTTTGTATTTACGATTGAACATATTTGTAGTTCTTTGGCAAATGTTTCAGCTCAATTGATCATAAGTTAACTAATTTACATCATGTCAAAGTTGACCATTTTGTATGAAAATTGGCACGCTCTGCTATTTAATCGAACACAGCTGTATATGCTGCTAGTACTGCAAAATATACAATTTGAGGTAATAGCATAAAAGAGTACAACGTCGGTACAATCAACCGGTGGAAACCCGGGCAGGTTTAAACTAAAGATTTTAAATTGGCTCACTACTTGACTGGCCTATTGGTCCCAAGTACACTGAAGTCTTTTTTACACGGTTTTTCGCGATTTACGCGGTACGTTTTTAACGATTTCTCGTCAACGATACAACCTATCGACTTGATTCCAATCACATTATCCGTTTCAAGCTATAGGTAATGAAATACTTTAAAAAATCACAATTTTTGGTGTAAATACAGAAATTAAAAAAAAAATATGTTTATATGGACCATAGCATGCTATACATAATTACAAATGCATCAAAATCCCTTTTTTTAAAACATTTAACCATGTGAAAAATCAAAATCACGTAGGTCTTTTTTTACACGGTTTTTTTACAGGCACATATCCCCCGTGTAAAAAAAAAATCTTAAGTCTACATCGATTAATTCGCTATGAAAGTTTGACAGATTAAATGAGGGGTTCGTGGATTTTCCGATCTTTCGAGGGGTGCATCGATTAGCTTGGGACCAAAGATAGGACCAGAGCTGAGCCAAAAAGTTGAGCATAATGCTTCGGGACCTTCTGGTCTTAGAGTTACCTCTAATGGTGTACTTCACTAATAAAAATTCAATGATTATTTTTATGAGTCCCACACTTGAATTTTTGCAATGTGATAAACAAATGATATATGTGTCGGACACATAGTTCTTATGTGTATAAAATTCATGTGTAAACACACATACTATTCATTTGACTCATAAAATTCATGTATACTTCTGAGTGGATCCTGTTTATGTGTGGACACATGAAAATCATGTTGAATTTTACATGGAAATTCGCCAATAAAAATGTGTCGAATTTTTTTGAGTGTTTGTATATCTGTCGAAGGCCTTAAATGCATTTAAGCTACACAGAGAAAAAAAAAATACCTAAATTTTAGTACTTTTTACTTAATTTTGGGTAATTTTGAGTTTTGCATCCCACTCTCACTTTTTGTTGTTATCAAAAACGGAACGAGAGATTCGATTTTCGCATGGCTATTGTTCAATGAGCTAATAGTATAATAGTAAGTATATGAGATATTGTCAAATTTGAGTCAATTGAACTTATTTTTGGGTAGAAAATACTCACGAGTAAGTAATTATTTTTGCCGTAGTCAAATGTAAACTACTCTAAGTGGTTTACTGAAAATTATCTTATTGAACGGAACATGGGAGATGAGTGAAATAAACTTAATTTTGGGTTTTTTTTTTCATAAATTTTAAAAATGATTATTGGATTTCATTTTCATTTTTATTTTACAGCGTTTGGTGGGGCAATGGGACCGCAAGTCAATCCAAAGCCAAGGATAAAGGAAGGGTAATGGCTGAATAGTCTATGCGGACCACTTGAACGCCATGGGAAAAGGAAGGGATTGAAGATGTCATTTATTGGGGGGTTTTGAGGAAATGACACAGTACTAGATTTGTGCTGCAAAATGTAAAGAAACCGAAAATCCATCTCCCACTGATTCATCCTTTCACATATATACCAAATTGATATTTTAAAGCAACCATCAAAATAAACAGACAATATATGAATATAATATATATGGTCCCCAGTTCATGAGTTGATGAGTCGATAGGTAGGGTCCAGGCACAGGAGTGGAACTTTGGATCAGAAAGTGGCTCCACTTGTCATTTGCGAACACAAGCGCACCTAGCGGTAGAAGGCATGTTCTGCCTGCAGTTAAGATAGGCAGCATGCTATGATAGTGTGAGTGCACATAGAAAGCCCGTGTGGAACGCTACCACAACACATCGCTTGTTGAGCAGAAAAACGAATACTTTTTGATTCACCGATTTGTTAGCACTTCTCCTTCTGTTCTGTGGTCCAGGTGTGGGAGCTGCCTCCCTGGCGTCGGTAGTATTGGTGCTCAGCACGGAAAAGAAGATCGACAAAAAACAAATCAAAGGAAAAAAAAGAAGTTTGCTGAGGACTCAGAAAACTTGTTTTGCCGAGATTTGCACAGCCGAGCTCGGTAGAAAAAAAAAAAAAAACTATGTGTGTACACACACAGATTTTTTTGCCGGATCTCAGTTAAAGACTTGCCGAGATTCAGCTAACAAACGGGAATTTTGCCGACATCTCAGCTAACAAACAAATTTTTTGCTGAATCTCTGCAAGTTTTTCACTGACATTCAGCTATATAAAATGCCGAGCTGCTCGGTGGTGCCCATATCGGCAAAAAAAATCTAAGTGTGTACGAAACATATAATTTAAAGTATTTCACTAAATACATATATAAAATACTTAAGACCTGTGTTTCTTATGTAGAAGAATTATAGGAAATCTGCAAAACTGATAGATTTAAAGCTTCGTTCAAAAACCAGGAATTTTTATAGAAGAAACCAGGAAAACCGGGGAAAAAGCAAGAATTTAAAATCAGAAATTCACTTGCCACCCTGCAATAACAACAAGTTGGAAGTCAATTTTCGGGAAAATTGCTAGAAACTTTCTGAAGAAATTGTAGATATCTCGTGGAAGAAGTCGGGGTCAACGAAACTTTCAAAACAAGCTTCTAGACATTTCCGGACGCAATGTAGAAGAATCTTCTGGGGTAGAAATTGAAATTAATTTAAAAATTATCTACTGCTTTGTGGGTAGTTATCAGAAGTTATAAATAGAATATTCGAATGAATAACTACCAAAAATAAATGTTTTTACCTGAATAAAAGTAGACAAAAATGAATGGGAAACGGTCTATTGATGGTAAGAAACCTAAGAAACACCGTGGTTTATTAAAACCAATGCTTGATATTAGGTAGTCTGCATTGCATTACTGAAGCTCTTCGCATGTCGGTCCCATAGTTGTTTTTGTCAAAACTGAGTTTTTCAATGCAAATGCTAGATAATCACGCATACCTATTTTCACAATACTGGATGAACTCAACAACTTTGTTTGGAAATACAGTCAAATTAGTTGTCCCATCACATAAGAAGCAATGGTACGAAGCAAACTTTAAACGTGATTTTCTCGGCTTACTGATTTTCGTTATGGGACGGACATGCGAATAGCGGCAGATTAGGCCGTACGAAGAACAAGAGATAACTTTCCTTTCCAGTGCTTTTCTTACGGAGCGAGTAACCTATACTCCTTTATTCATGATCCATTATCAATTTTTTTAATTGAATGTTTTAAATAATATATGCTTATTAAATTTGTAGTGAATGCTGTCTTGACTACGGTCTACTCCTAATTGAATTGTTCTATTGTTTTGAATTTTTCAGATGTACTTCATTTCGATTAACCATTTCTGCAAAACATCTACAAATGTGTTCGTACCGGCCGAGTTGGCAATGGTGCAATACAATCTAGAATTGGGTGTCCAGGCTAAGATGCACGAACTGATCAATCCCGTCAAATTGCCTTTGGGACTGGCACTTGAAGCGACCCAGTTAAGCGAAGAAACTCATGAGTTGCCTATTCCACCGAATGCGATGGGCGAAACCGATCTCGATAACGTGCTGCAGAAAATCTTGAATTTTACCGATTACAAAAACAATACCCAAAAACAGTTTCCCGTTATAACTGATGAAAAGCAAGTTCCGGTGGTTGAAAGCATTTTGGAGCAGTGCGACGAAGATTCGAAGATCGATTATCGATTTCTGGTAATTCCACTGGGAGAGTTCTTTTTCCACTTGAAGCGTGCCACGGAAAAATACGGATTGGACATTTGCACCTTCCCATCCAAAACCATAGCGGATATTTTACTGAAGAAAGACACGTACGAATATACCAGCGGAATTGCATGCGATTTTCACGAGAAGCGAGGAAATACCAGATTCTGTGCACTGTCGAAGGCTGTTCGCTGGACGTACATACTTTCTGACAATTGCTGTCTGGATCTGAGCATTGATTTGATTGCTGGGTGCCATTTGCCGTCGAACGCCGACACTACACTGTGTTTAAATCTGGCCGAAACAACATCGTATACCAACCAGGGTCAGACTGATGGATTATCTATGGTTTCTTCGGTGCAGACTAATTATACACTTCCGAATATCCAGAAACATCGCGCAATGAGTACTTTCTATGACGAGAAATGTTCCTTTGTGTCTCGTGTAGCAGGACCCAGTAAGGAAACGAAAAAAGATGCTGGCGCCTTGATGAATCCGTTCCAAATGATTGATGTCAACGACAGCGTTTATGATCCCAATTTGCCGAGAAAGAGTACTGAACAAATCGCCGCGACAACCAGGAGCTGCAAAACACAAGACCGGGACACGGAGGTTGGAATGATACGCCAGCCAGCGGTCACGGAATCAGGTCGCGGGCGTGGAGCGTTGCTTAATAATTCATTTAGTGCAGTGCTACCACCAGCAAGCCAACGGCAGCATTTTTTCGCTGATATGTCTTCTATTGGTACGAATTATTCCGTGAAACTAAGCGACGATGACGATTAATCATTCGGTAATTACGTAGGTGGCAATTGAAATAACCAAAACTAATATTTAGCTTATTTATTGTTTCAGATTTCTGGTTGTTGTTAGTATTTCATAAACGAAATATTAAAAACGTGTTCAAAAGCATTATTTCGATAACAATTTCGAAAATATTCAAATGCTCAATTATCAATTCATTTGATTTCAAATTCGCGATACTTATTTTTACTATATAACAGTTGAAAAGATCTCAAACAAATCGAAATAAGTCCAGGATATCAAACATGCATTATCAAATCCAAGATATTGTTGTTAAAAAAAACTAAATAAATTTGCCAATAAATGTTGTACGATCCCAGCCTAAGACTAGACATATATTTTTTTTTTAGCCGAGGACTTTATAAAAGAAGATAGTCGATCTTCAAGAAACTTGAATTTGAATTGCAATCGAAGCTAAAGCTTTACATAGCAACGTGTTCTTATCAAATCAGAACAGGTTAGAACTTATACTTGAATAAACACATCGAACGTAGGTTTGGCAAATTTGTAGTTCTGCGTTTCTTTCGAATTCCGAACAGTATTGGTCCTTTTTTATCCGGCAGGTGAGTACCGGTGTTTGTTGCAGTTTTCCGTTATAGTAAATTTTAGCTTTCCATGCTGGTATTGCATTCGTACCACTAATCCAAAGTCGCGAGTGAGCTGCGAATCGAAGTTACGCGGCCGTTGAATCTGACTCATATTTGACTAAAATTCGGAAAAATGTAGCTCCTCATAGACACTGAGCAAAATCTTTCTTGATTTTCCACGAAAAACTTATCGAATATGAGGAAAATCGATAGAGGTTTCACTCAGTATGATTAGTATACGATTCTGTGACACTACCCCGAACGCCGTTACCCTGAACGGTACACTACCCCGAATAGTACACTACCCCGAATGGGCACTACCCCGAATGGCCACTACCCCGAAATTAAGACAAATGGAAGAACAGCAAGGGATCAAAAGAAGGGTAAATTTTTGAGAAGAAAATTTCCTTTTCTAATTTATACTGAATACAAATGATAGGATTCTATAACATTCCCCAGAATCTCATTCCCCAGAATGCACCATTCCCCAGAAAAGCATTTCCCAGAATGTACCATTCCCCAGAAAAGTATGCAATGTATTAGATTGACTAGTTTTGTTTATTATAGTCACTCCTGGAATCTTCTTTCGCGTAGGGGAATTTACGTATTCTCGTCAATCTAAGCAGTGTCCGCACTTCTATTAGCATTTTCTCAGCGTCACGCACATATATGACGTGTCTGTTGGTTTAAATTCATCTGCTGCTTGCTTCTCTATCCATTCTAATCGACCGAATTCTTCAAAACTGTTTGAAAGCGTTTTTATAACGCTCCAAACTTCTCAGGTGAGTGTGACTATTGTCGGCAGCCTCGTTTTCTTCGGCAACCTTCCCATTTGAACTGCGTGTTAACCAGCTGTTCTATTATCGGCAACTTGAAATCAACCCCATTTTAGAGTACGTATGCTTCATTTGAATACAAATCTGGCATAACAGGACTGCTCAGACGTACACATACAATCAGATTGAAGCTGAAAGACTAAAGAATCGTTTGGATGCATTCAGGGAAGTGTGTTGATGGGAAAACATAGTGAAATTAACGTTTAAATTTTGGTTGCCGAAAACAGTCAATGGGTGCCGAAGCCGACATTTACCCTATATAAAAAGAAAAGAAAAACTTAATGGCTCAAGGGGGTTTCCCATCTTTGAAAATACAACAATAGACAATAATTAATTCTTTGGATATGCGATAAAGAAGGGAATATTCCCTTCTTTGAATATGTAAAAGAGAACATAATTAATTCGTTAAATATATGATAGAGAAGAAAATATTCCCTTCTTTGAAAATATAACAAAAGGAAATAATTAATTATTGGATAAACGATAAAGAAGGGAATACCTATTCCACAGACAAACCTATTCCTTTCTTTGAATATACACTGGAGTCGCTTTTTACGCGGTTTTTTTTACACGGTTTTTTTAACGCGGTTTTTTTTACGCGGATTTCGGAATTTACGCGGTTTTTTTTTACGCGGATTCCGGAATTTACGCGGTTTTTTTTTACGCGGATTTTGGTTTTTTTTACGCGGATTTCAGAATTGACGCTGTATATCGCTTTTTACGCGGTTTTTTCTTACACGGTCTTTTTTTACGCGGTTTTTTTTTACGCGGATTTCGGAATTTACGCGGTTTTTTTTACGCGGATTCCGGAATTTACGCGGTTTTTTTTACGCGGGACGTATCACCCGCGTAAAAAGCGACTCCAGTGTATAAAAGAGAAAATAATTAATTCTTTTGATGTATGATAAAGAAGGGAATATTCCCTTCTTTTAATATATAAGGAAAATATGTAATCAATAATAGGCGCCGGTGGTGTAGTGGTAAGCGTGATTACCTCTCACCCCAGCAGGCCTGGGTTCAATCCCAGTCGGCGCCGCCGGGATGTTCTGAGGCATAACATCTCTGATCACGCCTTCCTTCGGATGGGAAGTAAAGCCGTTGGTCCCCGGTTCATGAGTTGATGGGTCGATAGGTAGGGTCCAGGTGTGGGAGCTGCCTTCCTGGCACGTCGGTAGCATTGGTGCTCAGCACGGAAAACAAGATCGACGGAAAAAACAAACCAAAGGAAAAAAAAAAAAAAACAAATTAACAAAAGGCCGAAAAAACTCGTAGTTTTTTCGGCTTTTTGTGTTTTCGGCCTTTCGTGATTCGGCCTTTTGTGTATTTCGGCCTTTCGTAGTACTCCCATATTATGATCTAATACTTAATATGAAATATCGGTATAGATGAAAACTGGAATAACCCATCAGCGAGAAACCATTTTACTTTCTGTATGTTGAACATAGTGTTGGAAGTAGTGCGCAGTAATCACACAATAAAGCGCTATGCGCAGGGAAGAGTTCGCGAATCATAGTGAACTCTTGCTTCACTGATTTGCATGAATCAATTTTAAAAATGCTCTTATATGTACCTAGACATAATAGTTATATTAGCAAATTAAGTGCTTCTAAATTCCAATAAAAAATATCATTTGTATTGAGTATAAATTCCAAAACAAAATTTCCTTCTAAAAAATGTACCCTTCTTTTGATCCCTTGCATTAATTTGTCTTAATTTCGGGGTAATGGCCATTCGGGGTAATAGGACATTCGGGGTAACGGCGTTCGGGGTTATAGCGTTCGGGGTAGTGTCACAGAATCTAGTATACTCCTAGACTGAGTAAAATTTCCATCGATTCGTCACAACAAGTTCTTTAACTTTAAGTACACACAGTAACAGTAGTAGAGTAACCCTTTCTGACCATTTCAAGCGCTTTTACCAGTTACAAAAAGTCGTAAACTGTGCTCCTTTTGCGAAACATGTAGACAATAACTCACTCTGTTAATATCAGGCACAAGAGTAGTGAAATTATTTATATTATAAGGTTTTTGATCAAAACTTTATTACTTTCACCGGCTTAAGCGCTGGCCAGACTGAGCAGTTATAACATGTTATAACGGTTGTCAAATAATTACAACACAGAAACCACCATCAAGATAGCGCTATAACATGTTATAACTCTGTAAAGGGTGTCCACGATGAAATTGCCACACACAAAATTGATTCGCAAAATTCGAGTTTTCATCCGATTGCCATCAAATTTTCAGGGATTGAGAAATAACTATTAAACTTCATTTTACCATTTTACTCGTATTTTATTTACAGTCTATACGCAAATGCCCGCACCTTGGCCTTAACCCCGGCCATAAGATTCTGCACAACCTGTGAATCAACCGTTTTTTGCATGTAAACCCATACTTTCTTCAGTTCCTCGACTGTCTTCACTACCTTAGGTCGTTTAAGAAGGTGCTGCTTCATAATCGCCCAGTACTTCTCGATGGGGCGGAGCTCCGGAGTGTTGGGAGGGTTGAACATTTTCGGCACGAAATTGACCTTATTGTCCGCATACCACTTCAGCACGTCCTTGGAGTAGTGGCATGAGGCCAAATCCGGCCAGAAGATTGTTGGGACGTTGTGGGCCTTCAGGAGAGGAAGCAGCCGCTTCTGGAGGCACTCTTTTATGTACATCTGTCTGTTCATCGTGTCCTGGGTCACGAAAGGTGCACTCCGCTTCCCGCACGTGCAGATGGCTTGCCAAACCAGGAATTTCTTCGCAAATTTGGACATCTTCTGAGTGCGGACATGCTCCGGAACGCTGAACTTATCCTTGGCCGTGAAAAACAGGTTGCCGGGGATCTGTTTGAAGTCGGCCTTCACATATGTTTCGTCGTCCATGATGCAGCATTCAACTTTCGTCAGCATGTTGAGGTACAACTTCCTGGCACGGGTTTTGGCGGACTTGTTCTGCTTCTCGTCGCGATTAGGGGCCTTTTGTACCTTGAACGTTCGAAGCCCAGCCTTAGTTTTGGCCTTCTGGACAAAACTTCGGCTTAGGTGCAGCTTCTTAGCCACATCCCTAACGGAGGCGTTCGGATTTCGGTTGAAGGCCCCAACTACGCGGTTGTGATTTTTGGTGTTGTACGGAATACTTTTTCCTTCACTTCTGGGCTTCCGATCGGTGGTCAACCGTTCCTCAAACCGCTTAATCACTCGCGACACCGTGGAATTCGCGATTCCCAACGTTTTAGCGATGGAACGATGCGAGAGATCCTTGTTCTCGTGATGAATGCGCAAGATTTTATCACGCACGAGCTGTTCTTTCGACTCCATTTCCGCGAGTTTTGATCACAGGACTTTAAAACTTGCAGGATGTAAATAATGCACTATGAACTAAATCCACCCAAATTTTTATTAAATTCTACCCAACGGTTAAAAAGTTAGAGCAATTTCATAGTGTGGCAATTTCATCGTGGACACCCTTTAGTCTGAACGTACTATAAACGTACTATAAACATAATAGACTGAGCAGTGATAACATGTTATAAACTTATCTTGATGACATTTTTCTTGTCGATTATTATTATAACATGCCACCTCTCTGTAGTCCCTCCCCTTGGCTAGTTTTTTCCTGAGTACTGCGGAGTATATCGATTTCAGTTTGCAAGCCAATGGAAAACTGCTTGAAAATTTGTTCAAGTTTAAAATTGTTTTGTTCTTTCTCAGTTGATTCTCGCCAAAAGCTCTGAGCCAGGAGTGCTCGAGCCCCCATGACTCTATCAAAGTTTGTTTACATACATGTTTCGCCAAAGTATGTTTTACTCATATTGTAAACGCAGCTGAGTCTTAAAAACTATGCTGGTTTTCAGGGTTACTTCCACTCACTTCACTATAAAAAATGTTTTTCGAAATTATGGAATCAATGGATGCTATTATGAAAGTTTGTACTTGTCAGAAACAAGAAGAGGTTGGAAGGTATGTATTTGACACAAAAAACCTGTCAATTTTGCTTTCAGAGCGTCACAATCAGCGAATTTATGATTCGTGAGCGCTCACTCTGAGTCGCTGATTGTGACGCACTGAAAGCAATAATGACAAGTTATATGTGTCAAACGCCTAGTTTACAACCTTATCTTGTGACTTACAACTACTAACTATCATTATAATATCTAATAATTTCATAATTCCAAAAAAACATTTTTTTATAGTAAGTGAGTGAAAGCAAGCTTGCTGGTTTTTATACTCTTATCATTGAGCCTGTTGGTTTTTGTCTTTGAGCTTACAATTAAGAATGTGTTATGAAAAAGTTTAAATCATTTTTATGAGATTGCAATGCTTGACAGTAACTGAGTTTGTTGCTTCTGAATGTTTGGCTCCCGTTTGACAGTTCTGACTGGCTCCCAAGTGACAAGCACATTGAGTGAGTCCGCAGTACCCAGGTTTTTGCATCTTGCTGTTGGTGGGTGTGCTTAATTTCATGCTTTATAGTGGGGTGTTGGAGACGGTAGGTTTATGACCAGCGCTCTGGCTCATACCGCGATAGAATGGCGTCATTGACAGGCAATGGGGATTACTAAGCTTCCCTCTCTGATGAACCACTGCATGAGAAAATCAATAAAAGGGGTCCAGTGTAGAGTTTAAGCAAGTGTATGCTGCCACTGTGATCACTACAAAAAAAAAACTTGTCACATCTCTGTAGTCTGAACAAGGCATTAGCGTATGTCCTGCACGAAAACTCCATTGGATTATCAGGTAACAACTACAACAGCGATACGGAATGATTTCTAAAGTAATTTCACATACTTAGTACATGAAATTCCTTTGCTTTGAACGTGTTTAAGGTAGTCATATAAGATTGCACTATAAGAAAATCCAGTAAAAATTACCTACGTTCGTGATGATTATCGCTCACTAAAAGATTTATCTTATATGACAATCATATATATTTGGAGTGGTTTTTAACGATTTTTGACGTTTGTTAATATGTCTAGTGTGTAAACAGACATGTAGAAACTGTTAGATAGTCATTTATGTTTCCACTATAGGAAAACCTACTAACAAATAATTGTGTTTGGGATGAATACAGCTGAATCATAGACAAACAGACATAACTGTTAGAAGCAAATTATTTTAAAAATATCGTCAAACGTATTTTGCATGCACACTCGTACCAACAGTATTATCAAAGATGAATACTAAGATGAAACTGTCGGAAGAAAAACTTTCTATTTTAGTGTCCTCTTTCACGGTCCCTTTCATCCAATGAATACCCCCCGTATTCAAGGTAATTTTGTGGTTTTGCTGCCCCCTCGACAGAGATGAAATTTTGCGCTCATTTTTATCAAAACAAACACACCAAAATCAGAGGTGTCCCATTTTTTAATTACTCGATTAACAACTAATCGATTTTTTTTGTTCGCTGTGCTGCCATATTTCCATCAATGATAGTGCAGCACATGTTTGAAACGATCGGTGATGATCCTCTGGAGAAGTTAATGCTTATATCGGCATGATATAACCGATTACAAATATTTTACTTTTCGGTTCGTTAATCGATTAATCGATAATTCGAATGAAAATCGGCCATCACTAGATTAATGTGAAACGTCATTTCAAATATATGAAACGTACATAAATAATGATACAATTTGAAAGGGACCGGGGCTCATCACAAATTACGTCCTCACGGTAACTGAAATAAACACGAGTGTTCACCGGTTGGTATTATGTAGTTTATCTCAAGATTGATGTACCATATGATATGATAGAAGAAAGATATGTGATTTGAATTGAACGATTTTTTAATGCTTATTATAATTATTTTTAAATGGTTTCAAATCTTAAAATGCTTTTATTTTGCAAATGGAGCATTTTATTTAAATCTGGTTGATGCTATGTTAGTAGACAATTTAAGGACTACTCAATAGACATTTTTTTTTTTCCTTTGGTTTGTTTTCCGTCGATCTTGTTTTCCGTGCTGGGCATCAATGCTACCGACGCGCCAGGAAGGCAGCTCCCACACCTGGACCCTACCTATCGACCCATCAACTCATGAACCGGGGACCAACGGCTTTACTTCCCATCCGAAGGAAGGCGTGATCAGAGATGTTATGCCTCAGAACATCCCGGCGGCGCCGACTGGGATTGAACCCAGGCCTGCTGGGATGAGAGGTAAACACGCTTACCACTACACCACCGGCGCCCTTACTCAATAGACATATAATACAGAAAAAAATAATTTCTTTTCAGATTTTTAGGTGTACACATAGATTTGAGCTTTTCTACCACTGTAGCAGCAACCAGATTTAAATAAAATCGAAGACAACATATCAAGAAGACTGGTAACTCTTCTATTTTCTCATACAACCGGTATGAGACAGGCACAATTGCGTCATCTGCCGCTCAAAGGTAAATGCTCCTATAGAATTGGATAGCAAAGGTTCCATCCTCAGAAGAAAGGTTTGTGTATTTGCTCATTTTTCTATGCGTTGCTTCCACCTTCGCTCGAGCGCAGCGCTACTGTGTCTGTCGCTTGAATTCAGGCAATGTTGCCAGTTTTCTTGAAATGTTGTCTTCGATAAAATGCTCCATTTGCAAAATAAAAGCATTTTAAGATTGCACTCGTATACTTCCCCGTGGAAAATTTTGAAACCATCATCACTTTTATAGTTCTTCACACTCGTGCCAACTTTGATTTGCCAATACATTTTAATTAAATTGATTTATGACATGTATATGATATTGAAGTGAAAAGTATAGCTTATGCTTATGGGTTTCAAATCCATTTCAGTTTATTGTTATAATTTGACCAATTTTCATTTATCACATAAAAGTTATCAACTTATCAGCATTGTAAATGTATCAGATATTCATATAGAATTTACCTGACACATTTTCAACCATAGCGTTTTCATTGGATTTTCTTATAGCGTAAATTTATTAGACTTGATTGATCGATTGATTTGTCTTTATTAAGGAGGCTTTCAGCCTGAGGCTGGTTCGCCTCCACGCTTTTATTAGACTTCCACATAACAGGAATATTTCTTTTTGATTCAGTGTAGTGAGGTGACTCTCCGTGCAAATCAAATCACCTCACTCGCGGCGCAGAATAGGCCTCAATATCTGTGAAAAATCACCGAACTGTTAATCGAACGTTAAACTGTAAAGATTTCGGTAAAATTTCACAAAAATCTGTGAAATATTCTTACTGTGTACTCAAAATGTAATTAATGGCATTGAACATGTCGTTGAGGCACTCTAATTACGAAAGTACGATTGTAATTAACAAGTAGTCAACGGTCGGCAGAGTGTAATTAAAGCTGTAATTAAGGCAATTAGTTGCGGGTAAGGTATACGTATGGTCAGGATCCTGTGGATTTGAATGACGAATCTACTTACAACAATTGAAACTCAGTCACGATTTTCGTATGATTTGTTTTTATTTTTCGATTAAGTAACTTTTGTTTTTATAAACTTGCAATAAATTAAATTTCGGTATCGCACAATCAATTATTATTAACGAAAACTAATCGCGGGTAGCAGCTTTGCATAGCGAATCGTTATGCTTTCAAAGATTAGAGTAGAAACGACTGCTTAGCTATTATATTTTTTTTGTTTTATTGTCTGAGAGTAGCAAAAACAAATCGCGACTGTTTCTATGCCCTATTATTGGTACGGTGGATTTAGTAGGTAATACTGTGTGACGCTCGAAATTAATTATTTTTTAAATTTTTGTTGTCGGGAAAACAACTACCAATTGTGAAATAAATATTTGTTTAACTTTATGTAGTTTTGTTTTGGAAGGAAATTCGATACTGGTTTGCAGTATGGGTAAACTATGGCATAATCTGACTGACTGAAGCTTGTCGCTTATGTG
This sequence comes from Ochlerotatus camptorhynchus, assembly GCF_037179485.1. Taxonomy (NCBI): domain Eukaryota; kingdom Metazoa; phylum Arthropoda; class Insecta; order Diptera; family Culicidae; genus Ochlerotatus; species Ochlerotatus camptorhynchus. The sequence continues at coordinate 23,137 of NW_027040791.1, read as the reverse complement.
TTAAGGTGGATGATGTTCGTAGCATCATGTTTAGTTGAGTTTTTCGATGATAGCGTTGGTGTATTCTGAACACTTGGCTTTGCCACCCAGATCGCCCGTCAGATATTTGGCCTCCTTGATAGTTTGGAAGCAGGCGCTCTGAATCTTATCAGCATGCTGGTTAAGTTCCATGTGCCTCAACATCATCACAGCCGACAGGAGGAGGGCAGTTGGGTTAGCCAGATCCTTTCCAGCGATATCGGGAGCAGTACCATGAACCGACTCGAATAGTGCACCGTTAAGACCCATGTTTCCGGATGGGGTCAGACCCAATCCACCGACCAAACCGGCGCACATATCTGACATGATGTCACCGTACAGATTTGGCATAACCTGGAATGAAAAATTCGTATGGTTTAGGTATGTTTTGATTGGACGCAGTGTTTTGCACGGTACAATTGGTCGGGTCCCATAGAAAAAAAATATACAATCACTCTCAACGCCAGTGTTTAGTGCGGTAAATGTTTCTACTAAAGATGACTTCTAAATGTATTAACCTTTCCATACGATCAATTTGATGACTATTTGTTGAGATATTGTTAAAAATCTAACACTGCTTGTTGATTCCAGTTTCGTCCAAACGCATCGATACGCCATTGGATTTTCTTCGTTACACGGAGAATGGTAGGTGAAAGTGATTCGCTAGGATTGCTTCTTTTGTTTTTAAGAGTGTAAATATTTATACTTCGCTCTCTGAGGTTACGAACCTATAAACATTCCCTAATAACATTGTTATGGTTATTTTGCTTAACGACGTGTTCCGGGTATCATCCAAACCATTCGAGAATAGTTGAACCATTTGTGTTACCATTCATTTATGGTATTTTTTCATTAGGGTATTCAAATGGTTCGTTATTTTTTGTCTAGATTATCTATAAAATTGTGCGTGGGAGTCCTAAGAGTGTCAACAAAATGACGTTTGAATCTTTGTTTACAACAGCAGATTCGTCCCTTTGAAAAAGTAACCATGATTTCTTGTATACATTCTTGTTCCGCCAGAGTTTTTTAAACTGGTTAAGAAATAACCCCCCCAATCAGTAGTCATAAACCTCTTGTCTAGTTACTCCTATCCCTATCTGCGCGCGGTGCCGGCTGGGGGTACGTATTACCATAGTAAAGATTAAGCAACCAACTCCGCTGGACCATGGTCGTGATAATAAATGAATCATCAGTCGATCTTTAACTTGGCCGTGGAACAATATTTTTATATTTTTTTCTTATAGAACCTTGAGAAAATAAGGTCTTATTTATGGTAAATTTGAACAATCTGGGATTTATTGCTTCATTTTCACCCTGGTAGAATGTCGTCCTAAAACTGCTCTACATTATGATTAATAGATAATTCAAGGATGAATTTTCAAAAGGATGTCTAAGCTTGCCCATGAAAACCAACACCACTATCAGGTACGGGAAATTTTCCCTGATTAGTATGAAAATTCATCCTTGAAATATTGACAGTCATGTTAGGGACAGGGTCATGTAGCACAACCCTGTGAACCATGTCAATAGACGTAAGTAAAGCAGTATTTTGGCATATAGGATACGGGATGCGTTTTGGTTGTTAAGCCAGTAGGGGAGTTGAGATGATTGTACTGAACCCTTGTAAAAAAGTGGTCTAGGTATTGACTCTACTTACCAAGACATCGAATTTGCTCGGATCTTGGACCATGTTCAAACACACAGTATCCAGGTACTTTTCTTCGAATTTGATTTCTGGGTATTTCTTGGCCATGTCACGGCAGCATCTGAGGAACAAACCATCCGACATACGCATAATATTGGCCTTGTGAACGACGGTGACCTTCTTGCGGTGGTTGTCTTTGGCGTATTTGAATGCGTACTCGGCCACTCGGTTGGATGCCTCCTCGGTGATCAACTTGATACTCTGGACAACACCATCAACGATTTCGTGCTCGATACCGGAATATTCACCCTCAGTATTCTCACGGATTGTAACGACATCGACGTTATCATACAAAGTTTTGTAGCTAAAACGAAATGATTAATAAGCATAAGCTCTACTAAGCATTGCACTCTTCACAACTTACCCTTCCAAGCTTCTGCAAGGACGCACATTGGCATACAGATTGAATTCCTTCCTAAGAGCTAAGTTGAGCGAACGATGGCCCTTGCCAATCGGAGTCATCAGCGGTCCCTTAAGGCCAACTTTGTTGCGATTCACCGAATCAATGGCACTTTGCGGGATGCCGAATTTGCCATCAGGATTCTTGAAAAAGAGGCAACCATTTTTGATAAGTTTCACCTTGATGACACCACAGAGCGATAACAATCGTGACTTACCCTTACGGGAGTGACATCGACTGCCTCCCATTCAATCGGTACATTGGCGGCAGTGAAAATCTTTTGAACTGCAGCGGAGATTTCCGGTCCGATTCCGTCGCCGGGGATCAATGTGACCTTTCTCACACCAGAGGCATAGCCACGTCCACCAAACGGAGTGGAAGCCTAGAAGTAAATGGTAGAATTTTCGAAATAACATGTAAGGCGGTACTTGCTCACGGCCATTGCAAATCTGTTACGTAACTTAAAATTAGTTTCAATGAAAATATGTCTCGAGCTGTTGTTCTATGTCTTGCATTAAATCGGATAAATCCAACTTGAATTATATGCGGAATAGATAATAATTTAACTAAATATTTATTTACTTGGACAATTGGCTCGTTTTTATTTTGCTTTTCTTCGGGAGAAGGCGAGGTTATGTAAATCTTGACCCAATTGTCCTTCACTTTTTGCGACAAACTTTTGAGAAAATTTTCAGCATCTGTTCCCAACTAAAGGAAGAAATTATGAACAAAATTTAACAATAACTCCAGATTCACTTCAAATTGTTTGGATTATAAAAAAGGGTTTTAAACAGAAACAGGCTGCTCCTGCAGCTGGAGGGCAAGGCAAGGCAGTAAAAATCAAAACACCAATCACATAACTAAACTACATTTTACGGAGTAAGAATTCACCGGGACAAACACTACAATTTCTTACAATTTTCTTAATTAAACGTGCTGCCATTGCTTGCACAGATTTTCTTCACAAACGTACACGACTGGAGTGAACAAAATTTTTTGGTTTTTTCCCGGAGTTCTGACAGCGAAGGACTGATGCGAAAACTACGGCAGATCGAAAATCGAATTTGACAGCGATGGAAGAGAAAACGAGAAGAAAAAGGTAACAGTCACTTTGCAAGTGACATTTTTCCTTGGATTCGTGGTTCACTTGCTTCGTGTACACGTTATTGAAAAACTATCCAATATAAGGTTGTTAACCAGCGTCTATGGTTGAAAGCGTTCAAAGTGTGTCAAAGGCCCAAGCCTAATGACAGCGGAAGCGGAACGACAGCGGCAGCGGAAAAGCCCGATCTGAGTAAGCCTACCCTAATAAAAAATAACCATAAACGAACGATAACCCAAATCATTGAACTATTCCACAAATGGTTTGGATGATACCCAGAACACGTCGTTAAGCAAATTAACCATACAATTTTTATTAGGGTACTTGTCGGATTGAAAACTAGTTAGAACCAAATCGACTTCGGTTAGGCATCTTGATGTCATTTGTGACAACTGTCAAACTTTCTGTTTCCGTTCCGCTCCGTCCATATTGCGTTTAGGCCTTAACTCTCAATTTCACTTAGCTAAACCAATTTTGAGTAAAAAACAATGGGAACGATACCTCGAACGATACAACCTACTTACCTCTATGATACAACCATAGAGGTAACTCTAAGACTAGAAGGTTCCGAAATAACGTGCTCAACTTTTTGCCTCAGCTCTGGTACTCTTTTCGGTCCCAAGCTAATCGATTCACCCCTCGAAATATAGGAAAATCCACTAACCCCTCATTTTATCTGTCAAACTTTCATAGCGAATCAAAACAAACATTGCGTAGTACTAGAATTTCGACTAGAATGGGGTACGTTAATCGTTTGCTTGGGACCAATAGGCTAGTCAAGTAGTGAGCCATCGTAAAAAAAAAAAAAAAAAAAAAAAATCGTTAGTTTCGTATTGATTGTTGTTATAACCACAAACGAAGTGACAGACGACTAACTGGCGAAGAAATCCATTTAAATAATGTGGTTCACTGTAATAGAATTTTCTTGGAAGCTTGTGCCATCATCCACCAGATGGGCTAGTTTTTTTGTTTTGATTTGAACAAAGTTGATTTTGTGTACAATGATTCTTTGACAGTGTGCAAAGAGTGCGTATCATTTTGTCATTTTTTTATGCATTTCGGTTTTGAGTAGAGTGAAAGAGATAGAACCAAAACATTCTAGTACATTTGGTGAAAATGCTAGTTCAATCTAGTAGTACACACAAAAAACTATCGTTAGTAAAATTGAAAAATCCATTGGTAGAATTAAAAGTTATCGTTGGTTCTTTTTGGTAGAAAGTCTTTAGCTTTCAAAACAAAAGTCAGCTAACTGTCAATTCAAAAGTAACTCGTTTTTTACTTTTAAAAGTTGAAACTTTCAAATCGAATTGTAGAACTGTCAATATAAAAACCTATTTTGTTAAATAGACTCATGAAAGGATTTAATTTAAAAGATGGGCAGTTTTATCTTATAACTCTGTAGTCTGAACAAGGCATTATACCTCAGACAAACTGACATAACACATGGAATATTTATCACTGAACACGCAGAAAAAACTATCGTCAAAACAAAAAATATTTGAGGTAAATTTAAACGTAAACTCAGTTTGTTCTATGGCCACAAAAATAAGTTAGGTTGATTTCAAACGTATTCCATGTTTGAAGTCATGTGAAATCAATGTTTAAAATAAAAATAATGTTACGTTTATTTTAAAAATATTCGTGTTGAAAACAAACGTATTTGTTTTTGTTTGGTTTGACAGCTATGCGAACAAAAATATATATTTGAATTTTTAACATGCTTCTCATGTTTAAAATAAACATACATATTTTGATATTATTTTAATAGTTGAGTGCAGGTTAAAGCAAGATAAAACGCATTGCAAAGAAATGAAAGAAAAAAAGATCTTCGGGCGGGCATCTAAATTCCTGCTCTTTCACCCTGCAATTAAGGGTGACCTGTGGGTATTGGGGTCCTGAGCTGGAATGCAGGGACCCGTCGGATTGGGTGTCCGGGTGTTCCAGTTCAGTGGAACCGGTGAAAATTTGTTATATTAGCGTCGTTTTTGTTGTTATGCCACTAGTCCTCATACCGGTTTCTTTATACATTCGGTGTCCGAGGAGGATCCGGAAGGGATTAAAAATCCATTTCGGATTTTCGTCGTCCTTTCGAACGAGGGGCGATTCACTTGTGTATTTTCGATTCAGGCCAACGTATTGATGAACGTATTGAAGTATTTTTTTTATCGAATAAACGTGTATTTTGTGTAATAATGTATTTTTTTGTATTTTTTGAATATATGTATTTTTTTTTGTGTATTAGAAAAATAAAAGTGTATTTTTATGCATTAATGTATTGATATAAGTGTATTCTGTCATTTCAGTGTTTATGTTTACTACTCGAACCGAGGATCAAACGGATCAAACTCACAATGTTGACGTTTTGTTTGACAAATGCACAACACACGTGAACTTTAAAATACCCACTGATGAGTAGAATTTCACCCATTTTAAAGAAAAGAGGCTTAACTCATTAACTACGTAGACAGTTTTTTTGGGTTTCCTTGCCCCCCCCCCCCTTAAAAACCTGCGTAGACAAATGTCCAGACAAAATTTTTAAAATTTGTATGGGCCGCGAATAATTGCCATCCCCCCTTAATTGTCTACGTAGATTATGAACAGCCCCTTACCTCGCTCATTACGCATTAATAAGCATCTGTTACATTACGCTACATCTGTTACATTACGCATTAATGAATTATCGTTACTTATTTGTGGCTCACAACTACTCAAAATGTTTTTTTTATTTAATAAATGATTTAAGGCACTTTTCTTAAAAATGGGCGAAATTGTACTCATTAATGCATTGTTTTGTGATTCAAGCTCGGATTAAAACACAAAATAATAAATTTACGCATTTTGTTCGAATTCAGCATTTTGATTGTACATATTTTCGATTTTTTCGTGCAAATGACGAATTATCGTGTATTTTTATTATTCGTCGAATATTTTTGTATTTTTTTTCCGAATTTTGTATTTTTTTGCATTTTTTTGAATAATGACGAGTAATGATGAATTTTTGTGTATTTTTTTCATTAACGTATTTTCGATTCATTCTCGAGAGCAGTGAATTGCCCCTCGCTTTCGAAGTCACGTGTGGAGGAGGATGATATAGGGATCGGCATCAGAAACTGAAGTTGATACTGTGGGATTCTGCCGGTTTGTGGAGCTGGTTTCCGGATCCATCTTCGGTTTTGCCACTTTCGGGCCGTTTTTTGTTGAGTTGAGCAAAGGTGGGGCAACTTTTTCCGAATGTAACAAGAAGGAAATAAAAAGGCATGACACGCTAAAAACCGTTTACCCAAATGCTATATTGTTGAAATAAACATGCTTTTGAATTTAATTCAAACAAACATATTTGTGTTTTAAACATGCTTTCAATTTACTTTGAATAATTCATATGTTTAGAGTATAAACATTTATATTTTTGTTTTAAATGAACAAAATTTGTATCCGTGAAAAACACCGTAAACTATCGTCATCTGTGGAGTGCACTATCATGGGTAGCACGCTGAACAGATGGCAATAGTTTTTAAACGTCAAACGCCACAGGTGGCGATGCTACCGACCATAAAAACTTTAAATTGCTTAGTCGATGAAAAGTATGCGTGCAAAAATTTAGCCCACCCCCCCTTTTCGAAACCTGGCTACGCCCTTGAGGATTATAGCCATGGCTGCTACATCTTCGTTACATTATTTTAAAAATTGCGTTGACTTAAGCTTTAGTTTGGGTCTTAAACAGTTAAACATATGACGCAATACTGTATACTCGATGCATGACCGTACTAAATTATTATTGTGATCTATGTTGATTAAAAATAATGGTATTTTGGAATACAAGAATCCCCCGATTAGTGCGATGGGTGGTGCATTCTACCCACCACTATTTATCGACTGTCCTCGAACTAATTGAGCTAATTTTTTGTTTGTGATTGGTGTCAATGATATACAGTAACCCCTCCGTTTATGCGGTGGGTGGTACCGCCCACCTACCGCTATTTAGCTAATTTTGCTGATTTTCTGTAGATAACTAGTTTATGGTTGACACTAATCACACAAAAAAAAAAATCAATGTAATTGCTTGAAGGACAACCGAGAAATAGCGGTGGGTGGACGGTACCACCCACCGCATATATGGAGGGAATGTTGTAAAATCAGCTCAATCGGTAGGACAGCCGAGAACGAGATTCATGTACCTATATGCTAGAGTTTGAACATTTTCTTGAAGTGCAAAGTGGACATCAAAGCAAAGTGACCATTTATTTATTTAAACTCATTGAATGATTGACAGTTTTACTATGATTTTTCCTACAAAGAAGGTACCATATTTTAGTATTCAGTAAATCTAATATCTCGTGTATCGTAATATTTATGAAATAAATTACGAGACACGAGTTATTAGATTTACTTAATACTAAGTTAAGTTAAGTTTTCTTTATTAGGGAGGCTTTCAGCCTGAGGCTGGTTCGCCTCCGTTAATACTAAAATATGGTTCCTTAATTGTAGGAAAAATCAGAGTTTTACAGGTGTCATTTCAAATTTAACAATCTAAAATAGTTCAATTGCGTTCGATTGCCTGATTTGTTCTGGATAAGTATCGTAACAAATGCATACCTACCATATACATACTTCACGTGCCGAATCATCTCTCGTTTTTGTCACATTCAGTAAAGTGTGACACATATCTTCCTTTGTTATGCTCCGTACCATATGAAAAAGTTACAGTTAAATTAGTACTCGTTCGACTGTGCTTCAGGGAAGAATGAAAGGAACACCGCTCGTTCTCGTTGTTTTATTTTCCGTTGCTTCGCTTCATAATTGCTGTAATATAACACAATTCTCAGGCAGATATTCAACATTTTACGTAAATACGATCGTGAACATCCTGCATGGTTATTCCAAAGATGATCATCTCCTAGCTCAAATCAGTTCAATGACGTCGAATTCAGAAGAAGCATTTCATCAACATTATTTGATTAATGAAATTTTACGCAGAAAGAGCGCAAATCCTCAAATGTTGTTTCATTTGGCCTACTCAAAGCAGCGGAGACCGTTTTCCTACAACATTGTGTTCATTGATGGTTATAGTGCATTCAAGAACTTGTCGAGTACTTTCAGCAGTGAAATATTTGATTTTTCAGGATTTTACAGTGTTGTAGTGAGTAGTGCACCAGTTGATCATGTCACAATCTCTAAAATATTCAGCGATTTGTGGACCATCGGGATCACCAACACTATTCTATTGAACACAGATTTTCACGATCATCTGGAAGTCATTCGAATATATGCTTATTTCCCGTATTCACAAGGACACTGTGGCAAAGCAGAACCAACACTCATTCATACAGTCTACAGCAATTATACCGACATATTTAAAGCGAACTTACCTCGAAATCGTTTGGGAAATTTTCATAATTGTTCGCTAAAAGCAGGAACGTTTGAAATTAAACCCTTCATAATCAAAGAATCAATGGAAGATTCAACAAATCCAAAAGTCAAAGGGTTGGAAGCGGACTTACTACACATTGTGTCGAATCGCTTGAATTTTCAACTAGTCTATCAATTTACGCCAAGTGAAACTCAATGGGGTTTTCTGAGGAAGACTAACAGCACAGGGCTGTTCAAAATGGTCCAAAATCGAGAAGTAGATTTCGGAATAGCCTGTATTTCGTTTACAAGCGAACGGTATGAACTGCTCAAGGCAGGAACAGCACACTATACCACCAAAGTAGTTTTTGCTATCCCGGCTGGGCGTTTATATACACCGTTGGAAAAGCTTTTCAGACCTTTTCAGACTTCCATGTGGATTGCAATGGCGTTATTATTTTCATCAGCTGCTATTGCGACTATCGTCATCCAGCGTTCCAGTCTAAAGCACTACTTCTTAGGGAAAGACGACCATGATCCGGTGTTGAATTTGGTGAACGTTGTCTTTGGAAATTCGATACACAGTTCTCCAGATCACGACTCGGCACGCATGGTACTCATCTCCTGGATCTATTATTGCCTTGTGATACGAACTGTGTACCAGGGATTCTTGACCCAATACTTACGACGAGAACAGCGTTGGCCTCAACTGGAAACCATGGCGGATATTGATAGAGCCGGGCTGACTTACTATATGGCGCCTGCTGCCAGTCGGTTCTTTGACAGCACGCCGTATGTTTTGAATAGGTATGTTGAAGCCTAGTATTGTTGCCATAAGACACGAATTTGGACAAGTATTCGCCATAAAGATGGCACACTATGTTGCAAAATTTGGATTTTAAATTAAGTTTTTTGCAGAGAAAAAGGTTAATGTTTTATTTTTAATTTGATTTTTTATGATAATTCATCTGACTCATTGATGGTTAACATTTATACCAAACACAAAAAAATACATAAAAATACATCTTCGTATAGAGAGCCGTTGCTCAAAGGTTCTGGTGGTCACGTTGAAATCAAACTAACCCCTAGTACTTAACCCTAAATTATGCGATTGAAAAATCACAAAATAAAATAAAACAAAACAAATAGCAAACAGAAATACAGTCAACTCAGTAAATTTTGGAAAATTGTGGGGGAAACGTGGTTGAAGTAGCCTGGATTTCCATCAAGTAAGGGAGAGAGAAATCGAGTAAGGGAGGTTTGACTGTATTTAAGCTGTGACTTTAGTTCAGATTTTTAAAAGTTTGCTCGATAATTGTTTTGAAGTGAGTTCTTATGAGTGCCCTTTTGTCATGCTAGCCGCAAGAAATATTTATATATTTGAACCACTCTATAGCGAAATATCACGTACCAAATGCTAGTGAGAGTGGTTTACGGTTGAAAAAAAACTCAAACTTTGACGATTTTGCGGCATCCCTTAATCTTGTTTGACTGAGCTTGATTTTGTACAGGGTCTTTTTTCGAGGCAATTAAAATAACGACCATATGATGTGGGACATGGGGATTTATTTTTTTAAATTACCGGACAAGTGGCCGTAGGTTCTCAGAATGCTGCAAAATTTATCCCACTTGCGGGGGGACAGGTAATCACGCATACCACTACACCACCGGCGCCGCTGCCCCATGAAACATAGGGTCGGAAAAGACTGCTAAGTGATTTATCCAACATTCTAAGTTTTTTCTCATAGACAACTTTGCATACCTAGCTATATTTTTTTCAGTCTTAATGTGTTTTGACGTAGACTACGTCTTACGGGAAGGGATTGGAGGTAAATCGATAATCTAAAATTTCGACCGTCACGAAAAGGTGTAAGATTTTGAACACTTATAACTTTGTCATTTATAAAATCCAAATACACCAATCGATAGGAAATAACTTTCGTAAGCTGTTACAATAAATGCTTTTTCAATATTTTTTTTTTATAAAAACTGTTTTAAAAATGTGCAAATAAAAAGTGGTAATTTTAACACTGTTTTCATGAAATAAACGTTCTCCCCAAACCCAGTCGTGATAATCGAGTACCATTTGGTTGTACATCGTGCTGCTTGAATCTGAAAAGCTATAAAACAGCGCTGCTAATGTGCCTCAACTCATTTTCGCTTCGGACGGCGGGTAAGCAGGTAGCAGCAGCAGTAGTAGCAGCAGTAGGAAGGCGGTTCCTGTCAAGCGCGCAGCGCGTTCGAGTTTTGCACGTCGAACTTTGCGCGTCGTTCCCGTCGAGATTGGCTGAAAATGGGCCAAATTTGCGTGACATAATTAATGGACCATCCCTAAGAGATACTTATGCACAGCAAAAAAAAATGTAATATCGATCAACGTAATTCAAGCTGATGTATGAAATAATGATGTAATAGCAAAAAGCAGATGCAATATTACATCAATGGATGTAATTTTGTTCGCAAAATCGATGTACATCGTACAATGTGATATTACACAACCGATGGATTGACCTGGTTGCAGCAGTTTCGATGTAATATTCAACAACTTTTTTTGCTGTGTGTAGTGCGGTTTATGAACACGGTTTGCCAAGTATACGTGTAACGCTTGTAGTGGTCTTGATTCCAGTGCATTATGAAACCATTCACACCCATTTTTTATCGCTGAAAACCAGCAATATTTTGCTGGATTTTGCCGAGCTGAAAGTCCAGCAATCCATCCAGCAAAGTGTTTTTGCTGGACAACCAGCAAATTGATCTAGTGCCAATTTGACAGCACCCAACTGTTAAATCAGCAATGTTTACTGTTTTTTCCAGCAAAACGGAAAGTCAATCATTTTGCTAGAATCGAGGCTAGACTTACCGCAGTATTCGATGTTTTATATATAGGTATTAATTTGTTTTAGAAGTTTTAAAAACACATTTTATTACATATGCACTATTTCATGTTAATATAATACTTAACACCGGTTTCTTCAAATTGATTAGAATTTCGAGCCAAAGGAAAAAAATAAAGTCTTATTGAAGAACTTTTGATGGGCCTCAATGGGTGAGTTTTCAGGTGAAAGGACTGCAAAGATGAAAAGAAGTGAGTATTTCAAGTACGCCGACAAAGTATAGAATACTTACTCCACGATTCCAGTCAAATTTACGTCATCCCAATGATAATGCGCAAGCCGAACGCTTCTTGGACTGCAAAATACTCAAAACCGCAAACCAGTTATTTACCAACCAAACTGCCTGACACGCCTGAATTTGACATTTGTTACAATTTACTGGAACATCCAGTAAAATTTTTCAGATTATTGATTTTCCACCAAAACTTGATTTTGCTGGAAGTGATCCAGCAATTCGTTTGCTGGAACTTAATAACAAAATTTGGTGTGTGAATTTCCATGACAAAATCATGAATCATTGTTACGATTTCATGGGATGGCAAGTTTTTTCATTTCATGATTTTTTATTCATGAAAATGGAATCGGATTTGTTACCGTGTACTATGAAATGTTGCATAACATTGATGCAAAATTGTGCGGTCCGTTTTTGTGTGTGCACTCATTACCACATAAAAATTTCAAGAGTACAGATATTAGCTCTCACAAAACTCATAACAAAGAAACTGGAACTTCACGTTTGTTGCAGTCCAGTGCACAAGGAGTTTCAATTTCATGAGTGATGTCACAACCGTCCAAAATTTGTGTCCTAGAAATCTTGAAGTGATAGGGAATATCAGCCATCATGACGGTCATTGTTGGCCGCTTCAATGAATCACCTGAAGAAAGCCTTACTCATATCTGATTGTAAGTTAGGAACCAAATGTAATAGAATATGTATTCGCATTTTTATGAGGTTCTGAATTTAACCAAGTTTTACTAAGTAGGAAATCCAAAATATGTACACAGGACCGAAATCATAGGTTACTGCTACTGTATTTTAAATCAATATCTAGAAAAAAAAAATGCACGAGAATTTCACTACACAGCTTAACTAGTCTACGTCAACCATGCGGTCGTGTCTTGTACACAACCCCACCAATTTTTTTTTTTCTAATATAAACATACCAAATGGAAGATAGAAATAGAAGTCTTATGCTTCTGTATGCTACGGTGAAGAGGCTAGCATCCGCGCCTCTTATATCGTAAGGACTAAAGAGCCTGGATTTATTAAGAGACGACATGTCAAAATTAGAACAATCGATTGTCTGTCGAAGTCATAGGAAAAGTCATTCCAATCGAGCAGAAGACCTGTCAAATGGATAAGATGTCACCTCTTTATAAATTCAGGCTCTTTAGTAAGGACCAGTGTTTCGAATGGGCAAAAGATACAATATTCAATCATACATGTTCACAAAATTAAAATTTGCAGTGTCGTTACCAAATTATTTCCCAAGACCCATATTTCAGATAACGGTTTTAAGTCTGAGCTGTCATAGTTCATCAAAGTCCCAGAAATGTTTTACGGGTCATTAAAAAATCGAACACTACTAGGACAAACGCGATCGTTCTGAATCGATCTTTTTGTCGACTAGTAAAAAATGGGAGGCAGAACATAGAAATTGAAATAGAATTTTTAATTTTGGCGATAGGTTCGATGACATTCAAGCGTCAGGAAAATGTATGTGAAGAGAGAGAACCAAAAGTAGTTCTGCAAATTTCTGAGAATATTTCTGAGAACTTCTTAGATGCCCGCGAATTTCTGAAAAGTTTTACAAACATCTAAGAAATGTGGTAAACTTCACAGAAAATATGCGTATTTAACAGACATTTTGTGAAAAAAATCCGCGTAATAAAAATAACTTCTAAGAACTTTAAAAGACAATCTTAGAAATTTAGAAAATAAATACAAAATAATAGGAATGTATACCCAGAACTGGTACATAATCTATAAAAAAAACATAACAGAAATATGCTTTTCACAGATTATCTGTAGTATCTGTAGGTAAGATGCGGGTAAAATGGACATGTGGATTAATATGGGCAGGTACTTGTTTTGCCTTGAAACGCTAAATATCACTTTTTTGATCATGCACCCTGCTCCTTATTTTATGACAATCAGAACATGCAGAGATTTTCTAAAGTATCAAGTGATGCAAAAAAAAAAACAAAACATGTCACATCATCCTCAAAATACTTTCTGATGTTATTTAACAAAGTCGAACTTAAGAACTTTGCAAGCTAAAAGTACAAACACTACACGCAAACCAAAAATGTATTACATTGAATGATAAAAGTTGACTTCGCAGACGATATTATGGTTTTTTGTCATTATTTCGTATTCTGTGTACGCTTTCGGCTATACCAGATTTTTTTATTTATAATATTGTAGAACGACGCACACCCTTGCCTCTATTCTCTCCAATTCCCGTTTAGCAGAATAAGCATACGAAGTCGAGTATGAGAGGAAATGAGCGCTTCTTATTTGATTTTAGCCTATCCATATTCCGAAGCATGGAGAGAGCTGTGGAGAAAGCACAGGGCTGATAATCGCAATGTTCGTAGTTTGAGTCCCAGACGGCATTCTTTTTTTCATCGACATGATTCATTTTACTCACTAATATACTCCACATTTTTCTTTCTCCATTGTCTTGCATTGGACCGCAGCTCGGTAAATCGCATCCTCCGTTCATGCGGTCTCCACTAACATTCTACGAAGATGAATCTCTCCTAATTATAAGCAAATCTTACATCCTTCGGTTGGGTGTATTATAATTGCTAAGATAAGGTTTTAAACAACAAATTCGCAACGAAATATGATTAGAACTTGATTAAAATTGTTCAATTGCGAACATTTAAAAAATATGCTGACAGGTATCTGGGAGACAATTTAGCGGTGCCGGTGGTGTAGTCAAAGAAGAATACTGGTGTAGTGGTAAGCGTGATTGCCTCTCACCCCAAAGAGCTTGGGTTCAATCCCAGTCGGTGCCGCCGAAGTTAAGCCGTTTATCCTCGGTCCAGGAGTTGATGGGTCAATAGGGTAGGGTCCAGGTGTGTGGGACCTTCACCCTGACGTCGGTAGCATTGGTAATCAGTACGGAAAATAAATCAAGGGAAAAAAAAAAACAAGAAATGTAATAAAATGAATTATTTTTTTTCTTGATTTTTTTTCCGTCGATCTTGTTTTCCGTGCTGACCACCAATTTTACCGACGCCAGGGAGGCAGCTCCCACACCTGGACGCTACCTATCGACCCATCAACTCATGAACCGGGGACCAACGGTGCTACTTCCCTTCCGAAGGAAGGCGTGATCAGAGATGTTATGCCTCACAAGATCCCGGCGGCGCCGACTGGGATTGAACCCAGGCTTGCTGGGGTGAGAGGTAATCACGCTTACCACTACATCACCGGCGCCGCTGAAAATGAATTATTGTTTTTAAGTTCTGTATTTCATTTATGGAACATTTGTACATAACTAACAAGTTGAAATTTGACGATATTTTTTAGTAATGAATAATTTTCATGAAAATGAAGTTGAATAATCCTGAATTTTTTGTTTGCTGTGCACAGAAAAAAAAAATTGAATTTTAACTTTCGCGTAAAATCTCCCTTCGTTTCATTTTGTACTATACATACATTGTGACATAAACAGCGAAATCGTTTACAAGCTTGTATACAATATTGCTAATTTATGCGATATTGCGCTTAAATTTACATAAAATATGGGTGTGGGTGTGGGAGCTACCTCCCTGGCATCGGTAGCATTGGTACTCAGTACGGAAAAAAAGATCGACGGGAAACAAATCAAGGAAAAAAAAACTATGTGATGTCTCTGTTAGGAAAGACACCTTATGGTCTAAGCAAATGGATGGGATATTTTGATGCTTAGATTGTTTCTTAAATTTCTTAGTTGTTAAACTATTTTCACTATTTGTACTGTATGCCACAAAATTGCTGGATAAATTTCCCGTTGAATGGCACATTGCATGACATATCACATTAATGGTTTGGAGAAATATGCGTTTGAAAACACCCCCACTTTTCGTTACATGTCTCATTTTCGATTTCTAAATGTGATCTAAGTGAGAATTCGTTTAAGTCTGTTACTGTAGCTACCATGATTTGATATTGACCCCTGACCTCTCCATACTTCATGCAAATTATATTTATTTTACAGGACAATCTTCCTACCGTATGAAAGGGACAATATCAACAAAGGAATAGAACGCCTGGCTCGTGGTGAAATATATGGTGCAGTAGTCGTACCACTCGACAATATCGCCTATCACAACAAACACAATGCTGACATAGGAAACGTCTTCGCAATGAAGAATGCGCTATCTGTTTATCCAGTCGGTATTCACTACCCGAAGAATTCACCGCTACCAAAGGTGATTGATAAAATCATTAAGGACCTTCAACCCTCCGGCATAATCAATTTCAGGGCCAAAAGTTATGGAAATTATGCATTTTTTCAAAGCAAAACAAACGACCAAGGAGAGCCTATACCGTTGAATAATATCCATTTGTTAGGGTGCTATGCTTTGTATTGGGCACTTAATGGTGCAGCCATTATCGTTTTCATTTTTGAAGTTGTCATTAAAATTATGAATAGCATATTGAAGTAACAGAAAATATATGATGGTGCAAAAAAGAAATTTAAAACTATGCAATGATCCTTAGCTAACATGAGCCTGTGCAGTTTTGAAATAAATTATTAAACTATTCGCACGAATAAGGTTTATCCGGCATTGTTTGTTACTTTACTCCTAATAAGCATAAACAAGTTCCATGCATTGAAATAGAAACCAAGCATTTTGCTCAATTTTGATTATTTTGTTCTATCTCTCCATGTATCACATTTCGATATCCGTCCATGAACATTGGCTTCCCAATGTATATTGAATTAGCTGGACTCTTGAACGAGTTAGATCTACATTCTGATATAAGTTTTTATAAGTATATAAGTTTTATTTTAGCGGGGCCGGTGGTGTAGTGATAAGCGTGATTGCCTCTCACCCCAAAACGGCTGGGTTCAATAACAGTCGGCGCAGTCGGGATTTTCTGAGGCATAAAATTTCTGATCACGCCTTCCTTCGGAAAGGAAGTAAAACCGTTTGTCCTCGGTTCATGTTGATGGGTCGATAGGTAGGTTCCAGGTATGGGAGCTGTCTTCCTGGAGTCGAACAGTGCCAGTGGTTTAAAAGTTCATTTTGACGCTCTTAATTAATAGCACCCTGGAGAGTGGATTTAGAGTAATGACGCCTTCAGTAAAGTTGATGGGTATGACATATTGCATCTTTGGAAGATATGAATTTTGTGATTAATCCCGCTAAAAGTGAGATGAAAAGTTTATTTTTTCACAATGTCGAGATAGAGGGTTAACGTCTTGAGCAAAGTTATAGCAAATATGGTTATAAACAACTTTTTTGAAGACATAAACGTCCTCAATGCACTAAAAAACTTAAACGCGTCGAAAGGGTATGGACCTGACGGCATCGCACCCATATTTTTGAAAAACCTTTCTGTAGAACTCGCATTTCCTCTAGAGCGTCTTTTCAACATGTCTCTGAAAAATGGAAAATTCCCTGAAATTTAGAAATCATCTTATTTGGTACCTATTTTCAAATCAGGTGCAAAATCAGACATTCGAAATTATCGTGGAATTGCTATTATTTCTTGCATTCCAAAACTTTTTGAATCAATCGTAAACGGCAATATTTTTCAGCAGGTGAAAAATCTAATTACAAGTAAACAGCACGGCTTTTTTAAAGGTCGCTCAACTACCTCTAATCTTCTAGAATATGTATCTTTCATTATTAAAGCGTTGGACAGTGGCAAGCACGTTGAAGCGCTATACACCGACTTCAGTAAAGCATTTGACCGCATCGACATACCATTATTAATCCTCAAATTGCAGAAAATAGAAATGGAGCCTGGACTTTTGAATTGGCTTCAATCATACCTAACACATCGTAAACAAATAGTTCGCTTTCAAAATAAACTTTCAGAACCAATTTCAGTCACCTCTGGGGTACCCCAGGGTTCTCATTTAGGCCCACTTCTTTTTATTTTGTACATAACCGACATTTCCTACATACTTAAAAAAAAATTGCTTGTATATGCAGACGACATGAAGCTCTTTATGGAAATAAGTAATTCTAGCGATGCAGAAGAATTCCAGAATGAAATCAATATATTCCACACCTGGTGTAGTAAAAGTCTACCCAACTAACATTTTCAGCTTAGTAAGCCAACTTTTCCAGCATTGTGCTGTAAAGTAGCTGAAAAGAAGCTACATATACAGCTACAAGCAAAAGCTAGCAAAATAGTTTTGGAGAACGTTTACTCAACTTTCTCACAACCATTATTCAATTTGTCAGTCGCACTGAATAACATCAGCCAATAAACGCTAATGTCACTTCTATACACACACTAATCAACTTTCCACTTGTAGCTGCAAAACAAAGCTAACAAAGTGAATATATTACTCATTTGATGGCTTCTACACAACCAACCACTCTTGCTGAATAACATAAACATCAAAAGTGCTTTTTCATCAACTAAACAACCTGTACTCAGCTTATAAGCTGTGTTAGAGCAACTTCGGAAGCATTTTCACAGTTAACTAGGTTTATTTTTAGACGTGTGCAGTTTTACAGCTTTTACTCTGTTCTATTATAACTAGTCGAGAAAAGTGATTCGTGTGCTCTATTATAAAGCCTCTACTCAGCAATTTTGTTGTAGAAGGGAATGTTGATTTGTTTACATAAGTTCAAAGTGTTGGCGTAGCACAGTTGGTAGTGTCAAGGTTTGCCAATGAGGTCGTCTCGAGTTCGATTCCAGGTTCCGGTGCAGGGTAAATAATTTGGTGATGATTTGTAACTAATTTCGATTAATTTGATTTACAGCAAAATAAACTCAATAACTTCCTTCATAAAAAAGCGTAAACAATATTTAACCCGGCTTCAAGAGAAAGCTGTGTAGTGATTATTGAATAACCGGGAAAAGGTTGAATAAGCGCCTTTCAAGTTCACACACAACTAAACAGCAGGATAACAGCTGTATAGAAGCGTTAATGGATATGCAATAAGAGCTTCTCCCGACCGTTCCAACAGCCATAAGTAGCTGAGTAAGTTCGCCAGATTTGCTTGTATAGAGGTTGAGTAAAGGTTTCTTCATATCGTATAACGTTTGAATACAGCTTGAGACTGTATAAATGAAATGAGTAAAGCGTTTACATTGTGAAAATTGTTAGTTGGGTACTTCAACTGAAAGTAAAAAAATGTACTGCAATAGCATTTAGCAGAAAAATTGAAACACCGCATATTGAAATATCATTAGGCAACCAAATAGTAGAAAAAAGCAAAATTGTAAGAGATTTAGGTGTAATCCTAGACTCCAAACTAATTTTTATAGAACATTATAATATGTACTATCATTAGTAAAGCAAACAGAATGCTAGGCTTCATCAAAAGGTTCAGTCATAATTTCGAAGACCCATACACTATTAAGCTATTATATACCACATATGTAAGGCCAATTCTGGAATACTGGCACCTAGTATGGAATCCATACATTTCCACACACGAAGAACGCATAGAATCTGTCCAAAAACAATTCCTTTTATATGCTTTACGTAAATTGAATTGGACTGCATTTCCGTTACCATCTTATGAAGCGCGCTGCATGCTCATCAATATACAAACACTTAAGGAGCGCCGCCAATTTGCAATGCTTTTCTTCATCAACGACATTATTTCAATACGCATAGATTCGGCAGAAATTCTCGCACAATTAAACTTTTACACACCTTGTCGATATCTTAGAACACGGAATTTATTTTCAGAAAAATCGTACAGAACAAACTATGCAAAAAATAGCCCAATCAATCGAATGATGCACCTATATAATTTGCATTGCGGAACTATTGACATCACTATGTCCAAGCAGCAAATAAAAACTAAGCTAAAACAGAATAGAATTAATGCATAGTATGTAAGTAAACATTGTAATAATCATTGTATGTAGTCTACACTGGTTTGACGAAATGGAAATAAATATAGTTAACCTAAATCTAAATAGACAGGCTTGTTTGAGGACGGACCCCCAAAAACATTGTTTTTACCAAACACTTAATTTCTTTTACTATAGGTCTACACTATGTTCTATAAAGTTGTTTGTCAAACTAAAATACACATTTTTCTAGAACATACTATGCATGTATCATTTGAATACGATGAGTTATTGATAATTTTTCTTAAATTTTCCTCATACTTTGAACTTGTGTATCTTTCATTGATTATACCGCGTATTAAATTCATTTCCATAGTAACTGGCTCCATAAACAAACTTCCCATTTCCTCAGAGCATAAAATTGCAAAAACTGTACATTATTTTTTCAAACGTTTCCCAAACTGAAGCATCAAAAATCTGTCAAATTCAATAAAAAATCCTGAGTCTTTAAGTGTTTTTCCACAGTGCTCATTACTGTTTTTTTTCAATAGTCGTGAAGCAATTGTGAATGCATATGAAAGAAAGCAAGATGGAAGAATAAAGGGAGATACTAATAATCAGCCAAAGAAATCAGGCAGCGCCAGCGGAGGGAGCTCGAAGAGCAGGACTTGCAAGTAAAATGGCGTCATCTAGTAGGACTTAATTCCATTAGAATTTTTCAAATTATCGTTTGATCACAGGGGGATTAATCACAAAATTCATATATTCCAAAGATGCAACATGTCATACCCATAAAATTTGCTCAAGACATCATTACTTTAAATCCACTCTCCACAGTGTTATTAATTAAGAGCGTCAAAATGGACTTTTAGAGCACTGTGCAGTGGAGGTTAGATTGAATAAATAAACACACACACAAACACACACACACACACACACACACACACACACACACACACACACACACACACACACACACACACACACACACACACACACACACACACACACACACACACACACTCACACACACTCACACACACACGCACACACACACCCACACACACCCAAACACACACACACACACACACACACACACACACACACACACGCACACACACATACACACACACATACACAGATACACAAACACACACACACACACACACACACACACACACACACACACACACACACACACACACACACACACACACACACACACACACACACACACACACGCCGAATCAAGGTTGGGTGGTCAGTGTGCCCGTTGAAAGCTATTCCTCGGGTATCTAAGAAAATGGAGAGATGCTACAAATGCATGGGCTTCGGTCACCAGGCGAGACACTGCAAAGGCCCTGACAGATCTGATCTGTGCAGGAAATGCGGAGAGAAGGGGCACGTTGCAAAAGACTGTACAAAGCAACCGAGGTGCATGCTCTGCAAAAAGGAGGACGGAAATGGCCATGTGACGGGAAGTTTCAGGTGCCCTGAGTTCAAGAAGGCGATGGTGGGCCAGCAATAATGAAGGTAACCCAAATAAATCTCAATCATTGTAACACAGCACAGCAACTGTTGTGGCAGTCAACAACGGAAACAAAGTGCGACGTTGCAATCATTGCAGAGCCATACCGAGTCCCTCTCGATAATGGTAACTGGGTGGCGGATAGAGCAGGAATGGCGGCCATACAAGTCATGGGCAGGTATCCCATACAACAAGTGGTGGCAAGCTCATATGAAGGTTTCGTGATCGCCAAAATCAATTGGAATCTTTGTATGTAGTTGCTACGCACCCCCGAGATGGACAATTGAGCAGTTCCACCAGATGCTAGATGGGCTCACCGAAGAGCTCATTGGACGGAGACCAGTCGTCATCGCAGGAGACTTCAATGCTTGGGCAGTGGATTGGGGGAGCAGATGTACCAACGCAAGAGGGTATAGCCTGCTGGAAGCTCTGGCAAAGTTGAACGTCAGTCTGGCCAACGAAGGAACCATCAGCACCTTCCGCAAAGATGGTAGGGAATCCATTATCGACGTTACTTTCTGCAGTACGTCGCTAATGGCAAATATGAACTGGACGGTGTGCGAGGAGTACACCCATAGTGACCATCAGGCGATCCGGTACAGTATCGGCGAACGAACACCGGTGGAAATGCGGAGGACGAAAGTAAGCGAGCGGAAGTGGAAGACGAAGGCATTCAATAAGGATCTCTTCATCGAAGCTCTAAGGGTAGACAACAGCGTCCCGGGCCTAAGCGCGAATGAGTTGACCGAATTATTAGCAAGGGCATGTGACACAACTATGCCGAGAAAACTGGAGCCAACGAACAGGCGGCGTCCAGCCTACTGGTGGAACGAGGAAATTAGCACCCTCCGTGCTACTTGTCTTCTAGCCAGAAGGCGTGCTCAGAGAGCAAGAACAGAAGCAGACAGAGAGGAGCGCAGGGTGGTGTTCCGAGAGGCCAGGGCTGCACTGAAACGAAAGATAAAGCTGAGCAAGTCAAATAGTTTCAAGGAGTTGTGCCGCGATGCCGATGCCAACCCCTGGGGCAACGCATACCGAGTTGCGATGGCGAAGATCAGAGGCCCAACGATGCCGGTTGAAATGTGTCACAACAAGCTGAAAGTCATCGTGGAGGGACTTTTCCCACAGCATGACCCAACGAACTGGCCACCTACACCATATGGCGAGGTAGATGAAGACAACGTTGAACAAGTCTCCACGAGGAACTCATAGCAGCAGCGAAAGGGTTGAAAGCGAATAAAGCTCCCGGCCCGGATGGAATTCCCAACGTGGCGTTGAAGGCGGCGATCCAGACGTTCCCGGACATGTTCAGGATGGTGCTGCAGAAATGTCTGGACGATGGTCAGTTCCCTGATAGGTGGAAGGTACAAAAGCTTGTGCTGTTGCCGAAGCCCGGAAAACCGCCGGGGGATCCTGCATCGTATAGGCCAATATGCTTGCTGGATACTGTAGGAAAGCTCTTAGAGAGGATCATCCTCAACAGACTGACGAAATGCACGGAGAGTGAACACGGATTGTCGGAGAGACAGTTTGGATTCCGGAAAGGGAGATCGACGGTGGATGCAATTCGGACAGTGATTGACAGAGCCGAGAAAGCTTCCAAACAGAAGCGGAGAGGAAATCGATACTGCGCCGTGATTACGATCGATGTCAAGAATGCATTCAATAGCGCCAGCTGGGAGGCCATCGCCAAGGCGCTCCATAGAATGAGGGTTCCAGGCTACCTCTGCAGGATTCTAAGTAGTTATTTCCAGAACCGGGTCCTTGTCTACGTGACAGACACGGGGCAGAAATCGCTTAGAATCACGGCGGGGTTCCCCAAGGCTCCATTCTAGGTCCCACGCTGTGGAACGGAATGTACAATGGCGTGCTGACGCTCAAGCTGCCCAAAGGAGTTGAGATCGTTGGCTTTGCGGACGATGTCGTCTTGACGGTAACCGGTGAGACGCTGGAAGAAGTGGAAATGTTGGCGGCTGAGGCGATAGATACGATTGGTAACTGGATGCAAGGAGCGAAGCTGCAGATAGCCCACCACAAAACAGAAGTGATGTTGGTCAGTAACTGCAAAGCAGTGCAGCGGGCAGAAATTACCGTTGGAGAGCACACCATTGCTTCGAAGCGCATGCTTAAGTATCTGGGAGTGATGATCGA